>NC_136816.1:51509823-51825118 GCF_951394365.1 Tetrao urogallus | reverse complement strand
GGCTCAGTGTGGCTCTGGCACAAGCGACCTGTTAGAAGCTCCAAGGCTGAGTCTCAACAGATCAGTGCTGGGCTAAGTCAGCCTTCACCTCTCGCAGCCCAGATCAGAACCAGTGTCCTCACGGAAGGACATCTCCTTCCCAGGACACACCTACCCAGACATTACTTGAAGGCAATGTCATGCGTGGGATCTGCACAGCAGGCAATGTTGCAGAGTCCTCCATTGCTACTTCTCTTCCCCAAACCCATAATTCTGCTCTGCATTACCAGAACATTTGTCATTTTGTTTTCAATGCTGAGATCACTTTAGTATACAAAATGCATTTGTCAGATGTATTGAAATCTCTTAGCACTTCACAAAATCTGTTAGAAGGGAATCAGTGTGAAGAACAAACTTCCTGTCTGACAAAAACCCCTTCAAAATGTGTTAAGATAATTTTCTCATTCAAGGATGAATACTTCTCAGCTGAAGTAGCTGTCTCCTTGGCTGAGTCTGTCTCACCCAGAGAAGGAGGCATGATTCAACACAATAGGCTCCAGTAGTTGTAAGTATTAAGGTGAAACTCAGCAAAATGTTGGAGTGGAATACAGTTCAACTACTGAATATGAGCCAGGTAAGAGATGCCCAGTGCAGTGATGAATGAAACATGAAACAGTGTGAGTGAATTTATCCTCACAACTGCTCCTACTGCTTAGCCCTTTGTCACAAGTATGAGATTCCTTCACCTAGTAGAAAATACCAGAATGTTTTTTGTCAGTGTAGAAAAACAAACACTGAAGGGCTGGTCTGTATCAAAAGAAAGGTGGCCAGCAGACAGAGGGAGCTGACTGTTCCCCTGTACTTGGCTCTTGTGAGGCCCCATCTGCAGTACTGTGTCCAGGCCTGGGGCCCCCAGTACAGGAGCTCTTGGAGCGGGTCCAGAGGAGGGCCACCAAGAAGGTCAGCAGGCTGGAACACCTCTCCTATGAGGAAAGGTTAAGGGAACTGGGCTTGTTTAGCTAGGAGAAGTGAAGACTCCAGGAAGCCCTCAATGTGGCCTTCCAGTAGGTGAAGGAGGGGATAAGCAGGAGGGGATCTGACTTTACACAGTTTGATTGCAGTAAGACAAAGGTGCAAAGAGGTGCTGGCACAGCTGCCCAGAGAAACTGTGGATGCCCTGTCCCTAGAGGTGTTCAAAGCCATATTGTCCTGGGCAGCCTGAGCTGATGGATGGCAGCCCTGCCCATGGCAGGAGCTTGATAATCTTTAAGGTCCCTTCCAACCTAAATCATTTTATAATTCTATGATTCTACATGATTTTAGATCACCTGGTCAGCACTCTTCAACATCCAGAAGCCTGGAGATACCTTAACATTTGATAGAAGTTTCACAATCATCCTTCATCTCAAGTCTGCCAACCTGTTTTTAGACTCGTAAGCAGAAGTCAAACTTGGCTTTGAAAGACTGATGATTTTTCTTTCCATTAATCTTTTCACTGGGATGCCAAAAATATCAGAAATTTTCTTTGATTCACAACTACAGAATAGGTCACCAATGCAAAGCCAAAAAACCCTTTAGTTTCACTTAGTCAAAGCACTAACTGTTTAACAAGGCCAAGTTCTCCTGCCCTGCATCTCCTCCAACCACACTTTGCTCAACTTATGGACGTATTTGCTGCTGCCACTCTATGCCTACAGCCAAAGCTGGGGAAAATGCATTTTTCTGCAGTATTCTCAATTTTTTGGCCATTTTTCAGTTCCCAAAACACAGCCTCATTTAACGTTCCAGATGGTTCAGCTGCTCTTCAGCTCTTTGCAGCTTGTCCTATATGCAGGTTCTTCTTGCCATAGCTGTAGTCCACATTTCCACACTGCATTTTTCATGAAACAGATGTGAGTGTAGCGTCATCCTAAACAAGGAGATTTAAGGTAGACTCCACAGGTAGGTGGAGAGCTATGCTGTGACAATTTCCTCTGCAGCCTATGAAGATGATCAGGACCTACAAGGACAGCCTAGAATTTAAAGCAGGCAGGCATACTACAGGAACATCTTCTGCCTACTTGCCCTCTAAGTACCTACAATCTGAGGAACAACCACTCTTGCTTTCTCTCAGCTGTTTTACTGCAACACTTGCAGTTTTATAGACATCTCCTTATTTAGCCAACCAGCTAACAGAAGCACAACTTTCCACTGAAGGCTAATTTGAAGTCATAAGTGCATGTCCTCAGCTGTTGCAAAATTATGCCAGTAAGTGCAGTAGGCTTTGTTTTTTTACATCAGCTGAGAATCTACTTGGTAGGGAAAAACAAGTGGATGCAGCTGCAGCTCCCTGCCTCGGGAGCTGCCTCTCTTTCACAACTGGTTGCAGGTGGCTGGAATTTGGTACTTAAAAAGAGTTCTTTCTTCTCGCATGTATCTGCAGAAGTTTGTTCATCTGCTCTGTCTGATGGCTACCCAAGGACATGTAACCCACCATAGAGGTGAAATGTTCTAGCTTAGAAAAAAAGATTACCCGATCATAAACAGAATATTTCCTCTCAGGCAGTATCATGTGGCAAAAGAAAGACAAGATTGAAAATGTGATCCCTTTTTTCTTCAAGTAGCACAGTGTCACTCAACAGACTTAATTATCCCTGAAGACACATTTTGAATTGTTGGTCTGTCAATCAAGCCACTTATTAGACATGCACATGATGTCACATTACAGCCTAAAAAATTTTCCTGCCAGTCAAAAACCTTTATATAGATCAATCTGATTTCAGAGGCAAGTCTTGTGTGTGACCTTTTACCCGTGTTTTCTGGGTGAGAATCTGAGGGGAGCTGAACAATTTCTGCGTGGTGACAGGCTGGGGCCATGGGCTGGAGCCATGGCCAGGAATTCTGCTCCTGGCCATGCTCTGCTGTATGCTGGCATGCTCTGCAGCTCTCACGGTGGGAAGGGCTCTGATATGGGAGGGGAGTGACCTGCTGTGGACCAGAGTATGAATCTCCTTCTGCTTGGGAAGCTCCAGGACCATGCTTCACTGAAGTATGTGCACTGGGTTTTGAGACAGTGCACATACTTGAGTGCAGTCTGTCCCACGGGGACTGCACAGACCCCCAACTGCTACCATGGCTGCAGACGCACAGCAGTCTTTTGGCACAGGGGGAGATCTGGGAGCCCTTGCCAGGAGGAAATAATTGCTTTCTCAAGGGAGAAAAGCAAAAGTCCTTGCACGTCTGTAAGGAGCAGATACCACACTGACAGATCAGTGAGTTTGCTAGCCTATGAGTAAGGCTACCAAGAACGAGAAGTTACGCACCAGAACATGAAAGGCAGCCCCATCTGGATTTCCCAGTCTGAAGAGCTGTGCACGTCATCCTCCATTCTCATAATCCTAGGCTGCTTTTCTTTTTCTCACCTTTATGAGCAGAAACGGCTGTTTACAAGGGTGGATAGTGATAGGACAAGGGGGAATGGTCTTAAAATGAGACAGGGGAGGTTTAGGTTAAATATTAGGTGGAAATAGTGATGCACTGGAACAGGTTGCCCAAGGAGGTTGTGGATGCCCCATCCCTGGAGGGATTCAAGTCCAGGCTGCATGTGGCTCTGGGCAGCCTGGTCTGGTGGTTGGTGACCCTGCACATAGCAGAGGGGATGAAACTAGATGATCATTGTGGTCCTTTTCAACCCAGTTCTACGATTCTATGATTCTATGCTTCTATGATTCTATGATTCTATGATTCTATGATTCTATGATTCTATGATTCTATGATTCTTTGACTCTCATAATTGGAATACCACCGTTGAGGTCTGTAAGCTTTATAGAAGGGGCAGACAAGGTAGAAGGGGTAGGGGAGTTGCCCTCTATGTTAAGAAGAAGGGTAGACTGTGAGGAGCTGATTCTGAGAAAGAGTCACAGCCTATGGATTAAGATTAGGGACTGGGCCAAAAAAGGACATCTGGTGCCTGGGATCTACAATAGGCTGCCTGATCAAAGGGAGTCTGTAAGGTGAGGCCTTCTTGCTACAGGGGGTGTTGCACTTGCAGGCTCTCATCTTGTTGAGGGATTTCAAACATTCAGATATGTACTGGGGAAACAACATGAGGGGCTGAAAGTGATCCAGGAGACTTCTGGAGTCGACTGATGAAAGCTTTCTGGTTCAGGTATTGGACAGTGCAACCGAAGGTGAAGCGCTACAGGACTTGGTGGTGTCTGACGTAGAGCCTGAAAAGAGGTTAAGGCTGGAGGCACTTTTGATTGTAGTAACCACATCCTGGCTGATTTTATCATCTCAAGGGATATGAGTCTGGTAAGGAATGGAGTCAGGACCCTGAACATCATGAGAGTTAACTCCAGGCTGTGTTAGAAATTAATGGATGAGATTTACTGGGAAACTGTCTTAGTTACAACAGAACAGAGTTGGCAGTTCTTCAAGGACACCTTTCTGAGAGCACAAGAGCTCTCCATCCCCCAGAATAAGAAATTGTGCAGACAAGGCCGGAAGCCAGCATGGATGAGCAAGGGCATGTTAATCAGGCTGAGGGGAAAAAAAGGGAAAAGTATAAGCAGTGGAAGTGGGGACGGTGGCCTGGGAAGAAAATAGGGATGCTGTCTGGATGTACAGAGATGAAATCAGGTAAGTCAGGATGCAGATAGTATTAAAAATTTGTGAGGGATGTGAAAAATAACAAGAAGGGGTTATTTGTATACAATGGGTAGAAGAGACAGGCAAAGGAGAATGTACTCTCTCTAATAAATGAAAATGGAGAACTGGTATCCTCAGACATGGAAAAGGGTGAGGTACTTAATTAGTTTTTGCCTATGCCTTCAGTAGGAGACAGGATTCCTACACCTCTCATATTCCTGAACTTCTAAGCGGAGGTAAGAGTGGAGAAAGCACCCCAGGGCTCTGAAGGAACTGGCTAATGTGGTCTCCAAGACACTCTACATAATATCTGAGAAGTCTATCATGGGAATTCCCCAGTGACGGGAAAATGAGAAACATCACTCCTATGTATAGGAAAGAGAGAAAGGAAGACCCATGGAAATGCACTCTGGTAAGCTTCATGTCTGTGCATGGGAACATCATGGAGCAGATCCTCCTGGAAGAAATGCTAAGGCACAAGCAGAAGAGGAACTGACTTTTTACATGGTCTGCTAGTGACAGGACAATGGAGAATGTTTTTAAATTAAAAGAAGGGAGATTTAGCTTACATGTTAGGAAGAAACCTTTTACTCAGAGGGCAGCGAGGCACTGGCACAGACTTCCCAGAGAAGCTGTAGATGCCCCATCTCTGGAGGCATTCAAGGCCAGGTTGGATGGGGCCCTGGGCAGCCTGAGCTGGTGGGTAGCAACCTTGCTTATGGTGGGGCTTTAAACTAGATAATCTTTGAGGTCCCATCTAACCCGATCCATTCTATGATTTGGTATGATTAGCCCATTGGGCTGGATACCTTCTAGATGCTAAAAAGTGAAGGTGTTGCCTTCCTGTTGATCTGGCTGGTAAGTTAGAACCTGGAGGGACCACTCCTCATCCCAGTGGTGTCACAAGCGGTGCTTCAAGATCAGCAACAGGATACAAGATTCAAAGATGTTATATACGCTTTCTTTACCAATGCTTCCTCAAACTTTATGCACCAAGTTTCAGCACCACTTCAAGTATTCTTTGAACTTATATAAAAGGAAATGGCAATGGCTGAGGCTTTCAAGGTAATGCAATTTATCTTCTCAAAATCAGCTTTTTGGGTGTCAGGCAAAACAATTTCACAGTAGCTTGAAAAGATCATGTTTGGCATTGCTGAATTTTTATTGGTCTTTAATGTTACTTGAAAAGACCAGGCCATACTGCAGTGTTCATTTTTCTATTGATTTTTCAGACAGTTTGATAACACAAATGAAAAAATGCCCAGAATAAGACATCTTTCCTAAAGCTGAGGAACTTTGGAGGAAGTCACACAACAAGTCTCCACTTCAAGGGGGCTCCACTCCGCTTTAAGGGGGCTCCTGGATGCATGCTTGAAGTCAGCAAAAAAAAGTGTCTGTAAACAATAAGAAAAAAATAATGGCTTCATATTTACAGAAGATAGCTCTTCTTTAAAGAGCAGTTAAAAGCACATCTGCAGGGTAAAGCAGCTGTTCAAGGCTGGCAGTGCAAACACCATACTGCAGGTCCAGTATAGGTGGCTGAATGCAGTCTTCCTTGCAAAAAAGAGGATTGCTCATTGCCTTGTTTCCGGTTCTAAGGTGGTTCAATACTTCCAGGTGATCTTTCCCAGAAGAGAAAGATTTCATGTATCTCTAATGGAAGTGCTGTCTGCAAATGCATCAGTGATTGGTATGGCTGGAGGAGGAATGGCAGAGGAATGAGCCCCTGGTGGAGAGGGGTAAAGAGAAGTGCAAGCCCTTTCTGCAGAGGAAGCAGGCTGCACTTGGTTCCAATTTGCACAGCTGAGGAGGTGGCTCTGTGGAACATCCCCCTGCCTGACCTCAGCAGTGTGCCACCAGCAGCTGTGATTTTTCAGAACTCTGCTCAGTGCATGAGCTGCTGAGCATCCTTGGTCCCACCAGGGGTAGGCAGGCTGTTTACGGACTAGCTGGAGCTTCTTTGCAAAAGAGCTCTTGCTCAGAGCCCTCTCTGAGAAAATGCGTCTCCTTGCAGCCTTGGGTTGAAGTTTTAGACTGCTGTCCCTCCTCTACCCATAGAGGAAGGGGAAACTGGGAGACCAGGAGCAGCCTGCAGGAAGCCCATGGAAGACCATAAAGGCTGATCCTTCTGCCTCCCTGGTCCAAGAACTGCAGTGATACTAAAGCGCACAGCATCAGAGGGGGCAAAATGTTGCGTGACTGCTTTCAGTCAAGTACACTTTTCCAGCATTTCTGTGTAAGATCTCTCATGAATCCTTATCACCATCACTGGTGAGTTAAAGAGACAATGTGATCTGGCTCTGCGAAACTTTTTCTTTCCAGGATAACACCATCTGCTGGTGGCCTATTTCTGGAGATGATTTCTACCTGTTTGTATATTTGCTACACGTAACAGAATCCTTTTCTCATAATAAATTGCATCACGTTACAATATGTAATTCTATACAACTATTACAGTCTTTACGGAATAATATCCAGGGACCTGGGGATGTTCCCTAGTAGGGCACATCTTCATTGAGAGTTATTCTTATCACTTACAAACAGAACATCCTGACTTAACTCAAACATCTTTTATTACAGTTTGAACTAATAACAAAACAAGAACAAAGAAAGCTCTCCATGCAAAGCAAAAGCATGACAACCTGCCACTGAGGACTGCAGATATTCGGAAGCATGTTCAAGCAGAAGTTTAGATATAGATGCATTTCAGTCCATGCACAGATTAGCATTGAAATGGAGTCCTTCTCCGTCCATGCCTGGTCAGAGGGTCCCACTGCCTCCTCCTGTGCCACATTTATGCAGGGATTTGGATCTGCATGAGATGAAATCATTGTTCCATCAGATGACTCACATGATGAAGCTGTACCCTGGGATCTCATCATGATATCCTTCACAAAATCCTTCTCTTATGGGTGCCAGAATAGTGAAGGCATTTACCTTTCCTCTGAAACCTGGCTCTTCCATCAACACTTAGAGCAGCTCGCTGACTAAATCCCCTATGCATTTGAATAATTTATCAGATGAACAAATTAATTTGTGCGGAATGAAGAGCTGGACTGCTGAGGTGCAGTAATACCCACACAATGGAATGGAAGCTGGGGAAGTGGGGAGAACAAACCCATAACTGTGGCACACAGTGCCATCTGCTTGGGTGGATAAAGGCAGTTGTGGCCATGTCTGAAACACAGGAGAGCAGGGAGTACAGAGCAGCATCCAACAATTGGGTTAGAATGAGTAGAAGTGTTTAAGAAACAAACAAGTTTTGTGACCTGGAGAAAGATATTGTTACAGAATGACTGAAAATTCAATTGCAAGTTTTACAACTCATTCCAGATTTTCCAGTTCAGAAGCAATGTAAGTAACATAAATGTTCCTTTTATATCACACCGACAGTTATGAAATAGAAATCTTAACTCCTGCCAAACAATCTGTCACCCCAGGCCTGGACTGGGGAACTGACAAAGGTGTATTACAACAGTGCAAAGGCTGAAAATACTAACAGCCAGACTTCAGGTAGTGTAAGCTGCCTTTGGTCCAGCTTACACCAGCTGCTGATCTGGTCCACAAGAGTTTTGCAGCTGTAGCAATCGGAGTGATGATGGTTTGTGTTCACCAAATGCTAATGAGCACTACCTAACTAGTCATGGTTTATTGCATTTGTGACCAGAAGACTGATTTTATACAGCATCATTAAAATCCTTCTTCTAGCTGTTCTTCAAAGAAATCGTTACAAGCCACAGTCAGAGTTGCAACCAGAGTCATAAATTCATTAAAATCCACTTCATTGTCTTTATTGGAATCCAGATCGTTCATAATCTTATCAACAAGATGAGGATCGTTTTGGCCCTGAAAAGAAAAAATAAGAAAAAAACAAAAACAAACAAACAAACAAACAAACAAAACTGTCTTAGCTGTGTAGATCTTGAGTGCATAATTACAGCAAACCAGATGGTACGTCACAGCCCAGGTGCTATGAAATAAAAGAGTGAGGGAATTATGCACCTGAATACTAACATACCATGAAGTGTAACATTAAAAACACAGATCTGGAGTCCCAGAGATGCACAGTAACAGAAACTGGAGACTGTGCAGCTCTTAGGAGAAATACAGGTACTAAATGGGTACAGAAATGGATCAAACAGATTTGAGGAGCTACTGAGCACTGATTTATTTTGACAAGTCTGATCTGCGATGCTTATTTCTCTACATCATTCCTAAAAAACATGTTCATAAGTAGTTGTATTATACCTCCACTGATCACATTCAGAAGGTTTCTACTTAACAAAGAGCACATCCTACGCAGTGAAAGTAAGGGCAGCCAATCTCATAATAGTAAATCAGTAGCTAAGACTAAAAGAAAATCCTATTCAAGGAAATGGAGGTATAAGGGTATGAAAAAATCCTGCTGACGGTAATGGGTCTCAGAACAATGCTTACAGTTCAGAGGCTTCAGAAAAAAACAGTTATGAATCAAATTATCATTCCATAAAGCATCAATTGCTGCATAATGAAGAACATAACAAATGTGTAAAGAAATTCATATGAAAGGCTGATCACTGGGAGGTTTTCTTAGAATCTCTCTGCAGGGCAGACAAGCAGCTGTATTGTTTGCAGTTTCCCACAAACCTGTGTAACAGTTGTCTGTGATGCAGTTATAAGCCTCTAGGAATATGAGAGACCTTGGATCCCACACTACATGACCATGGTATGCAAACTGCTTTCTTGTCTGCTGAGAGCTAGTTGCTGGAATTGATTCTTTGAAGGACATATTCTGCCTTTTCAACTTTCCACTTTTCAAATGGGATATTTGATCTCATCTCCCTCTCTCCATCTCTCAAAGACAACTGTCATCTGAGAGGCTGTGGCACGATGTGTGCAGTGTAAGGAGATGCCGTTCCTGAACACTTTGATAGATGTTTATCCCACCTGAGAAACAGAAACTCAGAGACTCAGGAGCTGCATCTTACAGAAAGGAAGTCAGTGAGCTCCCTGGTGAGGAGTTCCTTGAGCTCTCTTTTGCTCAGCTTGTATCTGTCACCTTCTTTGCCAGAGTAGTGATGAAAAATCCTGATGAAGGTATTCATGGCATCCTCCAGTGGAGTGGACATGGCAGGAGCAGGAGAGCTGTGGGGCAAAAACCCAGAGTCAGCAACGTGGCATAGGAGCCAAAGTCATGACATGGAGAAGGGATGAGAACTAGCATGGATGGGCATTGTCACCAGTGCAGAGAAAATGAGTCTTCTGCTGATCCGTTCTACCATGTGCATGTGAAAAGGCTATGTTATTAAAAAATAGCAATAAAACTGGGGACTGGAACTAGATCACAGAATCACAACTGTAGGGGTTGGAACGGACTTCCAGAGATAATTGAGTCCAGCCCCCCTGCAAAGCAGGCCCCCTACAGCAGGCAAATGAAGATGAAATTGAAATCACTTCCAACCCAAGCCATTCTCTGATTCTATGAAAATAAAATATCATCCTGAATTCATTTGCATTTACCTCTAAAAGGTACAGAGAAAGGAAAGCTCTTATTGAAGAGAGCGTTCTACTGCAAATACACTTGCTACAAAAAGAAACCTCTTGCACCCATAGCTGAAAATTCAAACATGATGAAGGCACCATGTGGCTCATACAGAAGTTTCCACGAAAAATTAGAATCAACAGAAAACAGCAGCTGAAGGAGACATTATTTATACAGGATGCCCCTGATATTTCTATGGTGGTTGGAGGAAAGTCACTGATTATAAAAATGTGCAAGGGTATGGGCATCAGCTTTTGCTTTATTTGGTACTGGTTTGAGATGTTTTTTTCTTTCATCTCTGTAAATTACTTGAAATAAGCAAATATAAGCTATAGGGCTTGTTTCATCAAGCATGCAGTAAGAAAAAAGAAAGGGAAGCACCACTAAAACAGAAAAGACAAATGTAATGTAATTCATTAGTGAGTAACTGACATTAAAAGAACAAAAACAAAAAAAAATGTGAAAAATAGAAACAAAGTGAAAGGAAAAGGGAAATATTGTTCTGATTAAGCCCCAGAAGAGAGCTTAAAAAGGCAGAATGAAACTCAAAGTAAGACTGGAGTCATGAGCAATATTACAATGCAAAGACCAAGACTTACCTGCTTTAGAGGTGTGGTGAAGTGTTTGAAGATAAACACTCAGCTTAGAAGGTGGTGGCCACCTTCTGTTCAAAGCCCACACACAGGCTTCTGTTTATCAGGCTGAGAGGGTGGATTACACATATAGGGACAGACGTATAATTGTCACACAGACAGGTCTTCTGTTTCGCTCTGCAGTTGCCTACTGTGTGCTGTGAAAGTCCTTGCTCTAGATAGGTCACTTAAATATTCACCAGGCCGCATACAGGGTTGTGTGTGGACACTCAAGATTTTTTTTTTATCTTTTAACCTCTTACAAAAATATATATCCAGAGGCCTGAAAGTAAAAACTAGTAAATACAAACAATAAATGTAAGTCTGTATGGAATAACATATTCCATTTTCAAAAACACCTCTTAATCTCTCCACAGTTCTACAGCAGAGAGCCAGAGTGCCTGGGCACTGGCAGCTCATCCTCAAGGATACTTCAGGATCAAATGTAGGCTTGTTGTTGAGTTTGCACCAAACCCTTTGAGACGTTTACTGTCAGATGTCTCAACAAGCTTAAAACGCTGGTTTTGTCAAAGTTCTTGCCATAGAATCATAGAATCATTGAATCATAGTATCATTTTCATATAAAGATGTGGCTAGAACTGCTCAGATCTGTGGACCTGAGTCAATTTCTGTCAACTCAGTTGAACTGAATTCCAGAGACTCTAAGGAGAGCACCCTGGGTTTAGCACACAGCTTCTTGCTTGAGTTTGGTTTCTCTCCAAAAAGTTTTCCACCTGTTGCATATGCATATTCATCAAACAAAATTGCACAGAAGAACAGTTACAGGAAACACAGCTGTGGCTACTTCTCTTTTTTATCCCAGCCTGGAGGACAGAGAAGGAGATGGGCTACACTGTTGTTTCTGAAAGCTTCCAGCCACTCATAATTTTAAGCGCCCAGCAGATCTCAGCCCACACTTCTGTCTGTCTCCTCTGCCCCCAGATATGCCTCTCTCATCTGTGCTGCTGCAAGAAGCCTCCACAGCGGGAGGGGTCTTGGGCAAGGACTTGTCTGATGGGCAAGGATGTGCTCTGGGAAAAGGGATGCCTCACAAAATGCTGAATCCAGCAGTATGGGAGGTGACTGCACGTGAAGCTTTGCTTCTGAAGCAGTAGGCAGGCTCATTTGGATAGAGGTCTCTGTGGACGCACACAGCAGTGCTTCATTTCCTATCACTGTGACTGTGATTCTCACTGGGCTAGGAGGAGGAGACACGTCCGTTGGAGGACAGGTCCTAATGGAAGCTAGCCTGGATGTTGATCCACAACAAAAAGAATCTATCAGCCCCTGAAATCAGGTGAGTTCTGGGGAAGAGTGCCCTCCATTCCCCTTCTGTATGTGGTGAGGGATGCTTGTGGTATCAGCTGCATTGCAGCTGTGCATGCACTGTGCCATTGCCGATGCTAAGAAAAAAATATATCAAGAGAGACTGTTCTTTATGCATCTACGGACATGAAGGGCTGTGATTCGCTAATGACAACAACTACTGTTCACGAATATTATTCAAACAAACAGTAAAACACCTTTTTGTTGTTGTTATTTATTCAACATCTTCACCCACAGCCAGAAAGAAACACAGCTAAGTCAACACATATTTACACAATCCTCCTGTTTTTCTATGTATTAAACATATCCTCTGCCTTATGAATATTGCAATTAATTATTTAAGCAGAGTCTACAGGAGGTGCAACTTTCAAGCAGCTCGTATAGTCTTTCAGAGCTGCTATCCTCAGGACAGAAGAAAGAAGGGCTTTCTCTGTTATCTCCAGAACATCAACTCAATAATTTACACAGTGATACAATCTGTGTTGTCTCTTTCACTAGCTACTTTCACTAAAGCTAATTGTGTAAGGAACTCTCTAACCCATGTTGGAGGATTGTATCTACAGAAAGAGCAGCTGCACTGAGCTTGTTTATTAACATATCCTTTCATTTGTTCTGTCCACCCCACTCCCTTTCCAGCTATTAAAATCCTGCTGGTGGCTCCAGTGACAGCAGGGATCTCCCTGCTCCTCTGAGGGCAGATCCCAGAAGCTACTCAAAGTTCATGATTATCAATCCACTATTTTGAACTCTTCATCCAAAACTCTTGATAATCATTTTTTGATATGCTATCTGATAAGCACTGAAGATAACTAAGGGCATTGTGGCCTGAGAGAAGAGCATTTCTGTATCAGGGCAAGAACCAATGATATATTAGTAGCCACCACTTCCCCACTGATCCTACCCTGCTCTCTGGTTTGCACCAGGGTGAGCACAGGAGTGGCGCCAGGGCAGACACATGGCTGACAGAGCAGAATTGCAGTGATTGGAGACATAGAAAAGATTGGTACTTTCTTCATTAGTGTCCAAACTGACCATGCCTCATCCCACCTATTGCTCAAAGTAGAATGGTTACCAGATGAAGTTAGCTATGGGCTTATCTTGCTAAATCTTAAAAACCTTCACGGACAGAATTTTCAGAGATTCTTAGGTAACCTACAGTTCTGCTGCATTACCTCCCTAGAGAAGATGTAATATTCAGTATGGACATCCCAAGTTGTGAACATGGCCACTGGCCGTTCTTGTACTGTCACCACCACCAAGAAGTGACTTCACTGACATTATAAATTATCTTCAAATACTCATTATCCCTCAGCCTAACTCAAAAATAAACCAGAAAGCAGCCTGTTGCCTGACTTACCTAATCTAGTTCCATGTTTTTGTGTATCCTATATGTCACATGCTGGCCCCTTGCAGACTGCTCCAGCTGCGCCCTTCTCCTAATGAATAAAGTGATATTAATGTGCACACTGCAATATTAAAGACTACACTGCAAAATTAATGGCTGTCAGAATCAGAAGAGCAGATTTTCCACACGGCATGTCAAAACTTCTACATAGGACTGAATTCTGTCATCTTTGGTTAAGCATTAATACACACAAGCCTTACAGAATGAGTAATCCATCCGATTGTTCACTGGAGGCTGCTGAGAGACGAAGGCTTTTTCTTGTTGTGTAAATTTGAGAAAAGACCAAACCAGCTATGAGTGATTCCTTCATTTCTAGTCAGAGTAAGCTAGAAGTACACATTGTCTCTATGGAGTTGCACCTTCCCTCCTCCATGGGGATGAAGCACTCAGACCTCAGGCAGAGAATCTTAATGCTGTTCTCTGCTCCTTAAGAATGACTGATACAAGTCAACAGCCCTTCACTTCCACAGACAAGAAGGAGAGGTTTTGGCTTCTTGCATCACAGTGATTTTCCCTTTAGTCTCTTTCTGAAGCAACATAATAGAGGATGCTTTTAAGCCAGAGCAACCTATAAAGTGAGAGACTAACCTGCAATAAAATACTGCTCAATTTCAGTGGGAGAATCTCAAACTTAGGACATCTGTTTTTCAACATTTGCCAGAACACATGTGGAGAATATTTTCTCACAAGTAATTATTCTGCTGGGAAAGACAAGTCAGCCTCCCACCCACATCCTGTGATCATTTATTTTTCCCACATTCACACCACTTTTGAGATGCATGTGTTCTGCATAAATGTTGTACCCCCAAAGTGGCAAAAGGTGTGATTGGAAAGAACAGGCAACTCTGCAAGACTCAGAGGGACAGATAAACTGGACAGTAAAAAGCTTACACTAGATTAACTAGCCTAGATTAGAATAAAGAGCTTATTTCTATAGATTAAAGAGTTTACAAGAGACTTACATTTGAACCAGCATTTCATGTTATATTGAGCATTTTTACATTTTTAGCATTGCTAGCATTTTCATTTCTGTTCTGTTTCTGTATCTGGCTAGTTGACTGATTTGTCTCATTACATCAGGCATAAGTCTCCAACAAGCCTGGTTCACATCTCCAAGACTTTAAACTGCTGTAACCACACAGATAGCAGAATACCAAAGAGCTGGAGCTGTGGTGGACACCCTGTCCCTGGAGATACTCAAGGCCAGTGTGGACCAGGCTCTGGGCAACCTGATCTATCTGTGGATGTCCCTGTTCACTGCAGGGGTGCTTGTCTAGATGACCTTTAAGGGTCTCCTCCTACTCTAAGGATTCTATGATTTTGTGATCCTGCTAATAGCTTTTATGACCTAAATTTGGTGATTTTCTCTGTACAGATCTTTTCTGAGAAGTTACACTTCAAGGACTGCCCAGCTCGAGTTTACCCTGATCTCATTATTTTCTGAGTCCCATGCTGAACAAGACTGTATATATCTTTTCCAAATGCACTGATGACTTTTCATTTGAAATGTCTAGCCCACTGAACTCTGCTTGTTCTCATAGTGATCATTTCTCTTATGCTTCTCATTTGGGACAGGAATTGGAGTGTTGCATATGAGATGCACAGTTGCTTCACCACCCACTACTCCCTTCTCTTCCTTCTAACAAATGAACCACCTTTTTCTCTGTGAGCAATCACCCATTACTACACTGTGAAAGTAATGCTTGATTGTACAGGAATGTATTGTTACCTGGAAAACTGCCTAGAAAGCCTTATCTAACCCTAAACTGAAATTATGAAGTCATATTCTGCTCATACAATATTTTCTTCCACTCAGGCCTCTGAAACATATGTATTTATTATGTCATTTATCAGCCAAGCCATTTATTACTTTAATACCACTGGTCTACACTTAGGAATACCAAAATAGTGTAAAACGCCACACAGTCAGAGCCAGCTCTGCTTCTTACAGCAGCAGGGCATCCAGTTCGAAGGCCAGAGCACAACTCTCCTTTCTGTAACCAGAGAACGTGCACACTGCTCCAGCTGGCTATGCTAAGTCACCTTACGATATGTCACCATCTGAGCAAAGCCAAGATAGCAATACCCCTTGTGATAATTCCACTGGTGCATAAGAGGAACCCACCCTCCTGAGACATGCTATTTCTGTCCGACTCATTCATACTTGTATCAACATTCAGCAGCCTTTGCCCTAATTCATTTCAACATCCAGTTCCTTCCACAAGGTTTTTGCAGACAGGTACAGCCTGTGCTGCATAACCATTGGTAGCCCTCCTTACAGGGTAAGTTGCAGGTGCCTGCTGGCTTTGTCACAGGACAGTGGCCATGTCACCTAGCAGGTTGTAGTAGATGACTAGGAAAATTCCTGTCCCCTTCACATTCTCCAGCGTGCGTGGTTCTCCTACACTGCCCCTACCTGAATGGCACTTCAGGTCTGACACATGCATGGGCACATGGGAACAAGAAGAGTTTGCCAGTTACTGTTGATGTCAAAGCTGATGGAGATGTATTAGTTAATGAAGATACCTTGGAAGGGCCCAATGTGCAATGGATTCATTTTCTGCTTCATGATGATTTCAACAGCACAGGTGATCCTCTCCCCTGTTGAGCGCTCGGAAACATGTAGGATACCTGCAGACCTTGAACAACGTCCTGCATGTGCTTTCATTGCTTTGTAATCTCAAGAAATCACATGCTCATGGAATCGCAGGGGTTGGAATGGGCCTCAAGAGTCCCTTTGCATACTTCTCTAGTCTCAGGCTAAAAATTCTGCAGCTATTAAATTTAGGAACAAGCTTCCGATGGCAGTGAGCTCCTCCAAGCAGTTAAGGACCCAACCATGTAACTGCACACTTGCACGTATGCTTGGCCATGTCATGATGCGTGGGTGGCCACAGAAGTGGAGCTTCTGCAGCTTTTCCATACTCACTTCCATATTCACAGTAAGCTGTGAGATCAAGCAGACCAGTTTTGAGATAAAAGGCAAATAAACTCTCCTTCCTTATCAGTCGTGCATTAAGACGAGACTGATTCAATATTTCTGGGTATTGTTGATATGAAGTCAACATATATATATATTTTAAAAAAGAGGTAAATAAAGTTTTCTTCGTGTACGCACCAATGAGAAAAACTTATTTTGGTCTGGCACTGCCCCTTAGTGTCTTGCTGAAGAACTGCTACTTCCAGATCTCAACTCCAGCAGTGACCAGCAACTACTGGCCCTAAACTCCAGGACACCTAAAAGTGGTTCACTACTGCACCACTACAGCACTGCATAAGGGTCTGCATTATGAACTGCAAGCTAAATGAGAAGAAAAATACAGAAAAAGAAAATAAAAACCAAACTCCAGCTACTTGTGTCTTGTTAGCTAAAGCTACAAACTCTGTAGATAATTTGTGCTTAACACCATTCAGCGTTCAACCTATGGGATTTAGGCACATGCTTTGTAGAACTCAGGCTGTATATCCCACTAATGAGAGGCAGGCAGGCCACAGCAGGCAATTGTGGAAACATCTGGCCCTTAGTAGTGCGCCACAAGCTCATCACCTGCTGTGGGAAAACCAAAGTTAATTCCAATCCCAGTGGTTGGGCGGTGACTGAAAGAAGAAAGAACATGGTAATGTAGTATGTGCAAGAGCTGTTACAGAAGCAGACTGTTAAAAAAAATTAAAAATAAAAATTAAAAAAAGAGTCTCTCTGAAATGCAATGGGATAAAGGAGTCTTAAGAGGGATTTTGGGGGCAGGCAGGTATTCAGGATACAGAACAAGTACCTGGGGAAGGTGAAGCCATAGAAAAAGACGTAAGTATTTTCCAGGTGTTTTCACTGTGGTGAAGCTTGGGGCTTCCAGAGGATGGAGAAAGGAACATGCTGAAGGATCTGTGCCAGAACAAAGTAGAGGAAGAAGCTGTAGGCCAAATCCTCACAACAAGCAGAACGAGTTGATAGGACTGAATGATGTTCACCCCAGAGCTGTAGAGGAACTCAAGGTGGATGAACCATGCACTCTGCCTGGGAGCCGTGTTCTGAAACCTTATTTGGGACTACAGTGCAGGAACTGGGCAGGGAGAATGTCAATGTGAGAGGTGCCCTGCGATACCCAGAGGGATGCTGACAGTAAATGTGTTGTTCAGAGTGGATCAAGAGGAGTCCAGCCTCAAAACCAGAATGCTAGGAACATGAATAGAAATAATGTACTGGGGAAAAGTAAAGGGAAGTCATAGCTCAAACCTGCTGATGCTCCCTGGAGGAAACCATAAGTTGATAACCTCTCTCCTTATTGTCTACCTTGTTCACAGAGAGTATTCCTCACTCTTAAAGGAGCTAGGATGCTGTGGCATGAGGGAAATGACTGACTGAAAGATAGGATATCAGGAATGAATTATTGATCTGTACAAGTGAACTGAAACTGCCAATGGAATTCTGCAGGAATCTGCACTATTCAACACGTTTATCAGTGATCTGAGAGGAGGGGTGAATAATGAAGAGATAAAGGTTTTTTGCTGACATAAAACTGTACACACAGAGCAACTGAAAATGTTGGCCCAGTAATAATATGAAAATAAACAGGATTGGGAGAGAAATAGAAAACAGAAAAAGTAAAATAAATAAGTGCAAAAGGGCACAGTGGTGGCTCTGGTGTCCTCATCTTATAAACAGTACAGCAGGACTGGA
The DNA here is from genome assembly GCF_951394365.1 of Tetrao urogallus. Taxonomy (NCBI): domain Eukaryota; kingdom Metazoa; phylum Chordata; class Aves; order Galliformes; family Phasianidae; genus Tetrao; species Tetrao urogallus. Next base: position 51,806,951 of record NC_136816.1, on the reverse strand, counting down.
AAAGGTAAGGAGAAGAGCAGCAAAGAAGATCAAATGCAGTTTTAATGTTAGATAATTACAGAAGGTGTCTCTGTCTGTGGGAGGACATAACTGAGTGAGTATATGACAGAAGTCCATGTAGAAAGTAGCATGGGAAAGATGAGCAAGAGGTAGTTGTTCATAGTGTTTTCCAATATAAAAATAAGGAGAAACAAAAATGAAAAGAAACCAGCTCAAAACAAACTAAATAATATTTTTAATCTGTAAAACTGCTTGATTTGACAAATTCCTGGAAAATATTTATCGATAACTTAGAAATATAAAAGCTCATGTCATCAAATCATTGTCAAAATGCAAATCACTGGTCATGTGATGAGCGTCTGATAGTGTCTGCTTTCCTGGAGGACTGTGGCTGTCTCAGTAGTTTTGCAGCAGGGAGAACATTCATTAAAAAGTTCAGAGCAGACCCAACAGCCATTTCCAGGATTAGACCACAGCAAAGCAGAACTCTGATGGCAGGAAGCACACATGGCCCTTCCTGGATGGCCCCACTGCTGATATAGCTACAAGTGCTCTGAGGGGTCTGGTCCAGAAGAGTAGATCTTGGATGGCACTAGGAATGAAACCAGACTGGCAGTACAGGAGCAATGCAAGTCCTAGCAGGAGCCAGGCAGATTGTTAAAAAAAAAAAACACAAAAAACTGATGTAGAGTGAGAGCCAGAGGCAGGTGTTTGTGAGGAACAATTTAAAAGACAAGGAAATGAGGTGGTTGTTCCATGTTTAATGAACACCATAAATAATGGCCCAGAGATATGTTGCATGCACGTGTGAGCCACAAACAACAGAAAAGCCAAGGGGCATCATTGTCTCTCCATATCTTACAGAGTACCTAGAATTTGGGGCTGTGCGTTTCACTTCCATTTGGACAAGAATAAGCAGCACTGTGCAGATACACTCAAGTGGCAGCCAGCCCATGCTGCTGTGCTGTGGTGCCTCCATCCCTCATCTGGCAGAGCACAGCAGGAGCCCCCAGCTCCGCCAGCCCTGCCAGTGCCTTCTCTGAGCCCCAGGCCTGCAGCTGGGTTCCTCCATTGAGTCACACAACACCATAACCCTGCGGGCTGCATGTTGGCCTCCTGACCCACAGCTTCAGCTGCCTTATCAGGGCTCATCTGCAGGTTGTGAGTCATACATATCCCATGATTTTGCTCAAGACTTTCATGTCCACTATATTAATTGCACAAAAGCAGTCTGAACAGCCTAACTTTCAGAAAGCATTTCTAATGTATAAAACCAGTGACATTAAATAATCATTGGAGGAGAAGAAGTAGACACAAGTGACTGTGGAACTACTACTCAGTTGAACGAATCACAACCAAAAATATGTTATTAAAATTTGGAAATAAACCTTCTCCCATTATATTGAGCTAGGTGTTCAAGTATGTTCCTTTTGGTAAAAATATGCAAACATCCTCATTTTCAGATAGCAAGAAGCAATATTGAACACCTGTGTCTCCTACTTAGAGGAGTTACCATGCTGTGCATTGAGTATGGTGCGGAAGTGTGGCAGAAAACAGTATTGTGTTAGCACTGATTACAGCTGTAGGTGGATAGTGCTATAATTGCGATACCTTTATCGATTCTATGCATATGTTTCACCTTCCAGTGGTCATTGAAACAGGAAGTACAACAGACATTGGATGTGTTTTATTCTAATGGCCATCAAAGGAAAATTATACAGCAAATGAGCAAGGATGTCCAATAACCAAAATTACAAATGTTTCTGCCCCACTTAAATCTCCTAAATAATAGCATGACAAAGCATCTAGATTTTCTTATCAAGGACTGAATCCAGGCATTCCTCATTCTTGTTTGCTATCGAGAGAAATTTGAATTAAAATAAATGTACAAAAGAGATTCTGATATTGTTCAGAGAGTGGAAAAGATTCTTTTTTTTTTTCTTTCTTTTTTTTTTTTCTTAAGAAATACATTTATGTCTTGTTTAACTCCATTCTCAACTTGTGAAGAAACCTAAGTTACCACCAACAGAGAACTGTAGAATCACAGTATGACAGAACCATAGAATCATAGGATCATAGAACAGCTTTGGCTGGGAGTGAACTTAAGGACCACATAGTTCCAATCCCTGCCATTGGCAGTATTGCCACCCACCAGATCAGCATAGCCTCTGAAGTACTCAGGACTAAACAGTGGGCCTCAAACCAAAGATGACCTCTTGATGAATCTCACAGCTCAGCATTATATATCATCAGTATTGAATCATTAGTGAAAAATGTATGACGATTAGCAAAATATGTATCTTGGACAAAACATCTCTTTAGCAAAAGATGTAGCTTAGATAAAAGGATATGAGAATGTATTAATCTTTCCTCATTTAGAAGCATAGTGTCAAGGCCTACTAGTACACAAACTTCCTTGGTTTCTCCTTGAACTCTGGCCAGGCTCAAGGGAGAATGAAACCAGATGTTTCCGCCTAATTGTCACATAAACTTGTTTATTCAACAAAGTAAAATCTGGCCTCTCTTTTAGTGAAGTTGGAGACTTCACATATGAGAGGATGTACTGCATAGGATCTCCCAATTGCTGGGAAAGGCTCTCCAAATCCTCACTGTAACAGGGGCTCCCCAGTGACAGCAGCTCTGGATTATATTAAAGTATTAGGGCAATTGATGGTATATTTTTCTTAATCACTGTCACTATCCTCATGTAGTAATGGTTAGGTGCATTGTCTGGTTCTGTTTTATTCTTGCTGTATCATTTCACTTATTTTCTCATTGCTTCAAAATTAAGTAAAGATAAACACACTTCTTTAACTCGGTGCCTGTGACCTTTGTGCCAATCTATCCACAGCAATGCACCATCCAACCTGGCTTTGAATGCTTCCAGCGATGGGGCATGCACAGTGTCTCTGGGGAACCTGTCTCTGGCCTCACTACTCTCTGAGTGAAAAATTTCCTCCTAGCATCTAATCTGAATTTCCCTCTATTAGTTTAAGACCATTACCTTATCACTATCTGTACATGTAAGAAGTCAGTCACTCTCCTGTTTATAAGCTCCCTTTTAGCAATGAAATGTCACAGTAGTTCTCCCTGGAACCTTCTCCAGACTGAACAAGCCCAACTACCTCAGCCTGCCATTGTAGGAGAGGTGCTCCAGCCCTCCAATCATATTAGTGGCCCTCCTCTGGACCCGCTCCAACAGCTCCATGTCCTTCTTGTGCTGGGGGCCCCAGGTCAGGATGCTATTTTCCAGACAGGGCCTGAGCAAAGGAGAACAGTATTCCCCCCCTCCTTGATCGCTCATGTCCTGCTTTTCATTCATCAGAACCCCCAGGTCCTTCTCTACAGGGCTGCTGTCAACAAGATCTTCTCCCAGTCTGTACTCACATCCGGGACTACAGTGATCCAAGTGCAACATCTTGCACTTGACTTTGTTGAACCTCACTAGGTTCATGTGAACCCACTTTTCAAACTTGTTGAGGTCCTTCTAGAGGGCATCCCTTCCACTGTATCAACTGCATCATGCAGCTTGATGTCAGCAAACTTGCTGAGGGTGCACTCAATCTCACTGTCTGGGTTATTGATAATGATCTTAAAGAATACGAATCTCAAGATAAGACCACTGGGAGACACCGCTCATTACCATTCTTCACTTATAGGTAGAGCTGTTGATCACAACTCTCTAGCTGTGACCATGTAACCAATTCCTTATCCATTAAACAGTCTTTCCAATTTAGAGATTACAGTTATTTGTAGCCATAGTGGCCATTGTAAACCTGTGTTTTCAGCCAGACATTTGAAGACAAAGCAAATGTCTTTCCATGATAGCAATCTTCACATGGGCTCAGAAACTGAAAATAAAGAAAAATAATCATCTATTGCAGGTAATAAACTTCTGCATATCATACTAGTTCAGAAAGCTGAGGATTATGAAGGTAAACAACAGTATTTTTTGTTCAGATAAGATTTCCCTTGGAAGAATTAGGCTTAACAGTGTTTTAGATCAAAGAATGGGGAGACTGAAAGACGTTATGAGAGTACCCTACTTCAGAAAGTAACCTTCAGGAGCCCTGTATCCCTTAGCAGTCTGCTTCCCCAATCCCAAGCTTAGTGGGGATATTTAATATCAGATGTTAAGTCCTTCTCTAGCATCTGATTTGTGTGTTTTGAAGTGACGAATTGCAAAATTATCTGCACAGCACAGGGAAAGCTGGGTTGTCTTTCATATTTGTTCATATTAAAGAAAACATGCAATATCATCTAGACACAGAAGAGGGAGCATTTCATCATGGTATTGTTCCTTTTTTTTTTTTTTTTTTTTTTTCTTTTTTTTTTTCTTTCTGTTTTTGGGCAAACATGATTCTATATTTAAAATTCTTTTCCCTTGAGATGCATCTGATGAACAACAGCTCTCAATACCACCAGGATGATCTTGGGCATACAGATTGGCTGATAAAGTCTATCTCTGACTGCTGTCTGAGAAGCCATGATCCCACATCATGCTTTTTGCTCTTTTTCTGCAGATACGTTGGTGAGTATGATACCCATGTTATAAGTCTTCTACTGATAGGAATTTAATAAGCAAAAGCAAGAGTGCATGTTCACAGGGTAGCTCATGGGAAAACCCTGCACAGAAAGCCACGGAGGCACCAGCATCTCCAACTTAAATGCTGCAGCTTTGGCTTCTCCTATGAGTGGTGGAAGGAAGGTGCTCTAGGAGGAATGAGGAAAGCTTCCAGACTAGACTTACGCAGCTGCCCTCTGTACCATCTATCTACCAAATGTTTAGATACCAAAGCAGAGATGCACCTTGTCTCCCTGCTCAAGTGCCAAGGAACTGGGAGCAAGCCTGAGATTGACCAATTCAACACAAAGGCACTGAGTTCATATAGCTCAGTGCTCAGTATGGTGACTTCAGCAGGTGAATGGTCCTCTGGCCACAGTGCCCTGTAGGCACCATTTTTCCCAAGTGCATTCAATAGGTCTATTTTTTGGTGTTTTGTGTCAAAAAGGAACTCTATGGTTAGTATTCATACCACATACTGTTTTAAACTTAAACTCAGCATGAAAGAGAAAAGGATCTTGAAATATCAGGGCTGCTAACACATCTTTTATTTGAAATCTTGCTATCTTGATTTGAGGTGTAGACAGTGGCAGCCATCTTAAGCAGTAGAGCTAGGCACTGCCATTTCCCCATTTTGGACTCTGCTCCACAACGTCCCATTCTTAGATCCAAAATTTTCATTAAGTGCCCACCTGAGCCCACAAGAATAACCAGAATGAAAGTACAGCATTGCCAAAATGAATGTAGCTGTGGGAGGATGACCTCCTCTTCTCCCTCTCTTACCATCCCTCCTTCTATAAGTACCTGCTTGGCTACTGCTACATGATATAACCCGGTAGAGATCACGCTAAGCTGAGTTTTGTCTGTGCTGAAGACAACTCTACATTCTTCAGTAGCAAATCAGAGCAAAGTCAACTGCACTCTTCATAGAATCACTGAATCATAGAATCATAGAATAGCCCAGGTTGGAAGGGATCCCAAGGGTCATCAAGCTCCAACCCCATTACTGCAGGCAGGGCCACTAACTTCCTTAGTTAATACTAGATCAGGCTGCCAGGGCCCCATCCAACGTGGCCTTGAACACCTTCAGGGATGGGGCATCCACGGCCTCTCTGGGCAGCCTGCTCCAGCACCTCACCACTCTCTTGGTATAGAACTTAACACTTCAGAGACGCTGGTCCAAAAAGCCCCCTTACAAGCAGCCTGCCAGCAGTACCTTAGAGCATGACATCGTGCTCTCCATGGCCAATCCTGCTAACCAAAACCCATGCAGGAGGACTGTAGCAGCTAGAAGAGGATTCTCAGACTCAGTTACTCACCCATAGTCCAGCAGCAGTTCAGGCATTTACTGTGGAGTGTTGTGCACTCAGGTACTTTTGTCTTTCCTTGTGTGTTCCATGGCTGCCAATTTAAACACATGCTGGGAGCCTCCAGGTAACTAGCCCAGTATACACAACACAGTATTCATAAATTATGACAAAGCACCTCCATAATTTCATTGTATGGTTGCATTTTACCATCAAATCCCTGTTCATAACAACGGAATCCTCTGCATGAGCTCATAATTGCATCACCAAAATGCAGTCCCATCCCTGGAGGTGTTCAAGGCCAGGTTGGATGGGCCCTGGGGAGCCTGGTCTAGTTTTAGATATGGAGGTTGATGGCCCTGCCTGCAGCAGGGGAGGTTGGGGCTTGATGAACTGTGAGGTCCCTTCCAACCCAAGCCATTGTATAATTGTATGATGATTCTATAAACACAGCCACCTCTGGCCTTTCCAGTTGGCACACATTGTACCCTGAAATTACATGAGAGACAATGATTTAACCCAAAAAAGCCCACATATGAATGCAATACAGAATCACTTGCATCCAACATGCTACAAATTTATGTCTTGTCCTTAATATTTTAGACTGAAGCACATCACTCAGTTCAACCACTCAGAAAAAAAAGATGGATTTGACTGACTGGGAATTCAAGACAAAATGTCAGGAGGTCAGGCATGTCAAGCTTTAGATGTACGCTGGTCCTGAGCCACTGCCAGCCACATGCCAGTGAGCATTAGAGCATGGTGTTCTCTTCCCAGCCCACACTCTTCTGAGTCATCTATTGCTTCTTTTGTTTTCTTCCTATTCCCCTTCTTTCTGCCTTTTGTAAATGTGTGACATAGGAGACTCCTGTGGAAACTCCTTTTACATTGTATCTTTTATTTATTTTTATTTTAGTTATATAAGCTAATGTGTTTTTTCTGTTTGTTTTTTCATTTTTATTTTTAGGTAGGCCAGCCTCTCTAAAGAGGAGAGCATGTCCTTTGTTTTCCTATGTTAGTTTTCTAGGTGCTCCAAAATGCAGACCCAGACCTATTACAAATTTTCTCTACTGCATCCCACAGTGCATTAAGTGATAGGGCAGTCATTCTCACAGACATTCAGCCAGGAGCAACACAGATATTATTGCTAAAACACAGCACTAGAAGTACTTACTGCCCTAGATTCAGACCCAGTGTAGAGAAAATCTGAATGCTGTTGCTATACGTCACTGCAGCAATACTTCCATGCACTGCTTTCTTCTTCTATGTGGTCAGAGAGCTGACAAGCACCCTAACTTGGAGTAAATCAGTGAACTGCACTAAAGATTCATCTCAGACATGCAGACCACACAATTCCTAGCACTTTGCTTCTTCCAGGTGAGGCAAAAAGCAGAACTGCAGTCACTGAAGCAAAGGCAGCAGCTAACTGCAATAGGCAGTCATCCCTCACATGTGCCAGCTCATGCTTGTTCTCAGGCAGAAGGCTTGTTGCTTGATGGATGCAATATTTGATCAGATGCCATCAGCCATGGACAGCAGCTCCCATACAGCTGTCTGGTTTCATGCATCTGTCTTGGGGCTGGAGGTAACCAGCTGCCAGAGCTGAGAGTTGTTACCCTACTAGATCATTTCTCTTAACTCCTTAATGCAGATTGGTTGCATACAGACTTTTGTTCTCCTCCCACACTAGGTTCTCTTGCTTCATTATACAGGTGCTCACTAATGCTCATCACTGCATATTATTAATACATTCAAAATAAAGGAATGAGGTTTAGCCCACGTGAAGAGCACAGTACCAGCCTTCACAATCAGAGTAACAATCCCATGGAGACCAGATGGAACAAATTTTACCTGCAAAGGTGCTGCCTGTGAGTTACAGTTCCCTTATGGTTCTTGCTATCATGGCTCATCAGGGATTGTACCAGTTTTCTCACATGGATCATCTACTGGAGTCTGCTGTGGCAAAACACAGTACCCAGGTGAGTGTTAAGCAGCTTCACATTACATTCAACAGCTGGCAGTGTATGTGACAAGAAAGCAGCTTGCACAGAGAGATGGCACTGGACACATCCAGCCCAGAAACACAGGAAAATTGTAATTTTATTTGCATTCAGGTGTGCAGCCTCTCTACTGAAGCACACAAATTAGAACTTGGCCCTGATTGAACTTATTACTCAGTAACAGCACAGATCATAGCATCACAGGTCCACAGAAACATTTGGGTTAGAAGGAAACTTGAATATCATCCAGTTGCAGATCCTCTGAAATGAGCAGGGACACTTCCCACTGGATCAGGTTGCCCAAAGGCCAAGGTTCAACCTGGCCTTGGACAGTTCCAAGGATGGGGTATCTCTTTCTCTTATAGCTTTCTCGTATAGCCTTCTCTTCTCCAGGCTGAACAAGCCCAGCTCCCTCAGCCTTTCTTCATAGGAGAGGTGCTCCAGCCCTTTGATCATTTTCTTAGCTTTCCTCTGGACCCGTTCTAACAGCTCCACACCTTTCTAGCCCTGGAGGTCCCAGGCCTGGACATAGCATTCCATATAGGGCTTCACAGGGGCAGAACAGAGGGGGACAACCATTTCCCTCTCCCTCCTGGCCACTTCTCCTTTGATGCAGCCCAGAATACTTTGGCCTTCTGGGCTGCAAGCGCACACTGCTGGCTCATGTCCAGTTTTTCATCTGCCAACAGATCTAAATCCTTCTCCACAAACTGTCCTCAATTGACTCATCACCCAGTCTGTATTTGTGGTTGGGATTGCCTCTTATCACTGCTGAATTTCATAAGTTTTGCGTAGGCCCTCCTTTCAAGACTTCCATGATCCTTCTGGATGGCATCCTTTCCCTCTAGTATGTCAATCACACCACTCAGCTTAGTGTCATCAGAAAACTTGCAGAGAGTGCACTCAATCCTACTGTCCACAATCCCAACAAAGTCCACATTAGATAATATCAGTCCCAATACTGACTGTCCTGTTAGCAGTTGGGATGGAATTAATTTTCTTCCTAGTAGCTGGTATGGTGCTGTATCTTGGATTTAGAATAATATTGGTTACACACCGTTGTTTTAGTTGTTGCTGAGCAGTGCTTACACAAAGCCAAGGATATTTCAGCTTCTTGTGTTTCCCTGTCAGTGAGGAGGCTGCAGTTGCACAGAGCTGGAAGGGGACACAGCCAAGATGAGTGACCAAAGGGAAGGGTGGCCAACAGGAAATTCTATACCATTTGATGCCATGCCCAGTAGTAAACCTGGGGGGAGTTGATTGGTGGTGGGGAGCTGCTGCTTAGGCATCAGTCAGTCAGTGTTGAGTAACAGCACTGATTGCATCACATGTTTTGCTTATTATTTTATCTTCATTATAATTATTATGATTCCCTTTCTTTTCTATCCTATTAAACTTCCTTTATGTCAATCCAAATGTTAACTTCTTTTTCTAATTCTCTCCTCCAACACATTGAGAATGAGTGAATAAACAACAGTGTGGTGCTGAGCCACAACATGACTCCCGAGGGACACCATTCGTTACTGATCTCCACCAGTTTGAGCATGACCACCCAAGCGATTCCTTATCCATTGAATGCTCCATCCATCACATCCATGTCTCTTCAGTTTTTTGTGTGGGACGGTGTCAAATGCTTTGCACTAGTCCAGATAGATAATCCCAGGTAGATCTTGGCAGACTCGAGCTGGCTCTTTTCTAGTATTTGAATCACATCTACAGTTGCAAGTGGTTTGCAGGCTCCAGCACTACTACAATCCTATTTACCTCCATGTACGTACAGGACCAAGTACATCTTTCCTTCTTCCCCCAGTCACCACAGGGGGACTAACAGGCTAACAGGGAAGCTGTTTGTAGCCACACTTAAATGACTGTGAAGTTCGTGTCATGCTGACTGGCACTGGAACGGATAGGCCTCATGGATCCAAGTCACAGAGTTTCTGCAGGGCACTCAATGCACCCTTCACAATCACTAGTTTTTTCCAATATCCAATGTATCTCCACCTCCTTTGGCCTAGATAACAATGAACTGACTACATAATCACCCTGTTATACCGGTCCTGCCAGCAAACAATGCTTGGAAAATGTTTGTCTCTAAGTCTACAGAAGGTTATTGATACTGAGAAAAACGACAGTGCTTGATTCCCAGGAGAGCTACATGTTTAGAGACGTGTTACACGTCTACAGTCAATTTAAAATGAATGTTTAAATTGTTGATGGTGTTCAAAAGGGATTACTGTGAAAACTCAGGAATAAAATAACTGAATTTGTAACAGTTGGACATTACCTCTTACAGAAATTGCACTTGAGTTCTAGAAACCAATGTCTTAACCTATAATTAAAAGCAAGTTCTTTAGGGTCCAAGAGAGTGTGATCCCATAAGTCAAATATATATACTTACATCTATATATGCTTATAGCCAGAGCCATCACTGAGGAATGTTTGCATCCTTTGAGGAAAGGCCACTATAGCCTTTGTAAAGAGAAGTCTGGGCTTAATAACTTTTTGGAGTTATTGGAAGAGGAAGAACACACATGAAGTCAAGAGCAGATACAGTCTACTGCCTGAATTTCCAGACAGGAACAAAGGGCAGCAGGAAAATGTTTGGTCTTCACAACAAAGGGAGCTTACCAGCGTAGTGCTGGACCTGTTCTGCACATTCATAGCTGGTCTGAAAAGGTTTAAGCAGTGAGGAATAAAAGTTTGCTGAAGACACAAAGTTAGTCAAGACAGTAGGGACTTTGGCAGACTGCAAAGACTTGCAGAAGAGCTTTGCAACATTGAGCAATGAATTGACAGATGAACTAAGTTAAATAACTGTAAAGTGAGCTTCACAAAGAAAAAAACATCTTGCTTTATGCAATTATTATAAGATAAAACTACTGTAGTCACTCTGGAGTGCAGTACTGAATTACAAGCAGTTCTATGAAAACATCAACCCAGTGCAGATTAAAAAACATAATTCTAATAGGAGAACTAAATGTTGCAAGGTACTGGGAAAATAACTAGGAGTAAAAAAACAGCACTCATCACTCTGTCATCTGTGGAGTGGATATTGTATGTAGCTGAGGGACAGAGCAGAGGAAATAAATAGAATTATCACATGTTGAACTGTGTCTGAATTGGGGTGACTGAATTGGCCAGAAAGCCTCAGCCTGGGAAGTAGCTCAGAGGAGGAATGAGATACTGGCCTACAAAATTCCAACAGGCATGGACAAGGTGGCCAGAGACTCATTCACATGCTTTTCTTCTTTAAGAAGCAAGTGCCATCAAGGCACTGATTCAAAGCAAGTAGGATGAGTTTGATTTTCACTGCAAAACAACTCACTGATGTTTCTAACAGACCAGCCATATCGGACTTCAGCAGCTGGATTTTGTGAGTGTACTTGTCTCATTTTTTATTCTGAGGTCCATAGCACACCACTCTTACGGTGGTGAAATGTGACCAGCTTCACCTGCCCCATCTTATGTGAATATGTCATGTTGTCCTCGTGCCCTGCTCAGCAGTTCTGCTGCCTGCTGGCACATTTAACTGTCTCAGGGCATGGTGAGTAGGTGGTGGGCCGTGGGTCTGTGCCACCAAAGCCATTCCTATCTTCTCACATGGGGCTTCACTGCTTTCTGCTTAGGCATTAGACAGAGGCTTTGCAGTTCCTGCGCTTCAACTTGCTTTGCACATCCACAGTGTGAACTGGTGCTGACAGTGAAAGACAGGCTGCTTCTCTCCCTCATGCTGAGCCAATCCCTCAGCAACTACACAAATGCTGTTAATATATAAATCAAACCTTTGCCTCACTCTCAACTCCAGGTTTAACTTCAACTGATTACTCTTCATTGATTCATTCCACCACAAGGTCATGCATGCCTGTGACAGCATGAGGGAATGGTGTGATCTGGCAGCCAGGGCAGGGTAAACACGGCATTACAGCCTATTAGCAGCAACGTGTGCTTGAGACGTTTGTGTAACCATGACAGTGTGCACATAAATTACACTGATTTTGAGTTCCTTGACACTTGAAAAGGACTGTTTTTATAGCATCCAAGCCTTCTCTCAGCCATAGGTGTGGAAGGATTTGTTCCACCTTTTGGTGTTCGAATTGCAAGGTTAGTACTGTAACTGCTCAGAATTCATTTGCTATTACCTGAAGGTGACCACCTTCATACCAACTGGTCCTGCTTTAGTGTACAGTTAGCAGCCAGTTTCACCTTCCTGGGCTAACTGTGCTTGCCCCATCTCTGTCTGGCTGCATAGGAACTCAACTGTCAATTCGAATGTGCTTAATTCAGCTAAGTACTACATTTCAGTAGTGTTAGTTTTCTACTGAATCAGGCCTCTAACCTTTCCTACTCAGCTGCATAACACCAATGCCTGACAAAGGAGGGGAAGAGAAACAGGATTGTGGCAAGTTGGCAAGCCAACATAAGATGCTCCTCCAGGATATCAAGTCGCATACAGAACTCTAACTATAGGCATGTTTTATTCAAACTTCCAACCTCTTTTATTATCCTGTGTGCCACAGATAGCCTGGTCTACCTGCCCATTTAATGGGAGCAAAATTAACTCTTCATAAATTCAGGATAGGGACTTGCATTGCAGATATAGATGGGAAAATCTGTATTAAAAACAACACCACTGTTTTAATAAAAGTTTGCCACAATTTGTCATTGCTTTAAGAAGAAATAAAACAAGAAAAAAAAAAATTCTTACATAGGTTCGTTCCTCTTCTGTATCTGCAAATTAACTTGCTCTTCATCATACTTGGGTCAAGGCACACGAAGAAACACACAGGATTGTTTACCTAGCAGTTAAAGATCTTAAAAACTATTGGACGCTTGATTAAGTTCTCAGTAGCTGTTCTTTTCTTCTTCTCCTAACCCTGCAATAGTTTGATGCTGAGGGAGATGACCCCAACATGCATTAGAAAACAGAATGAATCTCAGCCTCCCAAAACAAAAACCCCATTAGATCAGTAAAACAGTGAATGCAAATAAAAAATGGAGATTAGTAATCTATATTAAAAAAGAAACATGATTGAAGATATCTGCTCAGTGAGAGCAAAGTTGATCATGAGCCTTGAACAGTGTTCATAGAATCATAGAATCATAGAATCATACAATCACAGAATCATAGAATGGTTTGGGTTGGAAGAGACATTCAAGATCACCTATTTCCAACCCCCTGCTACACGCAGGGACACCTGCCTCTAGATCAGGTTGCTCAAAGCCCCATCCAGCCTGGCCTGAATGCTTCCATGGAGGGGGCATCCCCAACCTCACTAGGTAACCTATTCCAGCCTCTCACCATTCTCACAGCAAGAATTTCTTCTTGATATCTAATCTAAATCTACCCTCTTCCAGTTCAAATCAATTTCCCCCATCCTGTCACTACATGCCCTTATAAAAGTCCCTCGGAGCCTTTTCTTCTACAGGCTGAAGAACCCCATCTCTCTCAGCCTGTCCTCGTAGGAGGGATGCTCCAGCCCTCTCATCATCTTTGTGGCCTTCTTCAGGATCCACTCTAACATCTCCATGTCCTTCTTGTGATGGGGGCCCAGAACTGGATGCAGTACTCCAGGTGAGGTCTCATGAGTGCAGAGCATAGAGGGGCCCCCATCCCCTTGACCTGCTGGTCACACTTCTCTTGATGAGAACCCAGGATAAATATACCCAAGATAGGCCTTCTGGGCTGCAAGTGCACACTGCTGGCTCGTGTTGAATCTTTCCTCAACTGACACTCCTAAATCTTTCTCAGCACGGTTGCTCTCAAGCCATTCTCTGCCCAACCTGTGTCTGTGTTTGGGACTGTCCCAATCCAGGTGCAGGACCTTGCACTTGGCCATGTTGAACTTCATGAGGTTGCCATGGGCCCACCTCTCAAGGCTGTCCAGGTCCCTCTGGATGTCATCCCTTCCCTCTAGGCACATCAGCTTCACCACTCATCTTGGTGTCATCTACTGAGTTGCTGAGAGTGCACTTGATCTCACTGTCTGTGCTACCTTCAAGGCTGTAGCATTGGTCTCAACACCGATCCCTGAGGAAAGCCACTTGTCACTGCTCTCCACTTCAACACTGAGCTGTTGATCACAACTCTCTGAGTACGACCATCCAGCCAATTCCTTATCTAGTGAGTGGTCCATCCATCAAATCCATTTTTCTCCCAGATGGGTGACCAGGATGTCGTTCTCCAAACTGTATCACATACAGTGAAATCTCTTTTAAAAATAAATCATTCTGTTAATTAAAACTTTTCCTCAGAAAGTTTTCAGTCACACCACAATAACATCTAACTCACAGACCTCTGCTATTGCTTCAGGTAAAAGGTGAGATTCTTTGTTGCTACCTGCTTTGAAAATCAGTGATTGAAGCAGGCCACAGGGAACAAGTACTAAAGCATATCAACACTCTTTCATATGAGCTGCAGTGCTCTGATGTGACTACTTCATTTTCCCCAGCTCTGATCCTATCAATGACAGGAAAAGAACAAAAAGTGAGGGTACATGCAATATTTGGTGCACTTCTAAGTACACCATACACAATATAATGGCAAGAATTAAACTGTACATATTGTCAGGAATAAGCAATGGAAAGCACTAAATTGGGTTAGAGATTTTACTGCGTCCAGTTCTGGGCTCCCCAGTACAAAAAAGACAAGGATCTCTTGGAAAGAGTCCAGCGGAGGGCCACGAGGATGGTGAAGGGCCTGGAGCATCTCTCCTATGAGGAAAGGCTGAGTGAACTGGGTCTGTTCAGCCTTGAGAAAAGAAGACTGAGAGGGGACCTGATCCAGGTCTATAAATATCTGAGGTGTAGGGGGCAGAATGGCGAGGCCGGACTGTTTTCAGTGGTGAGTGGAGACAGGACAAGGGGAAACGGCTGGAAACTGCAGCATAGGAAGTTCTGCACAAATGTGCGCAAGAACTTCTTTACAGTGAGGTGACGGAGCACTGGAACAGGCTGCCCAGGGAGGTGGTGGAGTCTCCTTCTCTGGAGATGTTCAAGACCTGCCTGGATGCCTACCTGTGCGACCTGCTGTAGGGAACCTGCTTTGGCAGGGGGGTTGGACTCGATGATCTCTGGAGCTCCCTTCCAACCCCTACAATTCTGTGATTCTGTGATTCTGTGATTTTCAAAGCACTGTCCACCAAGGAAAAATTTTCAGCAGCCTAGTGTGAAACAAGACAATTGATGTTTCAGAATGCACTGAAAAGACACACTTTTAACTTCTGGAATGTTACAGAAAAATTAGTTAAATAGCTAAAGAACTGTTTTAGATATTTCTGATGCAGTATAGAATGTTACACAAGACTGTACGGCACATATATCCATAAATTGTAGTTTCTGTGTTTTCCGTAACTTCAGGCATGCAAGTGTCCCCCTGGATTTAATGGATATATTAAACACATTATTCATCAATAATATAACTCTCACCCATTGCTTATGAGTGGTATTGTTGTGGCACTATGTGGATGCTCATACAATTCATCACCTTTACAACATTGTGGTTTAACCTTGAAGGCACCACACAGCCACTTGCTCACTCTCTCCAAGTGGGATGAAGGAGACAATCAGGGAGGTAAGAGTGTGAGAATTTGTGCATTAAGACTATTTACTAGGTAAAGCAAAAGCCACAATCACAAATAAAGCAAAGCGAGGAACTAATTCATTACCTCCCTTTGGCAGACAGCTGTTGAGCTGCTTCCAGGAAAGCACAGCTCATCATATGTAAAAGTTTATTGGGAAGACAAACACCGTCATTCCAAGCATCCCCCTCATTCCTCCTCCTTCTTTATCTCAGCTTTTATTTCTGGGTATGATGTTGTACGGTATACAACTTCCCATCGGTCAGTTTGGCTCAGCTGCCCTTGCTGACCCAACTCTTTGTGCACCCCTCAATCCCCTCACTGACAGGGTATCATGAGATGCTGAACAGTCCTTGTCTCAGTATAAGCACTGTTCTGCAACAACTGAAACATCAAGTCATTATCATCAAAAATCCTGAACAGCATCATGTGAGCCTCTACAGAGAGAATTTACTCTATCTCAGCCAAACCCACACTGTTATCCACTCCTTTTCCCAAACCCTCACTGATATCCACTCCTTTTCCCATATCAGTAACATCGCGTTCAGATTCTACACTTTTCTACACATCTTTGTTAATCATCACCCTTCAATTAATACACATGTATGGTTCCCCCAGCCTATGATCCACACCTGTGAATCATCCATTAAAAGTCCATAAAATGTCTACTGTGTTCTTTTAGTCCATGATTTCACTTCTGTCTCTTATGGTGATTGTTCAGGACAGGAGAGGCAGTATGATATGTGGATGCCAAAGCCAGCTCAGGTCAGGTCTCGTATTACCTTCTATGAGGCTTCTGTTGGTTTGAGTGGACTATAGAATTTCCTCTAACAACTCAAATCATGGGTTACAACAGTTTAAAGGTGTACTCACTATAATCTCCACCCCACATCCCTTTGGACCAGGCTGAAGAATTTAGCATTGCAACGAACTCCCTCCCTGTTGCAGTCTGGGCTGGTCCATCTGCTGTGGTTTAACCCAGCAGGCAGCTCAGCACCACACAGCATTTCACTTACTCCCCCTCTTACCAGTGCAATGGGGAGAAAAATTGGGGGAAAAAAAAGGTAGAATTTTGAAGCAGAAAATGAAGAGAGAAATAGTAGAGCAATGACATATAACAATAAAGATAACAGTATATATTTACAAAACAAACAATGCTCAGTGTAATTGCTCACCACCCATCGACCAGTGCCCAGCCAGTCCCCAGCAGTCTGCTCCCCAGCCCCCGCCTCTCAGTTTTATATTGTTTTCACATGCTTTCATATGGTACAGAATATCCCTTTGGCCAAGGTAGGTCAGCTGCCTTGGTTCTGTCCCCTCCCAGCTCCTTGTGCTCCCCAGCTCCTTGCTAGCAGGACAGCACGAAGAACTGAAAAATGAAATGTCCTGGGCTCTGTGCAGCATTCCTCAGCAATAACTGAAACATCAGTGTGTTATCAGCATTTTTTCTTCTAAAGTCAAGACAGAGCATCATACCAGACATTATGAAGAAAATCAACACTGTCCTAGCAGAAACCAGAATATCATCCTCAACATCCCTGAGAGGTGTACCTGCTTCAGCATGGCCTCATCCTTGAATCACAGTCTACTGTCCATGTTGTGTACCTATCCTGCCTACTGTGTAGACAGTCACAGATGCTTTGAGATCTACCTGTTCTAGTGTACACAACAATTATTAACAGGCCACAGCTTTCTCAGAAGTATACTTTCTGTGGCATGGACTTATCCACATTCAGAGTTGTTTTGAGGTATAAGTACAAAAAAAAAAAAAAAAAAAGAAAAAAAAAAGGCTGCTCTGGTACACTTTTTTCATTCATAATAGATCCTTCAGAGGTTCTTTCAGACACTGATGTGTCACAGTCTTATCCATGACCACAGACATTTCAAGGTATACTCGCATGGCCTAATCCATAGACTTGGATGCTGCAAGGTGTACATGCTGTGACACAGACTTTACCATGGCCACAAACGCTCTGATGAATACTTGCTCCAGAGTGGACTTATCTGTGGCCACAGATGCCT
The DNA here is from genome assembly GCF_951394365.1 of Tetrao urogallus. Lineage (NCBI taxonomy): Eukaryota > Metazoa > Chordata > Aves > Galliformes > Phasianidae > Tetrao > Tetrao urogallus. The sequence continues at coordinate 51,789,481 of NC_136816.1, read as the reverse complement.
CAAGGTGTATGTGCTCCCATGTGGGCTCATCCACAGGTCAGTCGTTCAGTGATGACTTCAGTTTGGTCTGGAGTCTCAAGCTGTATCATCAAGCTGTGTCATCAGCACAGAGACAGCACTGACACCATGGCCATCTGCCAGCCCAGGGACATGGCTGTTATCAAAACACCTCCAGGCAAAGCAAAGCAAGGTGATAGGGAGTAGAGCAAACAGCAAGAAAAAAAAAAGTATCCACTAATAAGCCCTGGACTCTAACATATAGTAAGGCAAGCCAGGCCAGTAACAACCATAGGAGTCTACCGATTAGCAGTACAACAGCTTTAATATCTTTAAATTTGGTGTAGCACAATCCACAGTCTAATTGTATTTGTCAACATCTCTAACCCTTTGTGTCCCATGTTGGGCAGCAAAAGGACTACTGTAGATTAACCTCAAAAGCATCTCAGCACCACAAAGCCGTTCACTCACTCTCCCCCAGTGGATGGGGAAAACAATCAGGAAAGTAAAAGCTTGCAAACTTGTGAGCTGTGACAGTTTACTAGGTAAAGCAAAAGTTGCACAGACAAGCAAAGCAAAACAAGGAACTCATTTGCTACTTCCTATTGGCAGACAGCTATTCAGCCACTTCCAGGAGAGCACAGATCATCATATATGAAGGTTTGCTGTGAAGACAAACACTATTTCCTCCTTTACCCCAGCTATTATTGCTGAACATGGCACCCCAAGCTACAGAATATCCCTTCGGTCAGCCTGGGTCAGCTGTCCTGGCTGTATCCTCTTCAACAGGGCAGCATGAGAAAGAGAAAAATCTTTGGCTCTGTGTGACCACTGCTCTGCAATAGCTGAGGACATCAGCGTACCAACACCGAAAATTGCAAACACACCATCATACGAGCCTCTAGAAAGAAAATTTACTGTATCCTAGCCAAAATCATGACAAATACAGCCTTTAACCCTTGGACTCCTTGCAGAACTCAGGTAGTGCTCAGGGCACCACTCCAATCACATGACCTGCATGCCATTCGAGTTACTCATTACTGCATATAAAGCAGGAAGCACATTAGGCTATTCAGAAAGAAAAAAAAAATAGACCTTCTCATACTCTGTTTATTGTGCACAGAATAAGGAAAGAATTTAGATGTTAAATCTTTGCAGTAAGGTATGGCCTTTTTTGAAGTTATTTTCCATTAAGGACACTACATTACATCTTCAGTTCAATAATAAACAAGCAATTGTTTCCCTACTTGCTCTTCATGTTTCCTGACAGAAACACAACTTTCACACCTAAAAAGCACTTGTGTTCTGTGTGACCTAAAAAGCTGTACACTCTGCTCTTCAGACATCCATTAAAATGACTTGCTGTTTTAGTTAGGACCCACTGGGATACCGTAACATTTCACTGTTGTATTAAGTACATGGACAAGTACAAGTAAGTACAAGTATAAGTACAAGTATAAGTACAAGTACATATGATGGACGAAGCGTTTTACAGATGGACAAAGCGTTTTACAAGCAGCTTGCGGAAGTCGTGCAATCGCCAGCACTTGTTCTTGTGGGGGATTTCAACTTCCCTGATATATGTTGGAAATATAACATGGCGCAAAGAAAACAGTCCAAGAGGTTTCTAGAGTGTGTGGAAGATAGTTTCCTTACACAGCTGGTACAAGAGCCTACCAGGGGTGGTGCCCTGCTCGACCTGCTCTTTGCTAACAAAGAAGGTCTGGTAGGTGATGTGAAGGTTGGAGACTGTCTAGGGCAGAGCGACCATGAAATTGTAGAGTTCTCTATTCTTGGAGATGTCAGAAGGGTGACTACCAAAACTACTATCTTGAACTTCAAGAGGGCGGACTTTGACCTGCTCAGGACACTTGTAGCGCGGGTCCCTTGGGAGTTGCTCCTCAAGGGTAAAGGGGTCCAGGAAGCCTGGACGCTCCTCAAGATGGAAATCTTAAAGGCGCAAAAACAGGCTGTCCCTGAATACCGTAAGGCGAGCCATAGGAGGAGAAGACCGGTGTGGATGAGCCAGGAATTACTGTCAAGACTCAGGAAGAAAAAGAGAGTCTATGTCCTGTGGAAGAAGGCTACTAGGGGAGATTACAAGGAAGTTGCAAAGGTATGCAGGGAGGAAGTCTGGAAGGCAAAAGCCCGTCTTGAACTTAGATTGGCCACTGCAGTAAAGCAGAATAAGAAATCGTTTTACAAATATATCAATGACAAGAGAAAACCCAAGGATAATCTCTGTCCTTTAATTGATGCGGCGGGGAATGTGACCACAGATGACAAGGAGAAGGCTGAGGTCCTCAACGCCTTCTTTACATCTGCCTTTAATAGTCAGACCAGCTATCTTCAGGGCACTTTGTGCCCTGATCTGGATATCTGGGCTGACATGCAGCGTATCTCCCTGGAGATCGAGGTGGAGACAGTTAGAGAGCTCCTCCTCCATCTGGACAGTCACAAGTCCATGGGACCGGATGGGCTTCATCCTAGGGTGCTGAGGGAGTTGGCAGGGGTGATCGCTAAGCCGCTCTCGGCTATCTACCAGCGCTCCTGGTTGACTGGAGAGGTTCCAGAGGATTGGAGGCTTGCTGATGTGACTCCCATCTACAAGAAGGGCCGTAAGGAGGATCCGGGGAACTACAGGCCTGTCAGCCTGACATCAGTGCCAGGGAAGGTCATGGAACAAATCCTCCTGGGAGAGATCACACAGCTTGTCCACGGGATCAGGCCCAGCCAGCACGGGTTCATGAAAGGCAGGTCGTGTTTGACCAACCTCATCTCCTTCTATGACTGGGTGACCAAACTGGTAGATGAGGGAAAGGCTGTTGATGTAGTCTACCTAGACTTCAGCAAAGCCTTTGACATGGTCTCACTCAGTATCCTTCTGCAGAAACTGGCTGCCCATGGCTTGGACAGTTTTACCCTCCGTTGGATAAGGAACTGGCTGGAGGGCCGTGCTCAACGGGTGGTGGTCAATGGAGTGAAGTCCAGCTGGAGACCTGTTACAAGTGGTGTCCTCCAGGGGTCGGTACTGGGGCCCATCCTGTTTAATGTCTTCATTGACGACTTAGATGAAGGGATTGAGTATACCCTGAGTAAGTTTGCAGATGACACCAAGTTGGGAGGTTGTGTCGATCTGCCTGAGGGCAGGGAGGCCCTGCAGAGGGATCTAGATAAGCTGGATCGCTGGGCTGAGATGAATGGGATGAAGTTTAACAAGGCCAAGTGTCGGGTTCTGCACTTTGGCCACAACAACCCCAGGCAGCGTTACAGGCTTGGGGATGAGTGGTTGGATGACTGTGAAGAGGAAAGGGACCTGGGGGTGTTGGTTGATGCTCGGCTGAACATGAGCCCACAGTGTGCCCAGGTGGCCAAGAGGGCCAACGGCATCCTGGCCTGCATTAGAAATGGTGTGGCCAGCAGGAGCAGGGAGGTGATCATCCCCCTGTACTCAGCACTGGTGAGGCCGCACCTCGAGTATTGTGTTCAGTTTTGGGCCCCTCACTACAGGAAAGACATCGAGGCCCTGGAGAGTGTCCAGAGAAACTGGAAACAAAACTGGTGAGGGGTCTGGAGCACAAACCTTATGAGGAGCGGCTGAGGGAGCTGGGATTGTTCAGTCTGGAGAAGAGGAGGCTCAGGGGAGACCTCATTGCACTCTACAACTTCCTGAAGGGAGGTTGTGGTGCAAAAGGGTCTGGCCTCTTCTCCCAGGCAAATAGTAGGACCCGAGGAAATGGCCAGAAGTTATACCAGAGGAGGTTTAGGTTGGATATTAGGAGAAACTTTTTCTCTCAAAGGGTGGTCAGGCACTGGAATGGCTGCCCAGGGAGGTGGTGGAGTCGCTGTTCCTGGTAGTGTTCAAGAGGCACCTGGATGAGGAGCTACGAGAGATGGTTTAGTAGCTTGTGGCACTGATAGGAATGGGAAGGTGGTTGGACTGGATGATCTTGCAGGTCATTTCCAACCTTGTGATTCTGTGATTCTGTGTGATTCTGTAAGTATCTGTTTAGAATTGGTAGACAAGATTGCAGCAAACAAAAGGAGGGCTAGAGCTTTTTTAGCCCTCAAAAGGAGTGGTCAAACACATTAAACAAACTTCTTAGATTTTACTATGTGTGAAAGAAAACTACTGAATCTGCAGATGCTTAGAAAAAATGTTTGTTGACTTTATTAACAATTCCAAGTTTATCACAACAGAGTGGAAGTTCTAACGAACACATCTTTATACAGGGTGATGAATGAGCTCATCAGAAAAGCAGGGGGAGAATGTGGAAACGAAAGAATAAAACAAGGGACTGAACTGACTAGAATAAAAGCAAGCAATCACAAGAGAACAAAAAAAGCACATAACACAGTATTTATTATAGGAATACTTGCAGCCTTTAAACTGTACATAACTGCTCTGATTCTAGCTGCAGTTGAAGATCCCCAAAAGGCTGGCTATTTCCCATCTATATATCAGTTGTTCCAGAGTGTTGTTTGGACTGACAGCTTCTCTATTTGCTTACGTTTGTAGGGATGCAGCTCCACCTAAGTCTCAGGTCACTCAAACACTAGTGCAATGTACAGCTTGGTGAGACTTAGGAGGACTGGAAGATTTGAAAAAATCTGGAAGATTTGAGAAACCACCTGTATAACAGCAGCTTTTCAGATTGTTGAGTAAATGCATTTCCATATTCCTGAGTGGTCACAAATATTACAGATGGGGGAGAAGGGTTTAAGATATTTTAGAAATCCAATAATGTTTAAGTTCCGTACCTTTATTAATGTGTTTTATGTCTCATAATTTTCCCTGAGTTCTGAATCATTTGGCTTAGTTATCTGAAGGAGAAAGAGGTATGTTCTAATGAAATGCATCAACAGGTAATCCTACTTGACAAATTCATACGTTATAGCTGTAGCTGTCAGGCTTCCAATTCACTATGGAACAATCTCTCTGAAACCAGGCAAGTTGAACTGCTGAGCCATTTGAAAAATATATAAAAGCATTAAAGAAAGCAGGCAATTCAAATTTGTTACACATAAAAAAGTCTTATTTAGATACCTTAAAAAATACAAGGCGTTATATAAAAAAAATAAAATCAAAGCTACTTATCAAAATTTTGTTAAATAGACTCATTTAAGATCTGGTTCTGGCAAGCACTAGGTAACAGTATATAATCTCAACTAACATTTTATTTATCCAGTGCTAGCTGATAACAGGTTCAGCTTGCCAACTTAACACGATAATCTCTCCAGGCTTCTACAATGTTAGTATTTAAAACATTTGGAAAACAATGTAAAATTATATTATACAGCAAATAATAAGCACTCATGCTGCTGGACCCATAACAACATAGTGAAGTAGATTCTCCTTTCATTGTGTTTAAACAATATTCAGTGTAAGCATGTACAGAGAGCAATGCTGGATGTAAATAATGTGTTTCACTGTTCATTACAGTTAAAGCCAAACAAAACAGATTTATCTGTTAATTAAATATACTAGTGACTCTACATAACATCCCAGTGACATTCTGCTTTTAGACAACTTCAATATTGAACAAAAATGTCTTCAACCCCAGCACACTGAGGCCAGCAGCACTTTTGCAAAGCATCAGAAATGCCATGATTTTTTTTTTCCAGTCTGGTTAGAAGACTCATCCGTTTGCTAATTCTGTACAAGATCACCTGTCAGTTCTGACATCTAGGCTTTAAATGTGAATAAAAAAGCAAAGTTATTATTTCTTCAAACTGTAATACAAAATAACTTTCTTGTCACTGCCTTCCTTAGAATAGTAAAAAGTCCACTTTTTTCTAGGACTGAAGTCAGTAGGTTGATTTAGTGGTTCCATTTGAGTTTGAAGAGTAAGAATTAGACTTCTTGGGGTATCTGCCTGATGAGAGAGACACTTGCATCCTCCGTGTAGTTCGCACGCTTCGGCAAATAAGAGCATTTTTAAGATTGTCTCTGAAGTCTTTTGAAATATAGTAGTAAATGAATGGATCAATACAACTGTTCAGTGTGGACAGACACAGTGCAGTTATGTATGACATGTATAGAGAGCTCTCATTATTGTTTCTGAGTTGCAGATAGTGCACAACAAGTAGCACATTGCTTGGTGTAAAACATATGAGATACATGGACAGGACAGCAATAATGAGCTTGATTGCTCTTTTTCGTTTCTTCCCAGTGCTTATATCTGAGATTGAAGCATTCAGAGTCTTAATCATTAGTATGTAAGCAACAGCAGTGATGAGAGCTGGAATTAGGAAGAGTCCAATTGCAAGTGAGAGGAAGTAATTGAACATGTCATGAGCTAAAATATTGTTAGGTAACACATCATGGCAGGTTGTGATGTTAAGGTCTGAAATATACGCTGTCTGATTAACAAGATACAGTGGAATGGTTCCCAGCAAAATCAGTATCCAGATAGCAAGGGAGATGCCCAGGGCAATTTCAAACTTCTTTCTTGAATGCACTATGGGGTTCACTACAACCCAATACCTTTGCACACTGAGACATGTCATAAAAAGAATGGAGCAGTACATATTTCCATAAAAAAATCCAACAAGCACTTTGCAGAGACCTTCCCCAAATAGCCAGTTATTGCCATTTACATGGTATGCAATCTTCAGTGGGAACCAGACAACGAAGAGAAGGTCTGCCAATGCCAAGTTAAGCATATAAATCACAGCTGGATGTTTCTTCTTTGTTCTGAAAAAAAAGACCCAGATGGCCATAGCATTGCTTGGCAAACCAATGATAAAGACAATGACATAGACAATGGGAAGAAAAACTGTAGTCAGTTTTCCTGTAAGGACTTTTGCTGCAAAGTCATCCACTTTGTATGTCTCCTCAGAGGAATTATCAGTATTTGGAACCCTCTGGCCAGCAAAACTTCTTCCTTTTGAACTGCTGTTTCCACTTCTCTCTAGAAAAAGAAATAAAAATTGAGAAATTGCTGTTATTTATTTTTCTTGATTTTTCTTAATATTTTTTGAAATCTTTAAGATAAACTAGGTAGCATGATTTACACTGTACAATTAAAGAAGGCCTTATCAATAAAAAAAATTAAACATTTTCAAATACTTGACAATTTTTCTCCCCTTTCTTTAGTTTATTATCCAAACAATACCTATATCCTTATTCAAGGATTGTATCATCTACCAAAAAACCTTCCCACATCATCAGGTGCTTCTACTAGCTCAACAGTTGAAATAGAAATTGCTTTAAGTATTCCACAGCACTATTATCCTTTTTCATGGTGCTGCCAGATTGCTCAAGTGCTGAGATTCATAAAACTCTGTAGCAGGCATCCAACATATACGCAGTACAAGTTTCTTAGATGAGATGGCCTCAAAATCAGCTAGGCAGAAAATAGAGCATGGAATCATAGAATGGCTTGGGTTGGAAGGGACCTCAAAGATGGTATAGTTACAAGCCCCAGTGCTGTGAGCAGTAACCAATGAGGCACTAGACCAAACTGCCCAAGGGCCCATCCAACCTCACCTTGATTGCCTCCAGGAAAGGGGCGCACTGTCCTCAGACTAGCTGGAACTGAATGAAACAACTGGAATGCAATGCAGGAAGCTATGTGTGCAGGAACCAGGGAATTGATGGTTGAATCACCATCCCTGGATGTGTTTAAAAACTGTTTGGGTGTGGTGCTCAGGGACATGATTTAGCGGAGGGTTGTTAGAGTTAGGGTAGGATGGTTAGGTCACAGTTGGACTTGATGATCTTTATCGTCTTTTCCAACCTGAGCAGTTCTGTGATTCTATGACTCTATGTGTAAAAGACTTCTGAAGAAAGATGTTGTACCATATCCAAAGCTAAATATGAACACACTAACTTTGCCCGAGAAGATGCAGAAGGGGCAGATATCTGTAATCTCCTTCCAGTTCTCAGGTAAGGTGGTTAAGCAGTCCCTACAATTTCCACCCAAATCACTATGCTGCTAGAACTAGCAGCCTAGACCGCTTTGTACACCAGAAAGTTATTACGTCAGGTTTTGCTCTGTCTGTTTGTATGCCACATAAACCTGAAAACCATATAGGTAAACCAGACACTCCTGACTGCTCTGCCTTGTATGAGAGCCCTCATACGGCTCAGTCCAGAGACTCCCACTACAACACCTTCCATATCCAGTGCAGTCCACTTGCACAGACTAGTCAAAATGCACTAACAGAAAATGACAGTGCAATTACTCTGTTCCAGAGAGTCAGCCAAAAATCCACAGAGGTAGATGGAGTGGACACGAAACACGACTGTTGGTGGTAGAAGTATTTTAACCTTATCACAGTTTCTATCAATATCTGAGGACAGTAGTGGGAAAACAAACAAACAAACAAACAAAAAAAACCAGCTCCAACTCCTCCACTCAAAACAACACAACGAAAACAAACATACAAAACCAAACCACACACACACACAAAAAAACCCCACAGGAGTATAAAGAGCTTTCTTAATGAAGCAGGTTTGTGCGTAAGAAGACAAAAACAGTGTTTAAGGATGAAACTTTTTTCTTTCAGGGATGACTGTTTTTGATATAATTCAAAAATAAAAAATGCTTAACAGCTTAAATTTTGAAGCATAAGAATTATCACACAAGAGCCAGATAAATACACGACTATCCATGTTTCCAACACAGAGTGTCAAAATAGATTCTCAGAAATAGACATATAATGTGTACCAATTCTTGGCTATATAGCTGGTACGTGTATGAGGGTTTTGGTTTTTAAGATGATGGGACTTTCTATGAAATACATAATCCACCAGAGAGGGACTGCCTAGGAGAGGCATCTCCTAGGAGAGATGCCTCTGCCTAGGAGAGGCAGGACAATTTCTGGCAACAGGAAGGCCAACATAGTGAGCCAGGCTTTTAAAAGAAAGACTTGTAGGGGAAGCTCCAAAAATCACAGAATCACAGGGGCTGAGTGACCTTAAGAGATGATCAAGTCCAACTCCCCTGCTAAAGTGAATTCTATACAGTAGGTTGTACAAGTAGGTGTCCACACAGGTCTTGAATATCTCTATAGGAGACTCCACAACTTCTCTAGGCAACCTGTTCTCCTGAGTCATCACCCTTACCTTGAAGTTCTTCCACATGTCAGTATGGAACTTCCAATGCTCAAGATTTGGGTCACTGATTCTTATCTTATCACTGCACACCACTGTGAAGAGCTGGGCCTTATCTATTTGCCTCCTACCTCCCTTTAGACATTTATAAAATATAAAAATATATAAAAAATGGCAATGCTCGTGCTTTTGCAACCAAGTGGGGAATAAGTCAGGCCAATCCAAACAGTGATAAACATTCCTTAGTTGCCTCTTGCAATATGAGCCAGAAGCTCAGCTACCTCAAAGGTGCATATAGCTACAGATGATCCTCTTGCATTCTTCTAGAGAAATATGCATCTTCTACTCCCGTCTCCTCCCTAGGGTGTCTATATACCAATGCACACAGCATGGGGAGTAAACAGAAAGAACTAGAAATATGTGTGAGGCCTCAGGATCACAGTCCCCCTGTAATCACAGAGATACGATGGGAGAGCTTGCATGACTGGAATGCTGTAATGGATGGCTAGGTACTCTTTAGGAAACACAGGCCAGCAAGGTGAGGTGATGGAGTTGTTCTTTTTGTGAGACAGCAACTGGAATACATCAAGCTCTGCCTAGTAATTAATGAGTGGAGACCTTATAGATCAGAACTAAGGGGAAGGCTCACACAGCTGACACCACTGTGGGTTTTACTACTGACTGATCAGAGGAAGAAGCTGACAAGGCCTTCTACAGAAAGCCAGAAAGTAGCCTCATTGTCAGAGGCACTTATGGCTCTTATGGGGTATTTCAGCCATCCTGATATTTGCTGGAAAAGCAACACAGCCAGGCAAACACAGTCCAGGAGGTTCCTCCAGAGAATTCAAAATAACTTTCTGACATAAATGGTGGTGGACCCAATAAGAAGTGTGCAGCTGGACCTTGTTCTTACTGCTTGACAATGTGAAGGCTGGGGGCAGTCTTGGATGCAGAGACCACAAGATAGTGGAGTTCAGGACCTTACATGGACGTACAAGGCAATAAGTAGGATTGCAACCCTGAACTTCAGCAGAGTCAACTATGACCTGTTCAAGGACCTACTTGGAGGTATCTCATGGGTTACAGCACTGGATTGTAAATAGGCCCAAGAGAGTCGGTAGACATTCAAATCCACTTTTTCCAAGCTTATGACTGCTGTATCCCTAAGAGTAAGAAATTAGGCAAAGGTGGCAGGAGTCCTGCATGAATGAGAAAGGAGCTCAGTGAAAATCTCAAGTGGAAGAAGAAAGTCTATGGAATGTGAAAAAGGGGTCTGGCTGTTTGGGAAGAATACGAGAATATTACCAGGGCACAAATGGATGCACTGAGAAAGGCTAAGGCCTGCTTTGAATTAAATCTGGTTTGGGAGGTCAAGGACAACAAGAAATGTTTCCTTAAGTATATCAGTAGCAAATGTAAGATGAGGGAAAATGTGGGGCCACTGCCATGTGTAGTGATTGCTCTGGTAATGAAAGACTCCAGAAAGGCACAGTTACTGAGGACATAAGGAAAGGCACTGTCACTCCAGTCTTCATAAAAGGCAAGGAAGAGGAGTTGAGAAACTATGAGTCAGTCAGGCTCACCTCCATCCCTGGGACTTAATGGAAAAACTTACTCCTTATGTAACATCCAAGCAAGTGGAAGAAAAGGTGATTGTCATGAGCAAACATAGATTCACAAAGGGGAAACCATGCTTGTCCAATCTGGTAGTGATCTACGATGTCATCACAGTCTGAGTAGATGGGGGTGAGCAGTGCATGTTTTCTACCTTGACTTCAGCAAGCTTTTTACACTATATTCCATAACATCCCCATAGGTAAACTGAGAAAGTGTGGGATAGATGAGTGGATGGTGCAGTGGACTGAGAAGGAACTGGGCTTGTTTAGCTTGGAGAAAAGTAGACTCCAGGGAGACCTCATTGTGGCCTTCCAATACATGAAGGGAACAGGAACGACTGTTTAAATGGGTTGATAGCGATAGGACAAGGGGAAGCGCTAGGACAAGTTTTAAACTAAGACAGAGGAGATTTAAGTTTGATATTAGGAAGAAGTTTTTCACTCAGAGGGTGGTAGCACACTGGGAACAGGTTGCCCAAGGAGGTCCGAACCTTGGAAGCATTCAAGGCCAGGCTGGATGTGGCTCTGGGCAGCCTGATCTAGTGGTTGGTAACCCTGCCCACAGCACGGGGGTTGAAAGTAAATCTTTGAGGTCCTTTTAACCCAGGCTATTCTACGATTCTATCAGTACGTGTTACGGTCTGACCTGCTCAAAAGGAGCCCTGTGGAGAAGGACCTGGGTGTTCCAGTAGACAGTAGGTTGGCCATGAGCTTTGCCGCTGATGTTCACAGGCTTGTTTGAAATGTATAATCAAAAATATTCTCCAAAAACACTATAGTGTTAGCACAACACTGAAGAACAAAAGCAACACAAAGATTGAAGAGCTGATGACCCACAGTTAGTATTGCAAGAGTGACAAAACAGAGACAATAGTTTTATTGTTGCTATCCTTTGTTCTGTTTTGGAAGACATGGTCAAATTAAACGGATTGTTTCAGACAACAAGTTTGGCTTTCACGCTCACTTCTTTTGGTTTCGGCTTCAAAATTTGACTGTTACTGGTCAGCTTTTATTAGCCCAGCTGGCATGCATAGGGAGGCAGTTCTGCATCCTGTTTCTGTAGCAGTTAATGCTCCCTCCCAGGGCAACCAATCCTTTGTTAGGTATGTGCATTTTCTACAACCCTTTCATACACTCTGTTTTCCATAACAATTGCTGGTTTTTTCCAAGCAGAGTTTCACCCCGCCTGACTCAAAGGCAGAGAATGCAGTTAACTTGCTTATCTGCCCACGGGAAAAGCTTACCAGCCATCATGGGGACGAAATATTCCTTCCACACCAAAAGATCGTTTCAACACTGTTGCTATTTGTCCAGTATCACAGAATTACAGAATTCCCCAAGATGGAAAAGACCCACAAGGATCACTGAGTCCAACTCCTGGCTCCACAAGGAACCACCCAAAAACGGGACTGTGTTTCTGAGAGTGTTGTCCAAATGCTTCTTCATATACAACCCACAGCGCAAAAAATAAACTACTATGCCCACCCTGCAGATACAGAAGTGGTGGTAGTACACGGTATCTAGTTCAGCTCACGGTGGTAATATCCACAAGGGACTACAGTTAGGACTATCCCAGTGCTTGGTTCAGCAGCACAGATTCACTGTAAATCCACAACGTCATGAGCCTATTGGACAACAGCCATGTCTCCTGACTTAGAATTGTAGAATCATTGAGATTGGAAAAAAGGACTAAGAACATAGACTAACTTGGGTTGGAAAAGACCTCAAAGATCATCCAGTTCCAAACCCCCTGCTTTGGGCAGCTCACTAAATCAGGCACTAGATCATGTTGGCCATCACCTGGTAATAGTCCCAGCGATCACCTATTCCAACCGTGGACCCATCAAGCACCATGCCCCCTGAACCATGTCCTCTGCAGCACATCTTGGCACATAAGGAATCCTATCACTAGCTCTCTCCTGTCCCAACATCAGAACATCAAGCACCTGGCTTCAAGTGCTGAAGCTCGCCACTTTCTCCTGCCGAGCTGTTTCCACAGTCACAGCTCAGATAACAGGGATACCAGGAGGCAGACCCACATCACCAGCTCCGTGCTCAACCACGAAATTTGCACCTAACGCCTCACTGATTTTCACAGCCTGAGGATTTCACGCTGCCTTCCGTCTGCGAAACTTACAACAGCTCCAGACAGCACAGACGAACACTGAGCCAAAACGTACCAATGCACAGCAAAGCAGAACGCATCTGTTGCTATCGCGTCCCGGTATCGAGCACGCAGCTGATAACCGCGTAATAAAAATCCAGCGTTTGCGTGCTGAGAAAGCACGACCTACCACAAGCTGACTTCATTATTTACACAGTCCTTATGCATATACTTTTACTACATAAGAAAGCACGGTAGGAACGAATGCAGGACGGCACAGAGCAAAGTGCACGCTGAGGTACAGCCCCGGGGCTTGCTGCAAAGGCAGGGAAGTGCGAACATTAAAGCAGCAAAATCCCAACGTCACTTTTTTTTTTTTCTTTTTTTCCCCTTCCAAATAACACTTATGTCCAAAAAAGCAACATAAACTAACAAAAGTAGGAATTAAAATTAGGGAAAAAGCAAAAACAAGCAAACAAAAAAAAAAAAACAACCAACCGGAACAAAAAGTGAGAACAGTCTTTAAAGATCGCTGTCTTGTTTGCGGTTTTTTTTCTGATACAGCCTCAGTCCGGCCGCTAGCCTATCGCGAACAGCTCCACAGCCGCTTATGTAAAGCGCCGGCAGCCACCGAACGCCGCGCTGCCCGATGGAGGAGCCGCCAGGACAGCCCGCCCGCCCCACAGCCCGCGGACCCCGCGCCGTCTCACCTGTGGGAGCGGCAGCCGCCAGCAGGGCGCTGAGCAGCAGCAACACGCACAGCCCGCGGCGCCCAGCCATCCTCCCTCCGCTCCGGACGCTGCCGCCGATCTATCTCCCGCACGCCCGACCAGTTTCGCCCGATACCTGAACTAGGAGGAGTGGAGGGGGCGGAGGGCGCGGCCTGCCCGGCAGCGGGCGGGAGGGCGGGGCCGCACCTCCAGGGCTGAGCGGGACAGCGCCTATAAATGGCGGGGGGAGCCCCGCTGCGGGGTTCCCTCGCGGCTCCAGTTTGCGCTTCGCTTGGGACTGCGCTGCTGCTGCAGATGTCCTGCGGGGAGCCCAGGCCGGTGTCCGCAACAGGGGCGGCCGCTGGGGCTGCTTTTGTATTGCAAGTTAAGTTTTGAATCATCGAATCGTAATCGTAGAATTATAGAGTGGCCTGGGTTGAAAAGGACCTCAAAGATCGTCTGGTTTCAACCCCCTGTGGGCAGGGTTGCTAACCACTTGAGCAGGCTGCCCAGATTTTTGCACCAGCTTTGGGTGGTGAAGCTCACTGCGCGGAGCCAGAAGTCACACCAGAACACCTCTGAATTGTTCCTCATGTACACCCGGTGAAGTGAATGGCCCTGCGTGTGCCGTGGCATCACCGGGGTATGGCGGTGAGGGTGTCTGAGCTGTAGGAGGGGAACACCTTCCACATCACCTTTGTTTCTTCCCCATGTTCTTCCAACACTGCTCGCAGATCAGGTTTGTATTAGAAGAACAGCAGTACGTGTACTGAAGTAACATTTTTATCAGAATAGCCCAGCAGCGTGTTGTTTTATCTGCTCTGTGTTGGGACATCACCATGATTCGCACTGACCAACACCTCAGCTGGAAAAGACCGCAATGTGTTAGCAAGGAAGGGACTGAGGGGCGTTTTTGGAGTCTTACTACTCCTGCTGACTCATAAAGTGCTTGTTTATGTTTGCCAGGTTTCAAACTATTCTTCAATGTGTTGTCATATGAAAAACAAGCAGGAATATGTGTAATGGTTGCTTAACCCATTGCATTTGCGTGTAACAGCACAAGAGGGATGTTTTTGCTGTTGGCCTCATTTAGGTTCGGGGAACACCAGGTTCCTTTCATTTTTGCAAAAACAGGTTTCAGGAATAATGCAGCCAAGCGTAATGTGATGCTAGCCGTGTTTTCAATTTTTTCAACGTATTTTAGGAGTGTATTTAGACTTGTAAAAATCAAGCGTGCAAGCTATCAAATTCAGAAATTAAAACCCTTTCAGCCGTAATTCACACCTCTGGACATGGAAATGGCTTTCTGGTCACATCAGTGGTGTCCTCTCCCTCTTGGTTAGTATGCAGAATGCTTAGTGTTTAGCTAGTGATAAACTTGTTGCTTTCTTCCATTCTTTTATTTATGTAAATGAATGAATATATTATGAATATATTGCTCTTATTCTATGTTGCTCTGAAAACAAAATTGTTCTTTTTGTGTACTGTGATGTTTGTGAAGTCTCACTGCAAGTGCATGGAGTCTGCATTGCTCATACGTTACAGGTGGAAAGTGGAGCATAGAGGTAACAAGGTAAATACACTTGGAAGTGTTAGGTATCTAGGTTGTGCTCAAGGGCCTTTTTTTTGGCTGGGGGGGTGGGGATGGGGAAGTTCTTTGTTATAAGTTAGTCACTCAAAACATGTATTTGCTCCTGTTTGTCATCACTCATAGCTCCTGTTGGTTCCTATTTGTCATCCACCCAGTGAAGTCTGCTCATCTGAATCTCAGCTTCCTCCTGAGCACTGAGAAAGTAATAGACCTTCTCTATGGACACCCCTGTCTTCTTTCTTACGTGCTGTGTTCTGTTAACTTTACAGGCTGCTTCATGAGTGCTTAGTCTCCAGCTCCTAATCACCTTGTTCAGTGAGTTGTAATCTTCCCACCTGGATTTTATCTAATCTCCCTTTCAAATTGGCATGCATATATGTGCTGGCTTTCAATTTCTATGGTGTTTTCCCTCTCTTTCTACGGTGGTTTCCCTCTCAGACCTGAAGTACTAAGACCTATTTAGCCCTCCTCTCATCTGGGTCTGCTCCAGCCGGTGCTCTCATGCTGTCTGCCAGCACCTAATTTTCACTGCTCGTTATTTCTTGATTTATTCTATCCAGTCTGTCTTCTTGTTCCTTTACATTCAAAGCAGATGGCTTATCGCTTATTTGCCTGGATCTAGCAACAGTGGAAGGAATTGAGAACAAGGTAAAAGGATTAATTGCTGTCAGTAAACAAAATCTGCTGCAGGCTGTTCCATGAGGGCTTGGAGCAGCATCTGAAAAAGTTCTGTAGCTCTCTGCAGAGTCAAGTGTCACTGCAGGCATGTTTTCTGCAAATGAAACTCTGAGCTTAGCCTGTAAGTATAAGAAGACCAAGCTGATGTACGTTTCTAACTTGGCTAGGTCTTTGTAGGAATGTCAGTAATTGACATAAGGAATATCTCCTTTCAAAATCTCAGAAGAAATTATTGAAATTCACTGGCAATCAAACAGTGGAGCTTATAAGACTGTATGCAGGGCATCTGTAATGCTGGAGAATTGTCAACTTGCTTTTCAGGAAACTACTGATCTTGGGTATATTTAAGCTGTGGATTCTAGAGCTCCATCAATGCCTTGATAACAAGGCTTTTCTGACTTTGTTCTCTTTATTTACTTTTATCTAGAAGTTAAGCGTTTTTAGCTAACATCGTCAGCATGCATTTTATTTTTTGAGCAAAATTACACATTCATAGCGTGCAAATTAGTTCTGCCTCAAAACTTAAAATGTATGTAATAGAAACTGGATACTTTTTGTAGCTAGAGCTTTCTCTCTGCACTTCAATCACACTGTGAATTTCTGAATTCAGTCAGTGTATGGGTTTATAGTCTCTGCTTTACTGTAATCCAATCACATGCCTTTTGGGGAGAAAGGTACCATATGTCTTAAATGTTAGCATCTTAAATGCTTTCTTAAGGTGCAAGAAGAGCTTGTTTTTAGAAGACAGAGGACATAAAGATCTCCCACCTTTAAAAATCAGCGTGCCTTGTAGTGATGGCACAAGCACTTGCCTTACATTTCAAACACTGTGACTGTGCTGCGGTCCAAGCACAGAGTGGGAAGTTTGGTTTGAATGAAATAATAATTTCATTTTGGTAACTTCAGTATTGTAAAGCCTTCCTCCTTGTGTTTCTTGTTCGTAAGGTGACACTTTCTTGCATCTAAAGTAGTCTTTTCCTTTTTTTTTTTTTTTTTTTCCCCAGAATCTTTGAATAGGTCTCAGACTATCTTCTGCCCAGTTCTTGGTCAGCTTTGCTGGCAGACTTATTGGGTACTACATACTGGTCACTAAATGTCCACGACACTCGTGTTCATCCAGGATTTCAGAAACAGGGAGTAATGGGCAGCAACTGTGGTTGTCACTAAATGTCCATGACACTCATGTGTTCATCCAGGATTTCAGAAACAGGGGGTAATGGGCAGCAACTGTGTTTTATTTTGTTGATAGCAAAGCTCAGTTTTATTTTATTTTTTTTATTTCTTACTTTGTGCTTAAGAATTCACTTCCATTGCCTTTCTTATCCTGTCTACCCTAAGACGCTTGCAATTCTGGGGAATTCTGGCTGTCATGAATGTGTGTTTTGTGAGTATTGTAGTGATGTTAGTGCTGGGGATGCCAGTGTGGTCAGTGTATTAATTCACGGCATTTTAGGATCGTTGTGTTGGAAGAAGGGTTATGTAGTATGAGTTGTTTAAGGAAGTCCATTAATGGTTATTGGGTATCTTCCTGATTTTTCTGACCTTCTGTAAGCTGTGTCCTGTATTTATTCCTGATTTTTGGCCTTTAACACTAACTGTATTTGCACCTTTCCAAAAGTGAGGAGACAGGCTTTGGTCTGGAAGCATCACAAAGAGAAGTGGCAAAGGTCTAGAACAAAATGTTAGGTATGTCTGGTGTGTGGAGGATACAAACAAAAGGGAGCCTAAGCCTTGTTTCACTCTACACGGAGCTAGAGCTGTGACTCCTGTTTACAGTGACCTTTCCTTAATAAAGGACACGTGAAGTAAACAAGAATGCTGGGGCTAAGCAGAGTACGAAGCAGTGCTTCTGCACTTACACTGGCAGTTGCTTATCCTGCAGTACATGTACCTTCAAGTGTGCATATGGATACACTTAAAAGAAACAAAACAAACAACAAAAAAAAACAAAATCCAAAACAACAAAAGTATGTTGTGGCTTAAATTAAGAAATTGGAAATTAGGAAATGCTGTAATTTGGGCTTCCTGTACGTTCTCAATTCAGTCCTCTTATGCATGTGCATTTTGAAAGGAGTTTAGTTATAACATTGCATCCAGTCTTTTCTGTGGTGCACTGGATGGATTGTGGGCTCCTGAATGAGCAGATAATCTCAAGTACCTTCATTTACAAGTACAGATAGTATCAAGATACCAGGATTTAGCTGGTACTGACTTATTATACTACTGCTGTTGTGAGCTGGGAAAGTATTCTCTCTGCATAGATAGGAATTCAGAGAAAAGGATATGCAGATAGCTTACAACTGATCAGTGAAAACGAGTGCTTGCATGTCTGCTATACATAATAGCACTATGTCACCTGTGCTGAGTAAATGAAGCAGTAGTTCATTATTAAGTTTAGGAAGAAAAAAAAAAAAGTAATACCTCAACAAAAAGGAGCACTGTCACTGTGCTAGCGTGTTTGGCATGAATGGGTGCTACTGTGCCCTTCTGTAATAGCCAGCTACTCTCCAGAGCATACCACCTGCAAAGAGAAAGTGCTGGATGAGCTTGTATTGACACCTGGACTTAAAAACAAGTTCAGCCTTACAGCAATAGAGAGAAGATTATTAAGGAGCTGTATGCTTACATATGCAAGCTATTTACAGCAGAAATAAAACAAGGAAGGCTCTGGAAGGAAATTATGCACTGTGTTAATCATTCTGAACTAGATAAGGATATTTCACATCTTTCACAGTCCTAGTTGTCTGTTTATTTACAAAGAAGCTTATTTACAGTTAATTGCAAATGTAATTTGGTTTCTGCTGACACCATGGAACTATCCAAACAACAAATTACTTTTAGGAGAAATCTTAATTACCTAACCATTAAGAGCAATAACTGAAAATATTGAAAGCACAGTGAAAAATGGTAAAAGCCATTTCTACTCACTATATTCCTTTTGGAAATACAGTGAAGCCACATTGGTTCCAAGGGAGAGTTTAAGTTAAAAATTATGGCAAAAAACTTTTTTGAGCCAAGAATGTGTTGCAAAGGGATGAGCACAGTGAAGCATTAAGCCTGTCCGGTGGGAAGAGGTAAATGTCTCTTCCTTCTGGAGATAAATTAAATGAATCTATATTAATTTAATTTTGGAGATACAGTCTCCAAACAGAGGAGGCACTCCTCCTGTTTTCTCCTTTATCTTTTTTTGTGCTACTGTTTGCATGTATTGGTTTGTAACACTGTTCTGAAAGGGACTGATGGATGATTTCAGTGTTGCAGTTCTTTTCTAGTCCATGTACATTTGCACTGGAAGGAATATAGTGTATGTGAAGTGTATAAAGCAATTCCTCTTAGAATAGTCTAAATTATTGCAGTTGATCACAGACTTAATGAATGCAGATAGTATTGTCCCACAGCAAACAGGATTCCTGTTTAATGTGTGTGAATAAGTTCTTCCTTTATTCAGCACCAGTAAGTTGTTTGTTGAAAGATATTTCCAGCTCTTTCAACATTTTCCTTAAAACTGGATATAGTCCAGAGAAGATATGAGCAATCAGGACAATCTGAAAAATGTTTGGAGCAGTTAATTTTTCTTGGTCTAAAGAAGGTCACAACGGAAATGATAACATACTTAAAATATTCCATGTCTGAAGCGTGTCTTCAGTGTACACTGGGTTGATTGGAAAAATAGCTAAGTTAGACATTAGCAAAAAGTTTCTTACAATTCTCACTAATTGTATTGAGCTCTTCCTAAGGAATCAGTGTGCCACTAATCACTGGCAGCTTTAAATTAGTTTAGACAAGCGGGAATTATGTAGGAATGTGTAGTTTACCCTGGCAGGAGAAGTAGGTAAAGTTTCACCTAATTCAAGGTGAAGTCAGTGAAATCACTAACCTCAGTGATTTTAATCCTTTCAGGTTCTGAATTCAGTAAGGTTCTTCATGGTATTCTGTGTTGTGCATCAAGCTGTGGTCCTGCACTCATGCATCTCTCTTCAGAAACAGATGCTACTATAATGCTATCCAAATCCTATCTTATCTGATTCTATCTCGGGAAGTGTTCAGATCCTCAGGTCACATTTATCATTTCTGAGCAATCATGACTCAGATGATGGAAGTTTTTGACTCCAAAGAGAGGAGCCTGTACAAACCCCTCTGCATTCTTCCTTCCTTACCAGACAGAGATTACAGCAGTGCTCTGAATGAAGAACCAGGAGCCCAGAGGGAGGGCTGCAATGCATTCCTGGTTGGATGGTGCTGAGAGGGAACGTCAAATAGGTTTTGGAGCAGTAATAGACCTCCGGGAAATTAGTTTATACCCATTTTGAAGAGCTAGACGATAGTTGCAGGAAGATTCTGATTCCAATCCACAAAGTTTGGTGGACATGAGGAGAGCTGTGTGTTGTAAATACAAGATAAAAATATGTGAAGCAGCTGACACTAAGCCACAAACCTAGTCACCTTCAAAAAAGCAGCATCAAGATTCAGTCTCAGATTTAGGAGCTGACTAAATCATAGACAGATTTCAGAAAGAGAGGAGACTCAAACCTAAATGTGGATAGGGGACTGAAGGAAGTGTGTTGCCAGGTATTTGAATTGTCTTCTGACAAGGCAGATATCTATAAGAAACTAATCATGTAGGCAAAGCAAACATCATTGTAGTTGTATGTGATTTATGTTTTTCACAAGAGGGTAGGCAGGAATTTTTATGTATTTATTGTTTGTATTTCTGCTTATTTTTACTTACTTTGCATTTAAAACACAAATGAATAAAATAAACAGATCATTAGGGCACTAAAGGAATGCTTCGTGTTCTCCCTTCTTTCACTTTCTGGGCAGCCAAGTTAAATGTTTAAATAATTCTAAAGTTAGATTATGTGACTATGAACAGTCTCTAAGAGTTGACCCTTCTGCTTGTGTTGATCTAATCCAGGTTGGGAGAACACTCTACAGTCAAACAGGAATATAACATGCCTTTCGGGTTTTATCATGACCATTTGGAACTGTCTCCTTATCTGCCTTGTGGGTGTATGTGTTAGATTAGCAATCTATCCAAGTATATAAGAATAAGAATAATCCAAGTAGAAATAACCTAGAAATACACTAATTTAGTTATTAGCCTGATTATTGTTTTCCTTACTGCCTTGTTTGTTTGCTTTAGCTCTCCTACTGTCAGCCTGCAGAATGACATTGCCTGCCTGATACATCTGCTTTCACTTGCTCTTTGCATTTCCCAGTTTGGTAGAAACACATGCATTTTTTTAGTGTTCTGCTAGCACACGGTTATTATTCCTCACACTACAGTCCCCAGAACACTTTCAAAAGAGGATTTTTTTCTATGTCCTCTAGGTCAACTCTACCTGAGGGATACCTGTGGAAAGAGAAGGTAAAAAGCAATGTTTTGTGAGTTGCTTCCTGGAAATGCATTTTAATTTGTGATTCCTTCATGTCTTGAGAACTCAACAGAGTTCCAATGTACTGTGCAATGCTTAAGTAGATCTGTGGCAAATCTACAGAGGAGGAAAGTGAAAGTGGAGACATAGGAATGAGTGGAACAAGAGTGTAAAAGGAAGAATAGTCAGACTTCAAGAAGAAGAGGGAAGAGCAGAATGACTGAGATTTCAGAAATGGGATACTGTTAGTAGGCTAAGGGTCCATCAACCATCACAAGAGGGAGCGGTGTTCCCAACTTCATACTCCCAACACTTCACCTCTGCCAAGACTGACGTTTCTTTGTCTCAAGAGATACAAAACAATCTCCAATCCAAAAGCTAGGAAAAAAGTAATCCCAAAGTGGTATAGTGGTAACGAATGGCAGTCCTGCTTCCCAAGGGATCAGAGCTGGTATGAAGCAGGCAGAACGTTGTATGTTAGAAACAGTGAGATTCCATGGCCGAAATGCTAAATGCTCTTTATGGGGAAAAAGGTGACCATGTTCTGAAAAAAGGGGGAGATAAAATGATTTTGACAGCAGGTGAGGAGTTCTCCAAATTGTCTACACAATCATTCTTTCAGGTAGTTGAAATAAGGTCTTGTGACATGTATACCAAGCTGTAGACATATTCCAAGTTAGCCATTGTCAGTAAAAGGCAGGTTGTACTTTCACAAATGCCAAAAAGTAGAAATTAACTGTCTTCAGAATTTGAGATGTAATTTGGCTAGAGAATCTTGCCCATTTCAGGTTCAGATGTTAATTTCAGTTACCTTAGCTTTATTGACATTATGTAAACACTTCAGTGTGGATAAGGCTTGTGACAGCTGGAGGGAATGAACTCATGGCTCCTTAGGAACTTAGCACTTGTCCAAGAAGTAGTGCTGTTCTCAGTTGTAATAGGATGCTAGGGCTCAGAATCCAAGAAGTTAGTGGCAACCATCAGATCCTGTTCATACCACTAAATGCTTGCTAATGCTGGGGTGTGTCTAGTCAGTGTCTTTTTAAGCTCCAATTGGTATTAAAAAAAAAAAACTAAATAGAAATTTAGATCTTAACAGAAAGTCTCAATGACAAGTTCATTTGAACAGATGGATATCACATACTGACTCAAAACATTGGTGACTGATATCAAAATTATATGAATGATTCCAGTGCTGGAGCCATTCTCCAAAATTTCCAGATCTGAAAATCTCAAACTAAATAATGTCTGTCAATCTATGATCATCTAATCAAATCTCTAGCTTGTGACCTGTCTCTGAGACTTCCTTAATATTTCCTTGATATTTATGATGACCAATGCAAATTATAGCTGCATTAAGAGGTTAGAAAATGACTTGTTGAATCATAATATTATTTTTATAAATGAGAAAATGAACTTAATCCAGTGTTCATACAGTATCAATCTATCCATTTTTTAAAAATTCTGTACTCTCTGGAAACTTGCTATGCTACTAGTCTGAATTGCTCTGTCCATTATGTATATGGAATACAGCATGGTAGCCACATTTTTTGGCTAATTATATATGCCTTCCTTTTAACAAAATAATGCATTTAATAACCTCTGACTTCAAATTCCACTTCAAGTGTTTGGTGTGACTAGTTTGCTTATCTGTCAGTGTGATGTTTTCTGAAGTCTCATCATGTTCTATCAAAATATTCTGAATTTATCAGTGATCTAAATAACATGGGAAAGAATGATCTGGAATTTATAACTTTTCTAGTAATCCTGAGAGTGAAATGTTACAATAACCATCTGGTTGGAGTAAGAAAAGCATACGTACTTCTAAAGTCACAGCTTTCTCTACTGTCAGTGTGTGCACAGGCTTGTACTGTCCCACTCCTTCCCACTGTGCTGGCCCATGGGTTGATATAATCACTCACATATCTTGGGAAACTAATCCAGAAAGGGGCAAAATTTTACCAGGATCAGTTATCCAATCCAGTTTGCATGCTTGTATCAGCATAAGAGTGCTTCAGAGACATGCACGAATGTCCAAGGGCACTTGAAAGTCGGGCAGTTTATGTAATTGCAGTCTTGGCTTACAACAATTTTAAACAGTGCAAGAAATTAGCATTAAAGAGGCTGCGTAGCTAGTAGAAAGAAAGAGTTGTTGTTTTGTGATTGTCTGGTTTATCAGAAAATTAATATTTTACCTCTTGCAGTTTTATGCTGATAAATTAAATTTAAGAAGTTAAGCAACGGATATTTCTTAAATCTTGTTCAATCTAGTCTTTTATTTCCACATCTGAGAGTGATAGGCGATGTGGTGGTATAGTCACGTTAACAGTTTAGGCTCTGACAGAGACCAGTAATATTTATGGTGTGTGTTTGAAAGTGTTGAGTAACTTCTCCTTGAGACCTGACAAAGCAGGCAAGAATGTTTCAGTCTGAAATGAAGACCGTGTAGCAGAGGTCAGTCTTTCCATCTTCTGCCTGTGTGGTGCCATCTACAGAGAAATACAGAGAATCAGTTCTGAACATTGCACAGAGACCAATCAGCAAGCAGGAGATCTATGGAGCTCTTTGCTAAAGGGTGCTGAGGATAGGACAGATTTTCACGAGTTGCTGGGAAGATGTAGATGGTATCCAAGGCAGTGAGCCTTCCTTTGAATAGTGACCATGTGCCTCGGTTCTCACTCTCACATGAAAGAGATGTGTCTGTCTGTCTGGTTTTGAGCATACTTGGTCTTTTCATAGTTTGTGTGACTTCTCCCTCTAGCTTTAGTAAATGTTGTTTTGCTATAGCTCAAGAGGTTTACAAATTGCCTTTTGTGAATTCTTGTCATCATTGTCATAGAGATGAAAAGGGACTACTTATTTACTGCTTTGTCAAAAGCAGATAGGAAACTTTTATGTAACTACTGTATCAGCGCGGTTGTGGTCTGCCTAGAAACAAAGGACAGTGTCCACAAAGAAGTGAGTTTAATGCAAAAAGTATGCTGCTTAGCTGAGATACCAGAAAACCTTTTTAATACTCCCCTTCCTGAGAAAGGATATGAAGAGAAATACTGAGCCACTCTGAGTCACACACTTTCCACATAGCTATCCATTTGTTCTCACACTGTTTATTCAGTGGGGCAGGAACCAGTCTCATCTCCTCCCAGCTTTTCAGCCCACCTCCTGCTGTCTGCACAGTGAGACAAAACTCAAAAGCTCCTTATCAGATCTGATGCAGTCATCTGGCCTGAGTGCAAGGACCACTATGCTACCCATCTACCCCAAAAAAGCTAGCACTAAAAACAAAGCTGTACTTATTATTTAGGTTTAGAAAAGTTAATTTTTGTTTTGTTTTAAGTCTGTCAAGCATCTAAACTAGAGATATGTAGTAGTCTCACATAAATATTTTTGTAGTTAACATCTAGTCAACTTGCATTTAGAAATCAAATGAACAGAGTTGCGAGGGTTTGAAAGTGATTAACCTTGTGTGCACAGCAGTCATTTTTTGCCATTAGTTTACTGTGAAAAACCATGAGAGGAGAGGAAGGACAGAAGATTCTCCCTTTGGCCTTGCTACATCCTCTTCACGCCATTTTATCCCTGCACCTATCCAATCTTTCATTAGAGTCACAGGGGAAAGTCACTACACACAACACTGAACGTGGCAGTCCTGCCCTGATCACCTGAGCACTGCCTGTTGATAGAAGAGCCCACTGCAAACATGGGGCTACTGCTGAAAGGTACAGAATCAAGAGTAACTTCAGTTTTCCCTGCTACTGAGAATTGTTCTGTGTCCTGGGTGATACAGGATTTAGATTTTATGATGAAGTTCCCAGTTCTGGCTCTTTTAGAGTGAGAAGCTACATATTTTCTCCTTTCTGTCTCTTCCTTCATCTCCCAAATCCCAGTCATCATGTTGGGTGGATGAAGGCAGAGACCTCCTTGACTTCCACGCTCCTCCTCACTGGGGGATGCTTCCTCAATCTTAGCCATGAATGAAATTCAAGTCTCCAGCTCCTGGACCTGTGTGGAGTGGATCATTCTCTGAGTGTGAGAATTTGATGGCACCTTCTTCCTTCACCTGTGTCTATCTGCAGTAATGTCAGAGGATCCTCAGCTCTATGGCCCAGAGGCTGTTGTCCCACTGTGCAGCATGGCTGCTGTGAGGCCATAAGCTGCCTGCCCCTTCATCTGTCCTCTGATGCAGGAGTTTCAGCCAGTGCCCTTACTCACCTTATGCTAAAGCACGTCCTATGTAGTAATCACCAGGGCATTAGTAAGCTTAGGGAAGTATCAGGGTGGTCACTCATGCATACTGATCCAGGTGCAAGGTGTGTTTCAGGCTGGATCACCTTGCCTCCACGAAGCCATGAAACTGCCCCAGAGCCCAGGACCCTGTGGATGTGACGTATAATGCCCTTCCTGATCTGCAGGATGTGAATTTGATCCTCCCCTTCAGCTTCCCACTACAGTTAATAATTTAATCTATAGAAAGTGTAGTCTTATACAGTTCTCTAGCAGTTGATGAATGTCTTGCAAAACAGTATAAAAGGCTGAAGTGCAAGAGCGCTTACATTTCAATTGCACAGAAATTCTGCAGGATTGCTTCAAATATTCAGTGTTTTGGTTATCATCACTGATTTGATGGCAAATTAATGAAGAGTGAAAATGAAGAAAGTCTAAATGTTTCACAAATATTTGATCAGTGAAAACTGTAATTTTTAGGATTTCAAATGTTGATTTCCCATATCTAATTCACTTGATGGTAACAGCTTCAGTACTCTGTCTTGCTCTGACTCTGTTCATTTTCTGCAGAATGAGGCATAAGCCTTCTACCCAATTTTGTCTACTGCAGTACCCAGGATTGGAACCAAGGAAAATTTTGGAGTTTATGCTCTCCACTGTGCTCAGGTTTGTTTATGCTTTGGCAGAAAAGCTGGTTTAACTGGTTTTTCTAGGATAGAGTCATTCCTATATTATGTTTCCCGAGTTGGTGAAAGACTCCTTTTTTATAGCGTGCTCGTCATGGTCTATCCACAAAAATAATTGAAGTAGGATTAAATTACTTATAGAGATAAATTACACTTGAAGTATTTAATTAAATAGTTGGTACAGGTTATAGGAGGTTACAATGGAGTATTGTATGAAGTTTTGAAGGATTTATGAAAGATAATTGGGTGATGGTTCATGGTGGGAACCTGTTCCAAAGAGCTAAAAATCATGGTATTTGGCTTCAGCCTTCTCAGAGGGAGAGGAGCAGGCAGCCTCAGCGAGCTGGGGCATGACTTGTAAACTCTGAGTGAACCTCTGGCTCAGTTTATGCATTAAATTTTCTTTTGGCCTAATTGGGAGTTATTTGTAACCTTCTGTGGAGTAGATGAGGTCGAGGTGAGCTGCAGAAGTAGAGCCAGAGGACAATATGTCCCTCTGGGCTCCGCGAGAGCCTAGCTGCAGAGTAAACCGGAAAACAGAAAAACAAGAGGGAAAATATCTCCACCATGGGGTGGTATTTGTGCAGGTACCCAGCTAGTACAAGCAGGGCTGAGGAGCTCTGGAGAGGGTTTGCCCCGTGTGAGTGGTGTCGATATCCAGCACAGAAAACCCTGCTTCTGCTCTGCATCACTGTCTGTGACAAAACTCAGCTTTTCCTCGCTGAAAGCCTTCTCTGATACAGAAAGAGCAGGAACAGCAGCAGCCCTCTTTTTTACCCACGACCTTAAGTGGTGGGAAGAGCTGGGATTAATGTATAAAGGGGGTTTCAGCCTAGGTACCACCTTATCCTAACACTGTGCCCCAACTCCCAGGTAGAGCATACTGTAATGTCTGAGCATTTTCATTTTCTCCTGGGGAAACGATTCCAATTTGCTTTACAGTTCTAGGTGTTCATTGCCACATGAACACCTAGAAGTGCATCCCTCACCCTACTTATTAACAACGACAAGGCAGGATGTGACTGAACACTACAAGATCTCAAAAAATGTGAAATAAAAGTGCTAAAGGAAGATCTGTGCAGTGCTTTCAACCTCATGAGTGCCTTAAATAATGAAGTCAACACATGGCAAAACAAAATTTCCAGGTTAATACCTCAAAAGGTACTTATGAGCAATAAATACCCCTATGCTGTCACTGACTCTGTAACATAATGGCTAATACCGCATCCCCACAGCAGGACCAGCCTTTCTTAGAGTATTTAATCATTAATATGTGCAATAGGGATTTGTTTTGATTTGAGCTTAATGCTTCATGGCTTTTAACTAATGTGTATTATCTATTTGGGCTTTTTTAAGCCCCTCCTTTTAGTTCTCAAAAGACTACTACATACCAGGCAATTGGAAAACTTCACATCTGTTGAAAACTAGACAGTGGTTAACAGTGTCTGTATTCAGAAGTTAAAAAGAATGTGCTGACTGTCCCCACCCAGTCTCATAATGCTTTACAAATAATAAGCATTACCTTTTCATTTATTGTCTGTAGCAGAGTATTACAGTAAAAACAAACTGTGTTTTTAAATGACTTCTATTTTGTCTGGGAAAATAAGGAAGTTTTTATTTTAAATAAAAACAAGATGCTCATGTAACTAAGCCCAGCATTAAAACATTATAAAAAAATGAGTGATGATTATAATCTTCATAATATAAATCCTCTTGGCTGATAATTAGCAGTTCTTCAGGGCAAAGACTGCATAGAGTTTTACCCATTAACTGCTCTGTTTTTGCTTGCGTTTTGTAGGAGCTGTCAAAACACACATTCATCTCACTATGAGGAAAGTGGAGAGAAAAGGAAGCAATCTGGATCGATTCCAGCTGTGCTCTAGTGCCATTCCCGAGCTGTTGACACAGAGTTCAAATGGCACAGAAGGCAACTGGGAAATGTGCTGCTGGGTACAGCTTTCCCTCTCCTGTTCCCCACCCACCTGCAAGTATTTCCGAGACAGTACAGTGTGTGGTTCAGGTGATACTGTGCAGCATCTTCCCTTCCGCAGGAGTCAGAATGCTTTTCCCACTGCACGGTACTGAAGGAGAGGACGTCTGGTGACTTAGTTCACTCGTGAGCTGTGCTTGAGGACACCATCAGGTTTTTTTCTGTTGATTTTCAGAAGTCAGATGAGTCTAAATTATCAGTGATAGGCTGTTCTCTTATTCATATTTGCACATTCTCAGTTTTAACCCAGCTAATGTTATCCCTCAGAACAATTTCTTATCTCACTTTTTACTGCAATTAAAGTCATGTTCCAGCTGATGCTAATGGATATTTGCCCTCATCAAACTGAAGCTCTCAACTAATGATGACTATACAAAAAAAAGGCATTGAGAATCTGGCTAACAGGACTTTTGCCATTAACTTTCATCACACTGAATACTCACCAGCTGGACTTTAAAGGAACTGAGGCTTATGGATTGTGTGACATATCTTCTAGCTATTAATTACTTTCAAGAGGCTTGAAAAGGATATGTTATTGTGTTTAAATTATAAGACAATCATCTCAGGGTGCTTTACAAAACAAAAGTACTAGCTTTCGAATAATTCAGAAAATTGTGTAGTAATAAATCTTGATAGATTAAATGTTAAAACTGTGATTAATTGTTTTTTTTTAATTTGGGGAATTCAATGGATCTCATTTCACCATGTGCTTTACCAGAGTGAGGAGTTTTATGACTGCAACTTTACAGAATCACAGAATCACCCGGGTTGGAAGGGACCTCAAGGATCATGTAGTTCCAACCCCCCTGCCTAGCAGGGCCACCAAACATACACATTTAGATCAGGTTGCCCAGGACCCCGTCCAACCTGGCCTTGAACACGTCCAAGGATGGGGCATCCACAACCTCCCTGGGCAGCCCGTTCCAGGGCCTAACCACTCTCCTTGCAAAGAACTTCCCCCTAACATCCAACCTAAATCTTCCCTCCTTCAACTTGGATCCATTTCCCCTAACTTTAAAAAATGAAATGATAGACTTGAATTTGGCTGGGGACCATGAATGCAATACTTGTCTCATGGAAAAAAAATGAAAAGGGAAAAGTAAGAACAGTGCACACAGCCCTCTGGACAGTCTTGCCCACCCAATTCAAAAGGTCTGTCTTCCAGTGTATCTATTTTTAATTCAGTTTGGATAATGCTTGTGAAACGTTAAAATCAAATCCATGGATTGTGATGTTTTAGTTAGTCTGTTAAGGTACAGCACAAGTTTTACCACCAATATTTTTTGAGTCTGTAGTGTGTTCAGTCTGGGTAGCCTAGTGGTCACTGGTAGTGATAGGAATGTTAAAAGAAGGTTTGAGGGAAAAATGCCTTATTTTATTCACCCACTTCTAAGACACAGTTAGTCTCCAGTGTGAAAAGCATAAGAGCAAAAGCTGATTTTAACAGTTAGCTCTGTTGTGCTTTTGCAAAAAAAAAAAAAAAGGCAAACATCTTATTAGGTTTAGCAAAAGAGCACAAGCCAAGTCAATGTATTCACTGTTTATGAAGTGTAACATGGAGTATGGTGTATGCACTGCATTTCAGAAAATACAGAGAAGAAAACACAAAGGCCAGGTAAGGAGAATGAGATGTCAAGACAACCTGGTAAGAAGAATTTGAAAGATTTTGTATAGTTCAATCTAGAAGTGATTAGACTGGTAGGGACCATTAAATACACAGAATAAGAAAGGGAAAGAAAAGAGAAGGGAAGGAGAAGGGAAGGAGAGAGGAGAGAGAGAAGAAATAAAGAGGCTGGCATCAAACGTGGAGGCAGGGGTGGAAGTCTCCATCACGGAAGATTTCTGAAAATAGACTAGATGAGCATCAGTGAGGAGTGACATGGTGACTGCTATTTTCAGGCAAGTTGATAGACATATGCTTTCCTGAAGAGCCTTCCTTTGATCCAATCTTTAGTGACTACTACTTGAGCATTGCCATTCCTCTGTATTCCATAATTAGTGGTAGGGTCATCTTTCCATGAGATGCCTGGGTGCAATTTCTATCCTCTCTCTGACTCCTGATTAGGTTCTTCATTGCTTCTTGTTGCCATGTGGACCATGTATCGCAGAAATGTGACAGCTGAACCTATTTCTTGGCTATAGCTGGAGGAAGTAACTTCTGACCCTGGCTGGAGCATAGATTCTAGCTCTTCATTCTTTTTTGTCTTGAGATTTCCACATCAACTGGGCTGCAGACCCAGGAATCTATGGGGATAGAGCTGGGATGACTAACCATTTATTAGAAGGGAAGGTTTTATGGCCATTAACTTTGTTGTGATACTGTACATGTCATAGCATTTCTGACTCACTCTGACAACTACTGTTACACAATACTCTGTCTAAGACACTTATGTTGTGGATGTTCTGGGTAACAGCACTATTAGAACAGATTGTTTGTGGATATATGGTGACCTGATTAAATAAGGACAGGACTACAAGTAGGACTTGTTAGGGGATCTTCCTAAGAAATGACATTTCTGTGTGTCTCAGTGAAATCACAGTGGAAGAGAGGAGAAGGAGTGACAGTCACCAGTGTGCACTGACAGGGTAAGGGGGCTCTTCTTTCGCACAGAAACACTGAGGGCAGTGTTTTTTAGCTTAGGCTAAAACCTTCTGAAACCTTTGGTGGAAATTGGCTAAATAGGGAAATCTTGCCCATCTGCAGAAATGCGTATGCTCTTCTTCCCTTCACCCTGGCAATGAAGGGACTGGAAGATGTGTGCAAAGGGAGAGGCCTCCCAGTGGCCTACAGGGCAGAAACCAGCAAGAACTGCAGATGGCTAGGAGTAGAACTTCATTAGGTAAAAGGCTCTGCAATCCGCCTAAGATGGCGTGAAAAGAAGGGAAAGTCCTTTGAATACAACAGAGGAAGTTATTAAGGTGGCAATCTCATAGCTCAGTATTACCATATCCTCTAGCTAGACTGAAAGATAAATTAATTTCATTAACTGGTTGAGAATGTTTCTTTGCTGTTAGCTTTTCCCATGCCTGCTTATTTGTAGAGTGAAGGTACTGTGATGAGAAATGCAGCAAGAATACCACGTAAAGGGAAGTTATCTGCAAAACAGTGTTTTAGGGGCTACACAGTCATGCTTTCTACCTGGCAGTGAATTTTACAAAATAACTACTATTTTAGAGTGAGCATTCTGACACACTTGGCAAAGTGGGTATGGGTTGTACCAAGTTTCTGAAATTGCAAGGTGTGACAGCTTGCCTACAATTAAAGAAACAGTTATACATCTTACAGAGCAGTCTGCTACACCCTGCACACATGCTCATGATAACAAAACTAAGGTATGTGTGACACTTATAGGTGCTGACTCTTATAAAAATCTCAGCAACGAGGCTTAGAATGCTTTTCAGGGTTGAGCACTGAGCAGGCAGAAAAACAGAGCCCTGCTGCTGTCTGGCTAATACCTTCAGCCTTTGTGCAGTTTACATTTTTATTGCAATGACCGGAATTGCCACACCAAACAAATGACAAGTGTCATTTGTACCTTTCCAGATGAATTATGTAATACACTCAGAAGTGTCTCAGAATATACAGCAAAGAGTTGGACAGAAGATGGTGAGAGTGACCTGTCTTGGTCACAGTGCAAACCATGCCTTCCTTGCTGTGATGTGTTTAAAACATACGTCACCAATATAGCAATTTCTTGTCTAGTACAGTGAGCAAGAGTAAAAAATCTGTAACCAAACTCTTGCTGCTTGTCCCTACTTTTGTTGCAAAACCTTTGGTGAGATGAATGAGCTAACAGGACCCCTCACAAAATGCAGCTATTTGATTATTAAAGTTAGCTCGGGATATTTCCCCATCTAACATCTGTTTCTGGTGAACCATATAAGACCATTTTCATTCAACCATTTCACCCTTAAAATGTCCTCGCTTTTTGCATGCAGTCTCACTGCTGCAGAATGTAACTTGTGGTTTGCTGGAGAAGCCGTAGGTTTAGTCTCTGGGGCTGGATATCTTTATCAGTGTCATTACGAAAAGTGATCAACTATGTCTATGGCTTGAAAAACATCTGGGTTATGTATTCAAAAAAGAAATACAGGAAATGCCTGCTTGAGCACACTGCTATTTTAATTACAGCAATGGTTTTAAATAAAACTGTCTGATAAGTGGCTGTACATACAGACAATTATATGCATACTGACACGTAGACCTACACATATGCATGCAGGCAGGCTGAATTCCCTCCTCACATGCTCTAGCTCAGCTGCAGCATGGACACAGCAGTGTTTGCTAAGATTGCCCCATGCTCTGTAGCCCCAGAGCTGGCCTGATCCCATTGCTCAGCCCATAGGTCCTGGGCTGGTAGAGAGGCAGTGCTTGCTCCTCACAAATAGAGTGATACCTCCTCTGCCACCACATTTCCACATCCCTCACTGATTTCCTTCCTCCCCGGTTAGAAGATCTCAAGCAGGCTGTTCCTCTTAGCAGACATGTAAATGTAGGCCATTTGCACATTGCTCACACTGAAATAAGATGCTGGAGTGAAACTGAAGGTAGCCAGGCTCTTTTCTGTGACACTATGACCGAGAGAGGTTATTCATCAAAGGAAGGTACTAAATTAGTCTATCTAAGACAAATGACATGGACAAAACCACACAATTTCAGGCAGTAAGCCTCATTTGCTTTACCATTGCAAGCCAAGTCCTGTTCCATCACAAGAGAACTGGATAAATCTTAATGTAAGTCTCGTTACAACTCATGGCAGAGACTAAGCAAGCTCCTCATTGGTCTGTCTTTAACAAAAATAATAAAAATTAGAGAAAAACATAAAACTTCAGTAAGATCTCTTTATCAATGTCCAGCCACTACTGTCAGTTTGTGTCTCTCTTCCTTGGCACCTAAGTACTCACAAATCTCAAAGAAGACATAGTGAACACCTTCGTGGAGTTTTATGTATATTCTTAAGAGAGACATAAAACTCATTCGTTCATGGACATTGCTTTTACAGACTTCATTTTACCCAGTCTCAATTTACTGGGGACCTCTCAGCCGTCCCCAGTAGAGATGTGGCTTCTCCTCAGTGCCGCATGTTTCTCCATCTCCTGTCAGCTGATACTTGATGCCAGTCCAGAAGGAGGAGGTGAGGAAAGAAGAAAACATCTTGTTTCATTATGAAACAAACAGGAAGTACTGTGAATGAGCAAAGATAAAATATTTGGATAAAAATAGTAGTAGCTTTTGATGACTGATTTTCAGGTTTTGAAATACTTCCACTGTGTTAACAAAGCATGCCAGCAGCGAGCAGAGCATGCTGCACTACTGACTGTATGTTAGAAACTAACATTAGAAAATGTAAACCTGGAAGGTTTGTACCAGGATGATATGAAGTACCCAACACAATGTCTTTTTTTTTCCTTTTTTTTCCTCACCAAAATGTGTCAATGAGGCTTAGGAAAGATAACACATCTTTAGACAAGCTTGTCTCATGAATTGTCTAGCATTTCAAATGGAGTTTTGAAAGAATTCTACATAACAAAATTCTATATCTCTGGTAAGGAGACACAAAAGGTTTAGAAATGTTTAAACTTAACCATTTTATAGAACATGCATACAGTTCACAGCAGATTTACAGATATGTGCTATGCACTAAGTAAAACATAGTAGGTCCCTCCTTTCAAAAGAGTTTTCTAAAGATAATTTGCAGTGAGAACCTGGAAGTGTTAAAGCAAATTAGGAGACCTAAGCTGAATTTCAGAGATTCTATAAATATAAACAAGTATTTTTACTGGTAGGATACTATTTTCTTGGTCACACCTAGGTATACATATATATATATATATATAATTGTTTTTGCCATATTTTGCCTTTCCACAGGCATTTAATTTTGCAGGAAAAGCAGTGACAGTTAACTAGATTCATTATGTTCTTTGCTCTCTAGAATTACATGTACCTCTTAAAGTCAGCAAAGGTGGAGGCAAAAGAAAGAAAGAAAGAAAAAAAAAAAAGGGAAGAAAGCAATTACTCAATTGGCACAAACATCGTGGCTTATTACTGCTATGATGTATAGTAAAAGCATGCAATATATTTTTTTTCTTGGAAACACAGTGAAAATATTACTCTGAGGGAGAGAGATTTATTACCTATTGATTAAACAAAATGCAAGTTTGAGTAATGGTGTTCTCTCTCCGTGTTTATTCTTCTCCAGAGCTGGGTTTGCAGTACAATGCATTACATACAGCTGTGAAGTTTTATTGACACGCATGTGGTGCAGTTATTCCAGTTATGCCAGCTGAAGGGATGTTTCAGTTTAACAAATTTATTGTGTTTTATGCTTCCTGGAAAAACCTGTCAGATGTGAATAGTACCATATTACAAAAATACAAGGTTGCTGCGAACAAGAACACATCTTCTTTTATTCAGATTTGCAACAATATGGATGAGGAACAAAAAAAAAAAAAAACCAACAAAAAACTGGAATAGGCAGTAATTATTTTTAGCAGTAAAAGAGAAAGATGTAGGAGTGACCATATCAGGAAAGAAGTATTTAAATCAGGGAGTTAAACTGTACCAAGTAAAGCTGGTGGTAAAACCCATTTTGAGAAGCAAATCCGCAGGGTACTTTGCTTGTAAATGGTGAGAAAGACTGTGAGGGAAATGTCTTCGACTAGAAATAATCAGTGCTTAGGGTGGTATCAGTAAGAGTGACTTTACAGCAGAGGTGGCAGTGATGAAACACATGCCCTCCAGATCATGTGCCTGTTTCCAAGATCCATGCTGCCTGAAGGGAGCAAACCTGTGTTTGTGCACAGCAGTGTCAGCTCCCCAGCTCATGTAGCACCCCATCCCTACCCTGAAGGGCCCAAGGGAGGCGCCATGCCTGCCAAGGCATAAATTGAGGGAATTAACTTAGATGTCTTCTGAAAGGTTTGATGTTAGGATCCAAGTCCAGTCTGTGCGTTGCTGACAGTGATTTGTTCTACAATACTCCAAGGATCTAACAGTGCTAATGGTTACAGACAATCTTGCTCTCAAAGTCCATTCAGTTATTTCCCTTCTCTGTTTTCAGGCTCACGAGGGAAGAAGCAGTGTACCGTCTGCCATCATCAGCTGAATCAAAGGGAGAAACAAAGGGTTGCTGGGATTATCTGTGCACAATCCCTGTAGGCCCATTCAGGAGGATGAAGAAATGTATGTAGAGTTCCCAAGAGCTGCTGCCTGTAGCGCAGCATGATACAGCAGAAACAAGCCAACCAAACAAGAAACAGAAAACCCCAATATGATCAAAGAATGGCAAGGACAGTGATTTTAGACTTACAGTGGGATGGAGATTAATTTGAATAGTGTAATTATTGTAGCCTTTTATTTTGGTGAGGGAGCACAGCAGGCCAGATTGTCACTGCTGTCCCTATGTCTGCATGTTGAGCTCATCATGTCTGACTTCAGTAGAGGAATGCTGCTGTCTGTAGTGCATTGCAGACCTGTGTCACACACGAAATGGCAGGGCTTGCTTTTCAGGAGAGGAAATTAGCTGTGCTGCTTCAGTGCAAGATGAACCATGATTACTATAAGGGTATTATGTACAAAGGGAGGAAAAATGATTCCTCAAAGTCATGCTGAAACTTTTACAGAATCTGTTCCAAATAAAGGTACCCATTTTCTCCAAGAAATTTCCAATATTTTTCACATTTCCAGATCTACCGAGAACTGATTTTTTCACAGTTCAGCATATTTTTCCGTATCGGTTACTAATGATCTCCCCAACAAGCCAAATTCCAACAGCTGTACCTAATCATTGTAATGCTCCCTCGTGGTGACTTGGATTATAGCATGTTATTTCTGTTCACTTCTCCAGCTGCGTTAGTTATCTCTAAACCAGGTCTAGCACTTGCTAAATGCAAAATATCATGCAAATGCATTAAGTGCATGAGAGGTGCCATTAAGACTTCCATTTTCACTTCACTTTACAGGATCAAACTGTGATCAAATAAAAAATGGTGGTGATTAAAAAAAAAAAAAAAGCATTAGCAAGCAACTTACTTGAATATCTCACCTGACCCTGCTCGCTCTTCCCCCAGCTGTAAACGATCTCCATCGCAGAGCTGTAGTTGGTGACCTGCTGTCTCTAGAACTTTCTGTCTGTCTCTGCATCCCATTGCAACATGGGAGAGATCCAGTGGCAACAGCCTGCGTCCAACTGTCATAAAAATGTTTCACAGTCATGCTCATGTTTCTGGATGGATTAAACTAAATTTGGTAAACAGAGGTAACAGACAGCAACTCATCTGCCTGCAGCCTAGCTGCAGGGAGCAGGTTGTTGTGGCAACTGTGTGCTTGGAATTAATTGATGCAGGTAATGTGTGAATGCACCAGACCCTGCAAAACGGTTGCCTCGCTGCATCAAGCCAGTCTTACCCCTGTGAAATCAGTTTTACTGACAGCAGCTGTATGATATGTTTTGCCAACAGAAACCATGCTGATTACAAATTTCACCCCCACACATCTGCAGCCAATATTTCTATAACACAGATCTGTCAGGTTGGTAACATTAGCAAGCTTTGGAAGGCATTTTTGCCTGACACCTCCTCACTTCCAAATATCATTTGGCACAAGTTTGCTTGCTTCCTGCATGCAGAAAATGATGCACATTAGTCCTCACCTCATGAAGAAAATGAAGAATGCGAAGAGGGCTCAAGAAAAAACAGCATGTGATCATGGCTAGGTTTCATTTCATTGTACTTAGATTTTCACTCTGAAACAGTTACTTTCATTGCCAGCTAGCAATGCAAGGGTGCATTAAGCATGAAAAGGTGGTTAGCTTTTTCTGTTAGCTTGATCATGCCAGTAAAAGTAAAATGCAGTAATAACTTCCTCAAATGGTGACCACATTGCTTCACTGCTCCTCTCAGCAGTTACAAGCTCATTTTAAATGTTCAGATTTCTGAGATTGGCTTGAAATAAACCAATGCTGCAGGAACAGGTCCTTCCTTTAAATCTTGCCACAAAATGCAGCAGCAAAAGCAGGCACTGAGAAATGCAACAGTTTCTAACTACATAGTTGGTTGCACAGGAATGATAAGCTCAGTAAAGCTTCAGTTGTCATTTTCTGGGTATGAGACTTGCCTACTCACATTAATTTTCTAGTTCTTGCAGTAGGTGAACCCTGCAGTAGATCTTCTGGTTACTTTTGCAATCACATGAAGCTGAAACTTTAGCAAAACACAACCAGAAGAAATGTGACACTAGCTCTATGAGGTTAAAAGAAGAAATTCTTCATTTACTAGAAAAAAAAGAAAAAAAAAAGCATTTGCTTAATGTTAGCACAGGTATTATTCTATGCCGGAACTACAGATCACCTCTAAACACGCAGCAGAGATATGTATTTGCAGGCTTGCTGAAGCACTTGCAGAGGATCAATGTGAGTGGGATACTTTTGCACATGAAGGGTTGTGTTTTCAAATATGCTTGGACAAAAAAATACTTTTCAAAGGCAACCAGCATTTAGTCTAGTTTCAAAGAAGTCAAGAGACGCACTTTGTTTGTAAAGCCTTTTTATTAAAGAATTTCATGTTAACAGTGTTTTTGGGTTGTCGGTTTGTTGGTGTTTTCGTTGTTGTTTCGGTTTGGTCTTGGCATTTGTACATAAGCTAGAATTACCAGCAAAACCAACCTTGGTACCATGTATAGCAGAGATGGAATAACAGTTTACAAACGTGTAGATAAAATCCCTTTTAGTTGTTATTTGGAATCTTTGTTGATGTTCTTATTCATGAGGATAAGCATTTGCTTATTTTTTTTTCACCCTACAGCATAGGAAGAAGTTGCTTGCTTGCAAACATTCTCAAGCATACAAAGGTTATGATAACACCATCTGTTCAGATGGTGGAATAACTTCGTTTGCTGCAGTGTAAATTTGCATGTTTTGCAGTCAAAGTTGTATAATGTTGCAAAATGTCATCCTTAAAAACACAATTAAAGAGTTTTAACTTCATTGTTTGGGATGTTTTGCCAGCTGATGTACTTACTTCTTTTCAGGTTTTCTTGCTATGAAACTTTCATATAAAACCGTGGACACTGGTGTTCTGTAACATCAGTCTAGAGCCATGTCAGGATTCAGTTTTGGATTGGAACCAAAATATTCAGGGGGTTTTGTATCAGCAACTGCAATTTCCAGGCCCATGCGAGGCCTTGGGTTTCACTGCACACTATGTACCTATTGCACAAATACCTTATGGCACTGAGGAAAATTAAAAAAAAAACACAAGTCAAACTCCCCTGCGGCATACATATGTATGTATCTATATGTATGTATCTATATGTACGTATCCATATGTATGTATCTATATCATCCATATGTATGTATCTATATGTATGTATCTATGCGTGCACTTATGAGTCAATGCTGGTTATGCTTTCTTCCATTCTTAAAACGTCCCAAGAAGAACATGTGGTTTTGTGACTCTTGAGCATCTGTGGCTGGACCAATGTACAGCAATCTCTTTTACATAACACGGAGCCCAGCAAATTTTCAGAGGCTTACAGGTTTAGCATTAGAAAACCAAGCAGTAGAATTATATCTCAAAGATGTAGAGACTAATTTATTTGGTTAAGATAGGAATATGTAACAAGAAATGAACACAATGAGTTAACATTTATGTATTTTACTTAAGTTTATAATACAGAAAGTTAAAACATTAAGTACCTTCCCTCCTATCTTGTAATACTGTTCTTGCAAAACTGACCAGATAGTCTCTTCTGGCTATGTAAGAGTAAACAAAATACTACAGCATTGAAATAACTTCCAATTACTGATAAACCTAAAAAAGCAGTACCCCAGCTTATACCTACAGGAAGCACAGAGGTAACTTTTCATCAAGCAGAAAGCTGTTTCCCATAGCTTTAAGATAAACTTTTTACTGAAAAAACAGAACAAGCCAACCTATCAACCAGCAACTGGTAACATAATATTAAACAAAATGTGAATGTATCTTATTGTTTCATATAAACATTTGTGGATTTTACCCTTACAAACAATACATACATACATTTTTATTTTGTTTACTTATTCAGAAATTACTTTTGATTACTGTTTGAGAACAAAAATCAGTGACTGGTAATTCAGCATTTAATTGTGTTTAAGTCTGATAAGAAGTGGGTGAAAAATAACAAGAGAAGATCATTACAAAGAAACTTCTCTCACACAGTACCTGCAGGAAGATTAAGTTTATCCCTTGTGATGGACCGAAGGCAACATTTAACCACTGTTGTTGTTCTTGGCTGATTCCTGTGGCAAAACCTACATTAAAACCAAATTTCTACTTAATTTTGGTTCCAGCTTTGTGTAAAGTCCTATTATCTACACATTTGTTTCTAACACT
Source organism: Tetrao urogallus (assembly GCF_951394365.1). Taxonomy (NCBI): domain Eukaryota; kingdom Metazoa; phylum Chordata; class Aves; order Galliformes; family Phasianidae; genus Tetrao; species Tetrao urogallus. The sequence continues at coordinate 51,750,079 of NC_136816.1, read as the reverse complement.
GAATTCCTCTTACTTAGCTTTATTGTCTTTTGTAGTAAAAGAATGCTACAGAGGGTAAAGTTAGCTATTTACTTGCATATGACAGCAATTTTAGTTGATGTATGCACAACCAAAAATGTAAAAAACATTCAGAGTTGGCAGAGATAAAGGATACTTCCAAGTCCTAATCATTAAACGATGACTAATAATGTGCAAGAAAGTATACATTTTCAAACTGCATAAGAAGGTGATTCATTATCCTTTTTCAGTGTATTTTCAGAGGTGCTGTTCAACACTGATCTACTGTGGAATCTGGTTCTACCATTGCTATAACCAAGACACTTAGCATAAACTAATGGTAAGAATACTGAAAGAAAAGCTACTCTGAGCCACTGAGGGCAATTTTCTTTGACAAAATGCAATAACTAATAGCTGTTTTTTATTTGTTCAAATTCCTAACACCACATAAACATAAATAAAAATGTAAAATATACAGTCTCAGGGCCCACAGTGCAAGACAACACTATAAAAATATGGGATATGGACTATTTCAGAAATAAAGGAAAAAAATCTACCTCGAAAGATATTTTCACTGCTTCATAGAATAACGGTTAGATGGACAGACTCCTTAAGTAAGAAATTTAACCTGTATGATAGTTGAAAATCCTACAATAGGATTTCATGATATCCCCATAATAAATTGCACTAACAATTTAAATATTTGTCTGTAAAAAGGACTTCATCTAAAAAACAGTCAACAGATACTATTAAGAAATACTTTTCTCCTCAACACTAATCTATTTACAAATACAATACACATACAAATACATACACTTGTACTAAATTGGGTTGTGCATTACTGTAATGAAACTATGTTGCACAACCTGGTATAAGCTTCTGCACTTCTTGGATATAGTATCTCCTTATTTGACTGAATTGTATACAAATTAAGCATGTGTAAGACACATGATCTCACTGTATTACTAGTAATTTGCTGTAGACACTGTTATTTGCGTTAGTAGAGCACGTGCCTCTTCTGCTAGTGGTAGACATTGATTGGCCACTGCTGTTACTGCTGTTAGGATCTAAAGTCTCTTTACAACTCAAGAGACTAAACAGTTGTCTCTGATACTGAGAGGAAGCATAGTAGTAAATAAAGGGATCAATGCAACAGCTAACACTGCTGATGCATACACAGAGTAGATAGGCAAAGTAGAGATACTCTAAACTGTTGTTGTATGAAAAATGGATATAGTGAATTAATAGCAGGACATTGGTTGGCCCAAAACAAATGACAAAGACTGAAAAAACAGCCACACACAGGAGCAAGGCACGTGTCTTCTTATTTTGTCTTGCAACAATACTAGAAGAACTCAGGCACCGAATGATACACACATAACAGATGGTAGATATTATAAATGGCACTACAAAGAAAACAGATGAGAAGACAGAGAAAAAGTGTACGTAATAGCCGTGAAGCTCAGATTCCCTTAACACGTCATGGCAGGTTGTGATATTCAACTTGGGTATTTCCATAGTTTGCTCTCTGATGAGAAAAGGTACAACTCCAGTTATTGCTACCAACCATATGATGAAACAAATCACTGAGGCACGTGTTAACGTACGCCAGCCAAGAGCCTGCATGGGGTACACCACTGCTAAGAAGCGATCAAAGCTTATGCTTGTCATGAGCATTATTGAGCAGTACATGTTACAGTAGAAAGCAGCAGTGACGAAGCGGCACATCCGAGGTCCAAATACCCAGTTGTTTCCAGAGAAATGGTAAGCAATCTTGAAAGGGAGCACACTTACAAACAGTACATCTGCAAGAGCCAAATTCAGCATGTAAACTACAGCTGGCTTTTCAATTTTCATTTTTTTCAGAAACACAAATATGGCTGTAACGTTCAGAGGAAGGCTGAGCACAACCACTAATGTGTAAACCGAAGGAACAAAACGGGTCAACCACGGACTAGTGAGATATCTTGCTGTTTCCACTGACACTGTTCGTTGTTCATGTGGAGGTGATCTACTCTGATTGGTAGATCCTAATCCAACTTCCGAATCGTTTTCAGCACTGTTTTCAATATCTTCCACAGGTATAGGTTCACCACGGTCAGGTATCAGGAAAGTTCTGCCCCTTACGCTGCTGTTATTGTATGCGTGGTCTGAAACATAAGAAGGCACTGAGATTAGAAAGCAAATATACACATGCAGTGAAGTGAAAATATCTTTCAACGAGGAAATCTAAAATCATATTAGTAACACAAAATAATGCAGCTAATTTCTTATTCAAAGCGTGGTCTGCTCACAGATACTGGTCCATCTTTTTTTGTTTAGGTCCTCTTACACGTTTGGGTAAAATGCCCTCCACAAACACTTAACTCTCAGCTTCTAAGCTCCTTCTGACAGCAACTAAATTCTCTTTCTGCTTAAGAAATCAATCTCATATATGTGGACTACTTTAACACAAGACCTATAAAGTTGCCATCCACTGATTTTCTTTGTCTGACCTTTCATACGTTTTCTAAGAAATGAGGTACTGGGATAAACATGGCACTCATACCCAGAATTCCTGTTAGAATTATATGTCACTAAAGTAACAAAAAGCTAAAATGCAACTAAAACATTGAGTTACTGAGATATTTCTGTAGTCTCTGGAGACATCCCAATGGCCTGATGAAGCTACAGTTAGATGGCAGATGCCTTCCTGCAGCTGTCCGTGCTGGCATGAATCAGCCTTCTGCCTATGCTGAACAGGTAGCCACAGCTTGCATTGATTGAAATGCTCCAGCAGCTCTACTTATTGTAATCTGCAGTGTACTGAGGATGGCATGCATCCAGCATGCCTTTATAGCACTTCCAAAACCTGCCACCAGGGTTGTCTCCACAGCCAGTTCCTCTGCAGCATGGTTCAGTGACTGCTACTGAAGATGAGTCAGAAAAGGGTGTCTGCCTTTGGAATGTAGCCATAGCAAGTTAGGAAAGTGAGAATTACAGGGAGTTGAACGTGTGGCAAAGGCATACATATGTAAAAACAAACAAAACAAACATCAGGAGAGTTATTGTAGATACTATTTCAGATAATTTTTTGGAGAACTGTTCTGGAAGACCATCATTTTCAGCTTACTGTAGTTAGGTGTAGGTTACTTGAGATGTTCTGTAAGCTGACAGAAGTGACAGCTACTACTGCTTATAGTAGGCAAATGATCTCTTGAATTCTAGACTACCACAATAAAAACTAAGTTGAGTAAGCTTGAATCAGTGAGCTGAAAATACTTAGGCGTAACTCACCCATCTAAAGATGCTGCTCTTTAGATGCAGTTGCTTGTTCTACAGTAATTTAAATCATTTATTTTTCAATGCAGATGAGAACAAAAGCATCTTAACGAAGCAGGTGGTAACAAGAGCAGTTGTAAGCAGCCAACTACTAACCTTTGTGAGCAGATACACGAGAGGAACCTTGTGCATCTTGAACATTAGTAAAATGTGGGATGAAATCATAGCAGTGGTAGAGGGACTTGGGGATTTTTAGTTTTTAAAGCAGTATCACATTGTATCACAGCAGCAATCCTGGGAGACAGGGGGAAGGGGTGGGTATCACAAAAGAGGGGATGTTTGAGATAACTGTTTTTGTGTATGATGTTACTTGATTGCATCCTCTAAAGTTCAGAGAGAAAAAAAAAAAAAAATTGCTGGGAAAAATTCAAACCTTGGAAATTGCTGTGTAAAATGAAGTGGAAACTATCTACCAAAACACAAAAGGCAAAGAAGTACAAGAGATTTAGTATACAGTGTTTGCACAGAAGGGCACTACACAAGGATCTACTACAGAAGGATCTAGAGTTCACTCCAACAGAAAACATTATCAAAAGGCAGAACTACAGATCCCCCGTCTTTCGTGATTTTAGACCTTAAGTCCAAGTCATTAGATGGCTTGAATACTCAGCTCTTAGTTAAGCAGTTCAGATGCAGTGTAAGTTATTTTTAACATCTCTAACTTGAGCCTGCAGCTATCTGAATAGTCATGCAATTTCCACTGCTTAGTGATTATGGCAAGAGAAACCTGTCACAATTGACACCGTTGGTGTTCACCTCCCTTGGAAAAATCAGAACTGTATGCAACTGAAAAATAAGAACACCCTGATTTCTCCTGCCGAGAGACAAGTCTCATAGTAAAGCTTTGAGACATCAGTAGGAGTGATGAAAAAGCTCTCATCTCTCATCTCTCATCTCTCCAGTACACACCTGTTTTATAACTTCAAATATCTGTTTCTTCCACTGCTGTTTCTAAAACCAAAAACTTCAGGAAAGGACAAAGATGACATCCCAGACCCCAGAGCTCCTTTTTGGTTCCTCCTTAGCCAAAGCACAAGGAAGACGTGACATGGTTTCACATCAGGTAAGCATGTTTCAGAGGAGAGCACAGATATAAACACCTTGGTGAGAACAGAGCTGTATTTGGAGACGAGAACTGTGCTACTGAGGTCTACAGGACATGGGAGCTGAGGTGCTGCTGACAAGCACCTCTCATTTCCCTGACCCCCGAACTGCAAAGCACTCCACCTCTGCTGCCTCACCACAGCTAGCAGTGCTGCAGTGAAGCAACGCTGCTATGTCTCACTTTTTGAGGACTTGCAAGTGAACTATGTGGACCCACAAATCCATAGTGACTGGCAGTTAAGTCACTTACAGCCAAAATTCTTGCCAGTAACTCGTCTTACTTCTTTAAAGTGACTCATCAGAACAGTATGAATAAGCTGTGAGAAAAATGACTACTGGGGTAGTTTCTATTATACTGGGTAAAGTTTCTATTTACCAGCCACTGACCTTTGTTTGGCTATTCCTTACAGTTACCTAAACATTGCTAATAATTTTATTACGCGCTGAATTCCTGGAGCTAACTTATTTACAAGATGAATTAGAGACTGAAGTATTTTGAGTTTGCATTACTCCATTATCAAACTTTTCTAGAAGTAGAAACCTATTAGAATAATTCAGGACAAGAACATTCCGTAAGTAAATTGAATTCTATTAACATTATCTGAAATAACACTTGGCAAAAACTACGTATTCTTCATGTAAGTAGTGACTTAATTTTGAGCTTAAAACTCAACCCTGACGCTGTTACAACACCATGTCCTTACCTTAAACTTAGATGATACTTGAAACTCAGCAGCACGGGAAAATGGGATGAGACCTTAACCTTGCTGTTACTCCACCTCTCTTGAGAGAGCAGGAATTTAAACTTTCTTAACGAAGTTCAATTTAATCTTAAGATATTGATAGCCACATACCAGTTCTTTTCCTTTGCAAAGATATTTGTTTGAACAAGCCACGTGTGTACACTATTAGAAAAACCAACAGTACTTTTCATGCATGATAAAACAGAAAGGAAGAATGTTACTGCCCGGGGGTTCTGGATTCCTTGTGTGTCAGTGTTTACTTGAAAAAGCCAATGATCAGATCGGGCAGAGGATGAAATGACAATGTATTATTTAAAAAGATTTTAATGAACCTTGACAGTAAACGTATGATGATCTGTAATAGGAAACAAACTTTACTTATAAGCTATGACAGCATAGCAAAACAAAAGCAGTAGCTCTACAGAAAAGATTTTAAAACTACCAGTTACAGCTATGCCAGAATCTTCTTGGTATTCAGTCTGAGCTGTATAAGATGTCACATTATATGTCTCTAAAATACATTTGGCTACAGCTTAAGTCATTTTTAGCCACAGAAATAATTTATTAGAACAGAAATAAAGGTTTGATAGCATAATAATCACAAGCATTTAAACAGTCATCCTGCTTTTGCTAGGCTGACACCCAATCCTCTGGAAAGAGGTCAAAACTCCAGGATTATTATTTTGATAATTAATGGCATTCTAACTGACTTAATAGCTGCCTGTACTTATGTATGAAAGAGCCCTGGTTTAATAAGAATGATGGGATAAATCACTGAAGTTGTATCCTCGTGGTTTGTCATCAGGACGTTGCGCTACATACACAGTTTGCTTCTAACAAAAAACTTCAAAAGGTAAAAATACTCCGTAGCTTGAATTTTCCTTTTACCGCCTGTGATCCTTACACTAATTCTTCAACAGGGCACAGGGAAATGACACAGAAAGCTCAGTAAGTTGGGGACCGTTTGTCTTTAACAAACTATAGTGTTCTGTCTTCCATTGAATGCTGTTATTGGATTTGTGGTTATCATTCACATATTCTGCTTACCCTGACAGATGATGCTTTGTTTTACACAGCGCTATTTTGTAATTTCATTTCACATCTGCTCTCATAGGTAAGGAGCTACTGAGTACTGTACTGTGCGAAGAAAAGTAGAGAGCAAACAATACAACAGCTTCAACCAATCTCTAAAATTGCCCCACATCACCCGAGCACCAGGAGAAAATCTGAAGTATTTCTATATACTCATTTATAAACAAGCAATATTTATCTTCATCTCCCAGTGGTTGTTTTTATGAAGTGGAAACTAAACATTGGTTAAGCCAGTTAAAGATGTGCCACTGGGCAATCATTTATACTGATTTCTGGACATTACTCGTTGTGGTGCTGCACCACTGGCTTACAACAAAAACTGTTTCTTGTATCTCCCCTTTGTATAGCCTGCATCTAGAATCTAAATTTTTTAGTGGCACATAAATTAGGTAAAGATTGATTGAGATGTGCAAGTGAGACATGTTCATAAGGAAGATAATTTTATAGGAGAGATGACACTGACTAGCTTTTGTAACAATAAACTTTTTTTTTTTTTTTTTTTTTTTTTAAGATATTCTTTGTCACATCTCTCCATTTATACAGTATTCATTGCTGTATGACACAAATGATGCAGTAGCAGTTTTAACACACCTTACTGAAGTACCATTTTCTTGCACACTGTTCCTTTTTGCTTTCCTTTCTCCATAGTTTTCACTACATGTGCTGGTTCCGAGCCATGGTAACATCTCTCTTTTCACCCACCTACCCCCACACAGGAAAGCATGGGCCAGTTCAGACCTAAGCCAGCATGCTGATTGGCGCTTCAGAGGCAAAACCTGAAGAGCTCACAAACAAGTGCCCAGCACCCACTGCAAAACTGCCTTTTTTCTTCTGTTTGCAGGACCAGCTGAGGCCAACGAGGTGGGAACTGTGGATAATGAGGGAACAAGGAGACAGCAGGGGTGAAGCTGCAGGTGCAAGGGCAGAGTGAGCCTAGGGACAGAACAATGCAAATGAAATGGGAACTAAGTACATTGTGGTGAAAACAGGGCTGCTGTATGGGACAGTGGGGAAGTGACACTGCTGTGGGAGTGGGTGAAAGGAGAGAGAAGACATGCTCAGGTGTTGGGCTTTAATGCTTCTACTGTGCATCAAATAATGTGAATTCTTCTTCCCTTAGCCTGAGTGATATCATACAGTAACTATGTTCTTCATTGTTTCCTAAGGAAGCAGCAAATGAATGATGCGCTTTAGGATGTTCTTTAATGAAGTCTACACTGCAGAAGGCAGGAAAACAAGCTTGGATGTTTCTTAAACTGGAATAAGAGCATTCAGCAGAACAGTCTTCTTCCAACATTAACTTCTGTAGTTTGTGATTACCTCCCACGCATACATTCCCCCCTTTTCTTTCAACAAGGACACTTCCGTTCCCTGCCAGCATAAACACAGTTGTGGCCTCTCTATTCCCTCATGTCTTTGTGACGATAAGCTGTATAACAGCACTAGGTTTCTCCCTCTGGTCCTCTCCTCCCAGTACAAGCACCAGCTCAGTTCTCTTTCAGCCCATTTCAGCAGGCCTACCCTCAGCTGCAGACCCTCTGTTCTTCTGACCAGCTCCCTTGGCAGGAGCGCTGCACTGAAAGAAGCGTTAAACAGCACCCTGCAGAAGAAGAATCCTTGCTATCTGCAAGTGCTTAACTCAGTTCTGCACCACTGCACCTCGGCTAGAACCCACGAGGCTGCACACACGTCTTCAGCACTCCTTCCTCGCGCACTGCACTGTCAAGTCGGGATGTGAGCCAGACTGGTCCGAGGTCTCACCTGGCAGAGCGCACGCTGTCATTAGCGCTACTGCTAGTTAAACAAAGAAGAAAGCCAACTAATCGGGGAGCACGCTCTGAGCTGGCTGGTGCTGGCACATCTCCCCGCCCGGCGCTACCCGTACAGCCCCTCTGGGGGCTCCCGGAGCTGTCAACGCGCTGCCGGGGCACCCAGCGCCGCATCCCGCCTCCTCGCCCCTTCCTTCCTCCATCACCTGCTACCGCTCGGCCGCCCCTCAGCAGCGGGATGGACGTAAACCATTCTTTGTCTTCAATCACCTCTCCTGCGGCACGGCCGGAGCTTTCCGGCATCTGTATTCCAGAACTACGGCGCATACTAAAAAAAACCAAACCCAATCAACAGTTTTCTGACCAAAGCGCAGCTATCCGCCCGGCGCCCGGGCTCTCACGTTTTAGCCACAACGCCGCACGAGCACACCCACCGCAGCGCTTCAGGGCGCCGAAGCGAGCGGGCTCTGCCCCCGCCCGCCCAGTCCGGCTGCACAACCGAGCCGAGCAGAGCTCCCGCCCGCCTCCAGGCAGCCCGCAGAGCGGCGACACCGCGACTCACCGGTTCGGGCAGCAGCGGCGGGCGGTGAGATCGGGCAGCTGAGGACGGCTAGGGCGCAGAGCAGCGCGGGCAGCCCCATGGCCGCCGCCTCCCTGCTGTCCGTCCGTCCCGGCCGTGCCGGGAAAGCGAGTGAGGCCCGGGCGGAGCAGGGCCGCCCCTCGGCCGCCACTGGGAGAGGCGGGGGCGCCTTCCTGCCGGGCGGGGCGGGACGGACTCCGGTGGGAGGGCCGAGCGGTGCCGGGTCCGCCGCCGGGGCTGGAGGGGGGGAGGGGAGAGCGGGAGGTGCTGCTGTCCCGGTGGTGTCCCGCGGGTAACGAGAAACGCAAAACAAAGGGATTCAGCCGAAAGTTTGCGCCACGCTGGATGCACAAAACAACCAAACCCTACTCCTCAACCGCATGGCTCTCACGCCTGCTTTGTTCCGTGCGCGGCTGCGCGCTGGGCGGAGCTGCTCTGAATGCGGCCGCACCTGTGCGGGTGGAGGCACGGGGCTGCCCCTCCGCGTTGCTCGCGGGTGGAGGGCCGGTGTGCTGGCAGAACTGCCGTGGGAGACAGCTTTCCCGCTATCGTCTAGACTGTGTTTGCTGACAATGCTATGGCACTCCACCGGTAGTTTGAGTGTATTTTATTCCTGAGGTATGTGCTGCCGTCGTAAGCATTACGCGTCCCGTGATTTGCTGGGGTGTGCAGCCCTGTCCTCAACTATATACATTTGTGTTTACAGCAATACAGAAATAACGGGAGGAAGGCTCTGTTCAGAACTGGATCACTTACAGGACGTCGTGTCATTGCTGCAGAAACACTGGTACTTAACTGAGAATAACAAGGATGGGAAGTCAACTCTTGACAGCGAGTACCGATGCCCAGTCAGTTCCAGTTCTGATCTCATCTTGTCCTGCAGCACACTTCCCACAGTTCTGGCCCCTGCTCCACGTTACCACAGTTACGGCTGACCTCTGTTTGCATGAAGAAAGAAGTGTGATAGCCGTACTGCTAGCCAGCACTTCTGCTGCTAGGTAAGAGGTGGTTGCTAGCAAGAGACACATCCACGACCAAATAAATCTCTGTCATCCTTGGGCATAGTGTATAGCCCACAGAAAATAGCATTTACTTAATCACGGACTCAGTTTTTATCAATTCAGAAAATACTTTAATCAGAGGTTAGTGCTTTTTTTTTCTGTTTTGGAAGATCGAGTGAAGCCACAGAAGGTACTTCTGCGATCTTGCTGCTGTATAAGAATACGTGAAGGTAGCATAACAGCAGAGGCTTTCATAGCCAATGTTATCTTTTTAGTGTATGAATAAACAGAAGCTATTTGTGATCTGAACTCATCCTCCGTGCTGCAGTTTTCATAAAGCTGCAGCAGCCAAGAGACATGCCTTCAGCAGTATTTGCTGGTGGGAATGTCTATGTGGGGAAAACTCACTGTGCCACTCATGTAAACACCAATTTTTTTTAGCTATTACATTGCATACAGTTCTGAAGCATTACTCTGCTCTTCTACAAGTTGAGGAAAATCAACCAAATTCTCTTCACTGAATGAAATTCAGACACCCTGTGAATACTTAGAACTTTGTGTACGTGCTTTCTGTTAGAGGCACTCCATTTATGTAGTCTGTATTTATTAGACTCAAATGTGGTTTTAATCTTTGTAAATGCACACAGCAGAGTAACATTAATGACCTAAATGTAGATGGCCCTGAAAAGAATATGTATAAACAAACACAGAACTAACTAACACACCATATATAGTAAAAACATGCCATGAACCTATTTCCATTCCTTGCAGATGTAGCAGTATGGTAAGAATTCTGTTTTACTGAGAAATTCAAAAGGAAACATTTTGCCAAGAGTTCAAACTGGAGATTAGAGAAGTGACAGATTAAGATCTGCAGTGGGACTACATCCTCAAGTTGCGAGGATTTCTGTGCTTTGAACACTGGTTTTATAGAGAAGCATTGCACTGTTTTCCCCAATATTCACAACATGCCAAATTACTCTGACACACACTTGAAAATAAGCAGATATTTTCATTCTAGTAGACTCTTTCATAGCAGAAACTGAGGCTTCAGGAAGTCTGTTCTCACTGTTGTTCAGTGCCAGCACAAGAGGCACAAATATGAGCACCACCTAACACTTCTGTGCTATGCTGTGTAGGTGGCAGAGCACTGGCATAGGTTGTCCAGAAGCTGTAGGATCTCATTATTGGAAGTTATTGCGGGTAACCCAGCAGGAAGCTAAACAGCTGTTTGCTCTCTTGCTCACTCCCATTGGGATGTCGGAGAGAAAAGGGTAAAACTTGTAGGTTGAGGTAAAAACTATTTATTAAGACAGAAATGGAAGAGAGAAAGAATTCTAATGATAATTTTATAAGTAAGCAAATAAGTAAATAAACATATATTTACAAAACAAGTGATGCGCACCACAATTGCTCACAACCCACTGACCAATGTCCAACCAGTCCCCAAGCAGCAGCTAGCCTTCCCTGGCCAACTCCCCTCAGTTTTATAGTTTTTTCAAAGCACACCATATATTATGGGACGTCCCTTTGGCTGGTTTGGATCAGCTGCCCTGGTTCTGTCCTTTTTGAGTTCCTTGTGGTCCCCAGCCCCTCATTGGCAAGAGAGTAAGAGAAGCTGTAAAACTGAAATGTCCTCGGCTCTGTGCTGCACTGTTGAGCAACAGCTAAAGCATTGGTATGCCATCAGTACTGTCTTTCTCCCAGAGCTGAAACAGAGCATCAACAGAGCTCCAGACACTATGAAGAAAATCAACTCTGACTCCAGCCACATCCAGAATAAATGTCTTCAGAAGCCACCTGGATGTGGTCCTGGGCAACCTGCTCTCAGTGTCTCTGCTTGACCAGATGAGCTCCAGAATCACCTTCTGACCTCACCATTCTGCTGTAGTGTGCAACCACATTCTCATCTACAACAATCAGACTATTTGACACATCTTAATGAAATTAATCATTGCTTTCCAAACTCTTTTTTCCCTTGTGTCAAATTTATAAATTGGATTTAAATTTAAAGTGCCATCAGTCCAGTCTGGGATGATGGCTTTTTCTCCAAAAAGTATCCTTCCAAGTGGTTTTGAGCTGTTCTGAAGGCTGAAAGAAAATGACAAAACTGATGGCTGCTTCAAAAATTTGATAATGCCCTGCAGACAGAAAGAAAAAAATGACATGGTGAAGCTAACAGATTATCTGTATTTTTTTTTTTTCTTCAAGAATCTCATTTGTCTGATCTACTGTTACACATCTGGAGACATGTCCAAGAAGTATCCGTAAGTGCCTACCCTTAGTGCCCTGAAGATACTTTGGATGGGGCAGCTTCACAGTGCTGTGTAGAGATTTGCATCTGGAATCAAGGTCAGGTATTTGGAGCAATGTGCTACACAGTTGACTTTCACTTTATAAGCTAGGAACAAGTATCAATTAAAGAACTTTCTGCAAAGAAATTAGTCAATTTTTTTTTTTTTTTTTTTTTTTTTACTTCAAATATATGAGTTTATAATGTTTAAATATTCATCATAATAGGGGGTGGAATGAGCAGAAGGCTGCATGGTACTTCCCTGTCTGCTGGGTTAAACCACAGTATAAACATATCTTTTTAAATGTTTTACTAGATCTCAGCAGAAATACACACTTACAAGTTCTAGGTGTCTTTACTAGTGGGCCACTGGTTGGGGATAATCCACAGATTGCTAAATCCATGAAAGATGTGAAGGGAAAGTCATGTCATACTCATAGCAAAAACTTTCCATTCTGGCATAAGCAACAGATTCAGGGCTCTATGTTCAAAAATCTTATTTATCCCTTATTTATTTATCCCTATTGCTCTCTTCTGGCACCTGAAAGGCTCTTACAGTGAGAATGGGATTGGACTCTTATGACTGGTGACAGGACAAGGGGAAATGGCCTCAAGTTGTGCCAGGGTAAGTTTGGGCTGGATATCAGAAAACACTTCTTTACAGAAAGGGTTTTTGAATAGGCTCCCCAGGGAGGTGGTTGAGTCACCATCCCTGGATGTGTTTAAAAACCATTTGGATGTGGTGCTCGGGGACATGATTTAGTGGAGGGTTGTTAGTTAGGGTAGTATGGTTAGGTTGTGGTTGGACTCGATGATCTTTATGGTCTTTTCCAACCTGAGTGATTCTATGATTCTATGTTCTTTGTACCACTGTAAGTTGGATTACTATAGATACAGGAAGTGAATAAAAAGTCCTACTTTTTAGGATTTTCTGTTTGCACCGAATTAAAGTCTTTTGTATCCTGTAGTTATGCAACTCAACTTGTTACTTTTTCAGTCTGGGTAAACTAATTGTAAGGGAAGTGAAGAGTTCATGGATTCTAAAACTTGTATCACTTTTAAATTCTGTCTTTTTTCCATCTTTCTCAGCTTCTTGTTTTGCTTTTTTTTTTGGTAAGGAGTATGTTATATTGCAGTATTGCAGTGCTTCATTCCTGTACAACGTAGCAGGTCAACCAAGAAATACCAAGATAGCCTAGAACAATCTAGTAGCATTGCTATGTCAGTGAGGAAGCAGCCATTTTTCTAATGGTCAGGTGCTACGAGATCACAATGGTGCAAGACTCAGGTTGGTAGTTACTGCTCTAAAAAGGAGACGCTAGAAGCTTATTTTAGAGGCAAAACCAGTCCCCCAGGTCTGGGAAAAGGCTTGTGCTGTCTACGTAATCTAGAACTGTTTGAAGTCATATGTGACTGTTTCTCTTCAAATTTGCTGTTAGGGGGAAGCTTATTTTGTTGCTTCTGCTTTCTTCTAAGGCTGCTAAAGAAGGTTTGCAGATAGGCATCCAGTAAGACAGACCACAAGCTGTCACTTGTAATAGTGTTCCTCTTTGCTTGGCCAAATAAGATAGACGTTCTCTCTGCAATTCTGTGGCTTGTTTTAGAGCTTCAGAGTTCTATCAGAATGAACAAGCTCGAACAAACTGAGTTAATTGTAAAGCACTTTTGGTCAACTCTAAAAATCTTATTTTTAGAGGTAGAAAAATGTGAACTGTACAGCTGTCAGCCAAAGACCACTGGTTATTATAATTTCACTATTACTGTCTAAGAAAAGAGCCTTAAAAACAGACAGGAAGGATGCAATTCCTCCAGTGATGGAAACAAGTGAGTAAAGCACTATTAATCTATTCTGGCTTTTCCCTCCATTTTCATCTCTAGCAAGACAAGTATTTCCATGAGATCATTTCTTGAATGAGCCAGGTTTCATCAAGTAGTATCTAGCTGCATACAATTGGAGGCCCAAAGTTTTGCAGCTTGAAGTAACCTCCTTGAAGCCCATTTTTTGTACTTTTTAGTAGAACTGCCAGTTTAACAGGTACAGAATTGCTCTGCCAATTACATGGTACCTGGTAGTTCCTGTCAATCTTATATTTAGGTAGGAGCCATTGTGGTCCGTCTTGTTTAGTGGGTTTATTGTTTGTTCAGTGACAAACAACCAGCTAATTAAGAAAAAAAAGCTTCTAAAGGAGATCACAAATTAAATGGAAGCTACTCTTTGATGTGTAGTAGGAAAGCAGGAATGTCAGTAAAAGGCTGAAAGAGGTGACACTAAACATAAAGACCTTACATTCCCTACATTACCTGGGAACCCAAAAACTTTTAGTAAGCAAGTGTAGCAGATAACCAATAAAGGTTCTAGTCACATTAGAGCCAAGCAGGCCTTGAAGAAGAATCCAGAGACACTGGAGCAAGACTGAGGAGCAAGCAAGGAAAATGCACAGGGGGGAGATGAGTGACTGGGGAGCAGCTCAGCAGGAAGGGACCTGGGGCTGCTGGTGCCAGCAGGCTCAGCCTAAGCAAATCACACATTGGCACAGCACAGCCACATGGTCAAGACTCTTCAACTGCAGTCAGTGTTGGAGCAGCCTTGCCTTGAATATTGTGTGCAGTTCTGAGCTGAACTATGAACAACATAAAAAGGATATAAAGATACTTGAAAGCATTCAGAGGAGGCAAGAAAACTGGCAACAGGGCTGTAGGAGAGGCTGAGAACACTCAGTTTGCCCAGCCTGGAGAAGAGAATGCTGAGAGGATCTCACTGCTCCCTGCAGCTCCCTGAAGTGATCAAACTAGAGGGCTGGAATAGATTGTGTTTGCAGGTCCCTTCCAACTGACCTTTTTCTATGTGCTACTTTCAGCTTCCCTACCAACTATTTTAGGAGAACCTGGATGTTAATGCTAAAGAGTAACATCAGCATAGCCAATAAATGCTAAATGGCAATTAGCTGGAAGAAAAAGGGAAGAACTGAGGAACTGTTTGTTTTTCTTAGGAATATTAGCTGTTTTTAAGTAAAGTAGTGAAGTGCTCACACTTTACGCTGTGCCTAAGGACTACCTCTAGTAAGTGTCATCTTTTTTTCAGCTTGTATTGTAAACAAATCAGTATCTATCTGCCACTAACTTGAGTTTTATTTCATCTTCAGAATTGTTATCTGTATATTCGCTTTTACAATCTATTCCAGAGTGCCTCACTTCACTTTCATCTTTAAAGTGATTTGTCACAAGGAAAGCAAGAGCAGGAGCTATTTCCCCTCACTTTATATATTACATTACTCCCTCTACAAGCTCTTGCCCTGTAGATGTAATTGCTGTTTTATCAGAAAAATCACCATCACTTCCAAACGCATAAAGAGGTTATGAAGTCTTCGCTGCTGAAAAGCCTTCCCAAAGTGTACTATAAGGACAACCATGTTTAAATTTTATTTTATAAAAATGCTGAAAAAAGTTCTTTCATTACCATCTGGGTTGTTACTTTAATTACCTTTTTAAATGTAATTTAGGAAACAAGCCAGTTTAATTAACTGAAATTTATTTTACATAGAACAATCTCCAAAGAATATTTAAAAAATCTAAATACTGATTTTATTGCATTTATTTTCTTACAAAAAAAAAAAAAAAAAAAGACAGACAGGCACAATTTATGTATTCAAATACTTCAAACTGAACAGCTGTTTACCATTCAGATACCCCCATGCCACTCAAAAAGTTGTGAATGTAGAAAATGTCATTTTACACAAGGCAGTAGTGCATTTTATTTAGTAGGAATGAATCAAAACATATTTTTCCAAAGTAAAACATTACTGTCACTTTATAATTACCTATAAAATTTTTTGAATTGCACAATAAGTTTTCTTTCAATTGACAACTGCCAGAAAATAGGCTTAGTATGTAACTAAATATTTGTGCAAGCTATCCCCTAGAAACAAATCAGGATTTCTTTTGGTAAATACTTAAAAGTCTAATACGAACTATATTATATATCTGAGGTCATTTAAAAATGTTTTTAATAGGAAGAGGCATATATATTCAACTAAATTCAATTTGTCTACTTAATATCCACAAGAGCTGAATGTCCTAAACAATGTTTTTGATTGGAAGGTACCAACACCAATGAGATCTGGAAGTGTTTAAAATATTCTATTTCCTATTTTTTTGCTTAATATCAACGATGCAAAGGCACTGTGTACATTCCTCTGAATATTTGGTGTTTTAGTTTTTTTAAAGTTAAAAAGCATCCAATCACAAATTTCAAATGTTTAAAAGCAAGAAAAAATACTGAGTAGACTTCCTACTGATGGATGTAGTCCATGATATCCGAAGACACTCATTTTCCATAGAACTTCTTATTCAACAGGAATATGAGCAAATTAACATTCACTTTAGCTTTGTCAAACATTTTCATTACAGCCACACCTTCATACTGCATCTGAAGCAAATCCTGTAATCATAAATAAAATCATTATCCTTTGCTTGAATCCATACCTCACAATAACCAGATCAAGTCAGTTTCATCATGTAATAACCATCTTAAGCTCCTGGTCCTTCACAATTTAAACAATTACAAGCAACTATTAGGTAGGTGTGAAAACACTGCATGTTCTCTAGATCCCTAATCATAGGCCATTAATAACGGCAAAAAAAAAAAAAAAAAGATTGTTTCCTGTGTATTTTATTTCTCTTGGCTTTTACTTCTTCCACTGAACTAGTATGGCATTTGGTTTGATGCATGCAGTGGTCACTCGAGCATATACATTCTCACTACTCCAAACCCAGCATCCTACACAAGTTACATAATTATTCCATACTCGACCTGTCTTCTTGACCTGTCTGTTGATCAAACAAGTTCATGGACATATTAGAAGTCTGAAATTCTTCCTATTTAGAGGAAATGCAACCGTAGCTACAGAGCACAGTGAGAACATTCGTACTCTACCTGGAAGTGAAGCTGCACTTTTTCCATCTCGACGCCCAGAAATTTTGCTTTGATTTCAAAGTCACCCACTTCTTCTCCAGGTGTGATATCAAACATCACGTTCTTAAACCTTAAATCAAAACATAAGAGTCATTGAGTATGGTATGCTATGCAGTTTTAAAATACTTCAGAATCAGTCAAGAGGAAAATCTGCAGAATAAAAAAAAAATTCACCAGAGGCATCAGTGTGTAAGAACAGCTTTATCTCCCTCACAGCAGCAGCCACTGGAGCCACTGGTCCTCAGCTCAGACACTGGAGGACTGTCAGAAATGCTGTCCTAAATTTTGCTCCCAGCACTGTTCCATCTGTCACTTTGCCATTAGTTAAGCAGTAAGGTATGAGAAACCACACTGCAAATTAAATGATCTGCCTTAGAAAACTTCATAGCCATCTGGCCTATAAATGTGAGCTCTGTAAGCTGGAAGTATAGCCATAGTAGCACTTATTTACAGACACTACAAAAAAGAGACCCTTACAAAACCTCACTATTATGGGTAGGAGAGATGGTCACAGCTCAGACCACAGAGAACAGGCATGGTAAGCTACCAGCTCTATTCATCTTACCATAGTCAGGAAATAGCTTATGTGGTATTTACTCAACTATATGAAAATGCTTGGTCAGGAAGAAAAAAATAATTGATACAGCTGCATCAATCAGTTATTTAGCTGTGGATGTGCTGCACACCTTGTATGCATCTCATCTAAGCTAATGCCAAAACCCACTTAATTCCTGTATTTTACTAAGGTAATGCAGCAAGATGCAAGGGGAAAAAATGAATTGAGTCATGTTTCCTCCGAATGTTAAAATCTGGAGGTATGTTAGATGCAGTGCAGGAAGATGAAAATACTTTCATCTTAGCAAAAGCAAATAGCAAAAGCCAGACTCCTTAAGGAGACGTGGATTAGAAAATGCTTATTTTGTGCCACACTTACTGGTTGGTTTGAAGATCTTCAATTTCTAGGATAACACCCTTTTCATGCAGCCTAGCAGCAGTGTACTTTAATGATGCCTGCTTCAGTTTCTTGCTGCCTTTCACCTCCTCTTTTCCATCTAGTTTAATTGACCTCCTTGAATTTCTAGGAGAGAACAAGAAAAATGGCTTGTGATTACCAGCACAAAATTTTGTATTTTATACTTCAGCTACTGTTCTAGCTTTATTTTTCCTTCGTTCATTGCCCTCCTTAGTTGCTATTAATGAACTAAACTGAAATTCAGACCAAGTCTGAGAATTCAGGGGAACTTTAAACACTTCACAAGTAGTCAAAACATTTTTCACAATGATTTTGAAAGAATATTTGCTAGTGCTTATTTGAACTTCATTCTGAAACGCAAACCCTATCTAAAAGAGTCCACAGTCATCATTTAAAAACAGCAGTTTGGAAGCATACAGTAATGGGCATTGAATAAAATTGGCCATTAAAGTTAATTTTTGGTATGCATTGAGAAGATTTCCACTCATGTCTATCTGTTGGAAAGAAAACTTTCTACCTGCCCTCCTTCCTCATAGAATATGTAGAAATATTAAGAGACAAGAAGAATGTACTCACTTTCTTGTTAAGTTGTCTAAGCAAGTTTTTATATAGGTGTTGTAATAATTAATTTGTTCTTCGTAAAATGCTGTCTTGGAGTTAAGTGCATTCAAAGTCTGCTGAAGTTTCACCAGTTCAGCTTTTCGGTGATGTCTGTATCTTCTTTGATTCCGGATATCCTAAAATAGAGGATTCAGATTTGTTACGCAGTAGGATTATTAACTTGATATTTAGAAAAAAGTGACTAGTATTAAGACTATAGTTTATGTAACTAAACAGAAGATAATCACATCGCTACTCAGGTTTGCCAGTGATGGGAAATCACAATTTTCCAATTCTGGGTAAATCAAGCTACTAGACAAGAGCTGGAAGGGAGATCAGATGGATGGTTCCAAGCTCTCTGCTTCCTGCAGTGCAGGATTACCACAACCTCTGCAAACACTGCTGCCTCAAAACCCAACAGAGCTACTGGAGCTTCCAGCTGGAAAGCTAGCCTTGCAGATGTTGGCACTAAGGCCCACGCCAAACAGCAGCTTTGTCTCTTCTGCTTGCAAGCCTGTATCTGCTTGCTCATGGTGACTGGGGGTAGCTGAAGCTGAGTGAATGCAAGCTGTGGAGTCTTGAACTCTGCTACCATTTCCAAGGCATTACACTAACAGACTGGAGCATCCAAAGAAGAATCAAATCTTAGTTCACTGATGATCTAAAGGAAAGATAGTACTCTATTGCATAACTACATGAACTGGATAATGTGCAGCTGTAGCAATTGTTATCCAGGCTTATCTGTTACTATCTCTGTCTAGACTGGATTGAACCTAGATGCCTAAAATCCATCCATATACAAGGAACACGTTTCATTTACCTTAGCAATCTCATTTATAATTTCTTGGTACTTTGTTGCTGAAGAGACTAATCCTGCTTGTTCCAAAGTCCGGAGATTTCTCTGAATTTTCCTTTTCTTTTGTTCTATTGGTAGCTGCCCATCTTCAAAAATAGACTGACTGCGCTTCATTTTCTCTGGAGTTTTGGAATCTAAAATGGCGCGTTTTTCCACAAGTTTCGAGTGCTCAGATTCCTGGGTAAAAAGAAATCCAGAACAGTTACTTTCCAATTCAGTCTAACAGTTAAACATCCAGATGCATTCAGTTCTCATGGGGATTACTAAGGATTGAGGTGCAGTCTTTATTCTTCTGTTCTTACCAAGTGGTTTGTACTTTACCTTACTATTCACATTTGAAGTAACTAATCTCAGTAGACACAAATTTCAACTAATTCAAGCACATTTGAAATTAGCTAGAAGACTCACTGGCTTAGTTGTGTGACAACTCACATGCACACACTGAGGTAAGCTAAGATTTACGCACTCAGTGTCTCCAGGGGACATCTTCAACTGGGAGCTCTTCCCACTCAGTTCCTAGCAGCAATTCCCAGGCCTGTGTTTGCTTATGTTGCTTAAGCAAATATACTAGGCAGCAGAGAACTTAAAATTTGAAAGTTCACAAGAGAAAATAAGAAGTAGCAGAAGGATACACCTCAGGCTATTTGATAATAATACAGAATAAGAAAGAAAATGACATGTTTACAAAACATTTAAAACAAAAGCTGTTGTTGCTGTATTAGATTAAAAAAAACCAAACATTAAATCTTGCTATGTTCCTCCAAAGCTCTTAGCATACACAGAGTGAAAGACAATTAGAAGTCTTGCATTTTAAATGCTCTAGAGCTAAGTACTTTAAAATTGACAATTTATTTATTACAGTGACAGGAAAAGCTGTTAGAAATCTGTTAATTCTTTCAAATAGCTAACTAAAATAATTTTCTTCCCTATTCAGATGCAACACAGCACTCACCTGTTGTGCAGTAGCTGTTGTTTCTAATATTTCTGAGAGTGTATCCCCTGGCTGTGTTCGTATCATATCCACAATAAGTCTTTTGGTCCTTTTAAAAAGGATATATGGATATTAGAAAACAGTTATCAAAGGATCATCACTGCATTCAATTTATTAAACAGTAAAACTAGCAAGCATGCCATGCCCTTTATACTTGGTAATGCTTACTTTCTTGTATTTCAGATATTCCACTGACAACTGAACATCTGACTTCTGCATAGTCAAGAAGAGAGGTAAGCACATACTTTTCTCTCTTTCATTTTAGAAAACTTTTCACCACTTAGCATAGCAAAACAGCAGCCTACATGAGTAGTTTAATTATCATGATATAGCAGGAGGAAGAAATGTCATACTTCTGTAGTCTGAATTAGGCAGGAACATTAAGGATCATGTTTACAAAATGAAGTGGAAGAATCTGAAGGAGTTGTGCAGCTGACATAAGGCATTGATGTTTCTCCAATGACTGCACATGGAGCTCGTCCTCACCAAAAGAAGGAAAGCTGTTGCACCCTGATATGTAAACGAGTTCTTTTTTGGTAGAAACTTATCTATAATACTTCGAGGAAAGTCCCTCCACAGAATTGTGTTATTTAGAGGGCACCATTACAAATGAGATACAGCTTATTGTCCTTAGGAGTCAACAGAAACCTGAAGATGCAACTTAGGTTTTTAAGTAACGCATCTTTTGTGATAAAACCTCAACTTTACATGGGTAAATGACCATTTTAAAAAGGGGCGGAGTTTTTTTTGCTATGTTTGTCAACATTGGTAGTTCTGACAAATATGTAATGGGGTGGAATAAAAGATATAATTATGTACAATTGCATACAACATTACAGAAAAAAGAATGCTGACTACTTGAGGTTGACTCGAGCTTTTACAGAGGGAGCAGCAGAGTGGGAATGACTGACAGCACAGACAGACCTCAGCCTCACTCCTCCTGTGCCAGGAGGGTAAGCTGCTACATCAGGAAGCTCCCTTGCACCTTGAAGTCTTCTAGACAGAGGTAACTATAAATCATTGGTCTTGCCACACATGCCTTAACAAAACCATTTAAAAATAAATACATTGATATTTCTCTGGAAGAAGGTATTATTAAAGATAGAGGTAAAAAAGAAACGCATCCCATTGTTCAGTTAGCCACAGGATATTATTATAAGCTAATACTTATTCAGGACGATTTTAAATAATTTTGAAAAAGGAATGCTAATAAATGATAATAAATGCTTTTATGAAAAGGATTTTGACTTCATGGGTTATCCCACTACCCATTTCTTATCTGCCAACCAAGTAGAATAAACATCATTTCCTTTCCCTGCATGAAAGCATGCACTATTCATGCAGAAGTGACGGCCACATCCTGTTCCATTGGCTGATGGCAGTAGGTCAGGGAACAAGTTTTCATTTGTGGGGGAGGAGACAACAGTAATACTGTCCACCCATACACACCTAAATAGATTTTCATCTTGAATTTCCAAAGGCTGTGATGTTTTAAAGCAAAATTATTTTAGAACTTCCTGGAGAAGTACTCACTAGTTGGTCTAATGGTCCAAAATACAAGTGGCAGTAAAGCTCATGGAAAGATAGAAATGTTCTGGAAGAGTTGACAGTTTCTCTGACTTATTCAAAACCTGAGTACATCTGAGTACAAATTGGCTTTTGAAAATTCAAAAACACATTTAAACAAGGAAGAAACTCACATTAATATTTTTAAGAATATATATTTTTGAGCTAAACTTACTTTATCATCAGGCTTTTGAGGTCCTGATCTTCACCTTCTCGTAATTCGTATTTGCTTGTTAGAGACAATGAAATCTCTGTTTTTGCAAGCTGATTTAGTGTGCTTTCCCTGTTAGGGTCATTGGGATCAACAGACCCTTCCCCTGCAAGGAAACATCTTTCACTTCAGTTTGCCAACTTTCCCAGTGCATCAGACAAAACAATAGCATAGATAAATCACCACATTGTCAGAAGTTTTAATAGCAAACCCATTCCTACCATTCATAGCAGCTTATTGTTTTTTGAACTTCAAACCAACAAAACTGTAAGCCATCTACTACTAAGCCCACATACAATATTTTGGAAATGCCTCTAATTTCTTCTGTTTCTATGTACTGCTCTGAAAGAGAATCACACTTCTTTTAAAAGAATACTAACAATTTAACATTCTTTGTCCTAGCAGGTATGTAACAATGAAAAACAAAATAGCTATTCACTTGGAGGCTGGCATTACCTGTGATGTTATAGCTTCTTTCTGAACAGGAAGGAAGGCAGTTCACATTCTAATACAATTATAGCAGATTAAACGTCAGCCACATTTATTCCTTACAACCTTATAACACATTTGCGTTCTTTTAAAACTTCATTTTTATCTTGATAATTAAGTCTCAGAATTAAAATCTGCTATTTAAATTCTCTGTTCTTCTGCAACTAACAATAAATCTTAAGGTCAGGTTATTAAAAAATCATTTTCTGTCTGCAATTTGAGCGCAAATTGACAATTTTTAAAAGCACTAGCATCATATATATAAAATGTAATTCATCTTTAAGGTCAATATTGAAATTAGAAGCTGTGCATGAAACAACAATGCTGTCAAACAGAGCTGGAGGTACTGACTCTGAGCAGCACTGCACTTAGTTCCGTTATCAGAAGGCTCAGCTATGATGTCAGAAGAAGTTTTCAGAGCACAATTCTGGTAGGCTGGTAACATGAAAGAGATGAGAGTTTGTGTCCCTTGCAGTAATTAAATCTACTCCCTGTCTAATCCCACCCCAGAGTGATGTTAACCATGAAGATGAATAATGGCCTACCAAGGAAAGACTCCACATCAGGAACAGGTCCCAGCCCTTCCAGCAATTCGTTCAGCAGGTCATTTGGTTCAGTGGCAATGGCATCCTGGTGTTCTAATAGTAGCTATAAACAAAAGTAAATGAAGTTCTAGACTGAAAAACATACTTGCATACAAATCTGGAGACTATATGCTAAAACACCAGACCCACTGTGATTGGTATTCTTGAGGACCCAAAGTGAATGGGAAGGATGCTCAGTTCTAGACAATAAGTTTAGAATTGTTCCTGATGCAAAGCAGCTTATTGTGTTCCTCCTGCAGTCATTTCCAGTGCTGAATATCACAGCTGAGCACAAAGAAGTTCAAAATATACCTTCACAGCTAATAAAATATAATAAAGGGCAGTGACTCAAGTAAAGCTTTTCAGTGTTGCATCCTGAACTGAGCATGTAGAGGGATGAAGACGGGGTCAGTAGTGCATAGGAAGATGCCTTACACCATCCCAGGTTTCTAAATCTTTTAAGTACTGCAAACTATAGTCAGTCAGAAGTTGTTAGTTACCATACTGACAACTAAAAACCCAAAGCAGTATTTCAATTTTACATAAAAAAAAAACAAGTTAATGAGAATTACAGGCCTGTAATTTAATTTTTCCACTCTGAAGTGCAGCAACTGCACCACAGTGTACATAAAGATTATATTGTGAGAATTGCTGAGAAACACTGGTCATACTGGGTAAAACTCCAAAATAAATAATGCTATTCAAGTACAAATGACAAATACTTTCACAGAACAGATTATTCGGTACAAAGGTGAGAGACATACAGAGAAGTGCAAAACAAACCTGACAAATCCAACAGATCTCTCATTCCAACTACATCCTATGAAGTTGTGCAACCAAAACAAATGTTAAACAAGCATCACCAGGGATGACAGAGGGCAGATATGAGAATTTTGTTTTTTAAGCTGAATGGCATATAGCAGAAGATGGGATGTTTATTCATCTCCTGTTATTCAAACTAATTTTTGAGCTGTAGTGCAGGAAGTTGAATTTACATTCACATTACAGGGAAGGTATAGTGAGAGAAGATGAAGGCACACAGGAAGTTTGGTGGAAGGGGTGATACTGGTTATCTGTGCTAGATTTACTGCATTAAGGGAATGTGTAGTATTCAGACTTGACTGCTTGCTTTCTCTAGGCATACAGCTGTGTGTAGTGGTCATGTTTGAGGTCATCAATCTCATTGATCTCCTTTCTTTAGTGTCCACAAAATTGTTTTACATTTTGTATTTTGTGAAGAAATATAAAATAGCATAGTAATAATTAATCAGTTATGGTTCCATGAGCTTCACTAGAAGAAATATTTGACTAAGATTATCATAAAGAAATAAGTCAATGACTTAACAAAATTAAAAAAAAAAATACCCACAAAGACAAACCACCTAAGATGTTTTTAGCAATCAAGGCTATTTATTTTCAGTTGAATAAAGCCAATTTGCACTCTAGTGTACTGGAAGCATACTATTTTTTCTGTAGTCTATCAGACAAAGTTATGGGGAAGTTCTTCATTGTTCTCTACCATGCCTTCCCATCTCCCTTTTTTTTTTTAAGCTAGAAAATGAATAATGTTACCTCCCCCCAGCTTTATGAGTACCATGTGGCAGACGTTTAACTTACATCCTAATGAGTCATACTACAGACTGCAGTTAATCTGTTCTTTACCCAGCATAAAGAACTGACAGGAAGCCACAGCCTCAGTCCATTCTCAATCAGACATTTGCATCTGCTTCCAACACAACAAATGACGTAAGAGTCAGAAAATGCACTGAGTTTTCCTATTTTCCCAGAGGAACAGTAACTTCAAATTAGACTCAGTGTCTTAACCGAGATGACAAAGTATATTTATAAATATAGGTTAGCAATGCCACACTCGATGAAAATGAAAATGTTCCCCACATCATACATTATCATTCAAGATAATGAGTGGAGGCAGTCTTATAGGAAAAGGAAAATCTAATACTTAATTCCATAGTGTTTCAGGTACTAAAGAAATTATTTCAAAAGAAAGAAAAACAGATTTTACACTTTCCTCAGAGACAATTTGTTACAATTATTTACAATCCATACAGCTCAGGTCTCCTGAGAAGTATATTCACTTACCGAGTGGGTATTGATAATTTCTTCAATAGAGATATATATGACAGGTTTGCTGAGGGTCACCATATCAGAGTATTCATCGATATTGAATTTCTCCTCTGGTTCAGGAACATCACATGCTGCCTGAAAAAAATTCCTAGGAAGAAAAAGATGATAAACAATTGAGAACAATGAATAATTGTTTCTCTTCTTTAATTAGGGTATACATAAAACACAATCAAGTCTTCAACATGTGTTATATTTCTCTTATAATCTGCAGTCAACACTTTGTGTTGATGTAGAAATATATTGTCCCTGACAGATTCCTTCAAACACTAATGATGCTTTGCAGCTGTTGAAATGTTATTGTCGATGTTAGCTTTTTACCCTTACTCAGCAAGGAGTGATAATCTGACATTTTTCAAATGTTTATAGAGGTCTGAATTTAGTGCTTTAAAAGTTATATCTTAAATTTTCATGGAAATAATCACAGAATCACAGAATCACCCGGGTTGGAAGGGACCTCAAGGATCATGTAGTTCCAACCCCCCTGCCTAGCAGGGCCACCAAACATACACATTTAGATCAGGTTGCCCAGGACCCCGTCCAACCTGGCCTTGAACACGTCCAAGGACGGGGCATCCACAACCTCCCTGGGCAGCCCGTTCCAGGGCCTAACCACTCTCCTTGCAAAGAACTTCCCCCTAACATCCAACCTAAATCTTCCCTACTTCAACTTGGATCCATTTCCCCTAGTCCTGCTATTGTCAGCCCTTTTGAAGAGTTTACTCCCCTCCTGGGTGTAGGTTCCCTTCAGGTACTGATAGGCTGCAATGAGGTCGCCCCGCAGCCTTCTCTTCTCCAGGCTGAACAAGCCCAACTCCCTCAGCCTGTCCTCATAGGGGAGGTGCTCCAGCCCCCTGATCATCTTAGTCGCCCTCCTCTGGACCCTTTCCAAAATCTCCATGTCTTTCTTGTACTGAGGGCTCCACACCTGGACACAGTACTCCAGATGGGGCCTCACAAGAGCCGAGTAGAGAGGGACAATCACCTCCCTGTCCCTGCTGACCACCCCTCTCCTGATGGAGCCCAGGATCCCATTTGCCTTTCGAGCTGCCAGAGCGCACTGCTGGCTCATGTTAAGTCTCTCGTCCATCAGGACCCCCAGGTCCTTCTCTGCCGAGCTGCTCTCAAGGACCACTCCTCCCAGCCTGTACAGGTGCCTGGGGTTCTTCCGGCCCAAATGCAAAACCTTGCACTTTGAATAACTTCTATTTGAAGTGAAGAGCCCAGGAGACTCAGTTTTGAAAGAAGTTGGCTTCATTGGAAGAGAGATTCTTCCTCTTGTAGTAGTCAAAGAGCCAACTCGCATACATTCTCTCCTTCATTAACTTTTGTTATTCTTGCTATACTTTCTATCCTATTCTTCATGTTTATGGTATGCTCTTAAATAGCATCTTCAATAAATAGAAAGACTAAACTGCATAAATAACCTTGTGTTCATGGCTGCTCTCTCAAGGAAACCCATTATATATGCTATTATATAACGGTATACTTGCTTTCATTAAAGATGGATGGTAAAGACATATGTTACAAAAATGAGCTTGTCACAAGACAGAAGAATAGTGCAAGACAATAGCAGCTACCCCAAAAGATGGGTCATAATCCCAACAAATATGTGTCCCTGAGTGTAACAAAACAGTTTCCTACGACAGTACAAAGATGCAAGAATAAAATTTTTTCACAAAAATGAAAGATTAAAAATGGAAAAAAGCAACACTTTCATCTTAAGTCTTTTTGCCAGAAAAAAACTTTCAGTTCTGGCTGAGGAGCACACTGTTTCTGTATTTGTGGCAATCCTACTGCAACCAAATCAGCAGGGCTGATCAGTAGTCCGTGTAAAACTCAAATAGAAATACAACATTCTACTACTTGAACTTCTGCAGCGATAAATTCTCTCAATTTTAACTCTGGGCAGGGCAGATCAATATATTTTTATTTATTTATTTAAGAATTCACATGAACTAGTTTGTCTGCCTTACTCATTCTAGAAGAGTGTTCTTACTGTAGCACTGTATAGCTGTTAGTCAGAGCTTTCCATACCTGAACTTCTGGTATGTCTGTGAGAGGTAAGTGTTCATAGATGACAGATGTTCACTCTCTCCTTCAAAGAGTTTGTTAGAAGCAGCATGCTGAAGGACTTTTGCCACACAACCCAGATTCCTCCTCTGGTCAGGGTGTATCTGGCCCCCAGCTGTCATATCAATTATATCAAAACCATCAGGAGCAACAATGGCAGGGTTCATGTAGCGATAGTAAAGGAGGTTTCCAACAATCTAAGAAGATGAAGAGAACTTTGCTTTACATACAGTAATTGCATTTTACTATATTTTACAAGTCATTTTTGACTTGGATCACACAAACTGTTGGTAGAAAATGATGAGAAAAGATTCCTGGGATGTACGTGTTACCTACATGGCCAACTGAAAAGAGTCTGTGGTGTTTTATATGATGCAGTCACAGTAATGGGCACTACGCCATTACAGAATAATTAAAAAACAAGCATGCATACTTCCATGCCATCAATCACTTTCTTGTGCAAACTCTTCCCAAAATATTTAGCAGTGACATGAAGTTACCAGAGTAATCAAAAATAGAACTGCTTGATTTAAATTAGAATATTTCTATTAAAGACAACCATCTGGTATTGATTGTCAGCAACGTACCAGACATGCTTCAAAGTCTTCTAAATTCATATTCCAGCTAGTGCCAGAAACCAAGACTATTTATAGTTTGTTATTTTTAAACACTGGAGTAAAATACTCAGTTTAAAATGGCTCTGAGATGTTTATTTAACTATTATGGATGAGAAAAATTAAATGCTTCTTTCACCACAGATTTTTCCAATACTTCAACAAGCGTCCAAAAACACTCACTTAACACAAAAGGTCTAGTCCATTAAAGTACTAAATGCCATATTAACACAGGAGTGGAATCAATTTTTTGTCCTAGCAACTCCTGAAAGATCACTTGTGCATCCTTAAGTTCAGTTCTTACTTTCATTAGATTTAGCCAACAGGAAAAAAAAAATAATGATATTCCAAACTTTTGATCTTCTCTGTATTTAAAATTTTGCCTTTTAAAGAATCTCCCAAGATCAGTAATGGATTTGTACAATCAGATTTCACTTTGGTACTGCTGTCTTTATACAAGACAATGTAACACACTGAATTGAACACATACTGCTGTTCTTTCATACACACTTTGGTAGGTCCATCTCAATAGGTTCATTTTCTGGAGTGCTACAAACAGCTATATTAATTGGCAAGGGGCTCCTTGTTTCTAATATCTTTAAAGAGACTAGACAGCAGGTTTTCCAAAACTGCACTCAATAGCAATCTTACAATGGTTTGTATCATGCAGATGGCTATTTCAGATCCCTCTTAGTTACAGAAACAGAACTTTTTCTGCAGTTAGCCTCAGGTTATGTGTAGTCACCTGCAGAACCTCCAGCTTACACAGCGTTCACACATAGGTGCCTCATGTTCATTTTCTTCTTATTTTCAAAGCTGAGCAATACTTCAGGCTGTATTGCTGAAGTGACAGTTGGAATTACTTGAGAAATGCTGCCTGCAAGAGTTTCCAGGCAGTTTTTTCTGCTAGAGCACAGAAGCAGAATTATTTTTTTAGCTGAGGAATCTGAAGCATTCAAATTGGGCACTAAGAATTTTATTTATTTATAAAGACACTTATCCTTTGGAAAGATAACAGGAAAATCCCATTGAAACAAATATCTTGCAACTTCAGAACAATTTAATTAAACACTAATAAAAGCAAATTTGAAAATTCTATTTATTTAAATGCAAGTAGCTCTAATGTGAAAGTTTGCAGTCTCTCAATTGGCTGTTGACTCAGTAGGCAAGTTTCCTAAGGCCCTCTAGAGAGGCACCATGACAATGACAGCCTAGGGTTGATCACTATGCCAGTACTGTGCCCTTCACTCACGCTTTTCAGCCTAAGCCTCATTTCCACTTTTACAACCATTTTAAGTGAGTGTATTTCAATGAAAGGATATAGCAATAATTTATTCTGAGAGCTCTTTCTCTGCCTTTAATTTACAAACTTTTTTTCCTGCTTATGACTTTAAATATGTGAAGTTCAGGAAGAAAAAAAAAAAAAAAAGACCACAGTGTTTTTCATTTAAGGATTGCTGGTGGGGTACAAAACAAGAAAGATATGTCAGAAATTCCAACCTGGTAAGAAGCATTATTGAATTGGCTTTCCAAAACAGGTTGGGCACTGTCACTAGGAATTGCTGAGGACCCAGATTAAGAAAGCTAGGTTGTAGCAACAGAATTCCCTTCTTTTCCATTACCCATTCACAACCCAAGTAATGCCAGATTCCTTCAACAAAGATTGGTGTTCTCAGTTCCTCAGAATGATAGTACCAAATAAAAATCCCTTTTGGCATTAAAAGAACATGCTGTTAGCAGTTTGTTGTTGGAAATCTACCTTTAGCAGTTCGTCTTCTGTTGCATCTGGGAATTTCTCATGGAGTGAGCTCTTCAGAACTTTGGCTATATACCTCATTCCATAACTACATGTGGAATGGAACAGATGAAAAGTAAAACAATGAAAAGACTTTCATGAAACAAACAAATCATATTAGTAACCCAAATTATTGGCTCTTTCTTCAGCCACTTAAAACACAAAATGAGACAACATTGGAAAATACAAGAATTTTCAAGACATTTACAAAACCAAAGCAAAGCTGAAGTGGGGAAACTACTCCCTCTACTGGGAATGTCATTTGAGAAGCACATATCAAGCCATGTAATTGGAAAGTATCACCGTTGGTGAAGTCTGCATGAAGCTTCACAGCTCACGTGAACAGAAGCTAGGAGAGACCTCACTCAGCACTTACGGCATCATACTGAGAGATGAGAATATGGTTGTGAGAACTTTGTCAGTGACAGCTCGCAAACTCTGAATCGATGATTCCAGTTTATTGACAACTTCTGTGTGCGCTAATGCTTGTTCTGTGGTAACATCATATGGCAATTTACTGTGAAACAAACAGACATCGGACCATGCTAAATATATTTGAGAATGAACATTTTTCTTTTTTCTTCACAGGGACCATCAGTGAACACAAAAAGGAGGCATGACAAATACAGCTGAAGTTTGCAACAAACATTTCAGGTGCCTTAGCTTTTTTTTGGAGAGAGAATTTAATTTGAGTAGGAGTGGCATATGACATCATCTGCCTGCCCCTTTAAGGGGTTTTGTAAGTTCTAATCTATACTTTCTCAGAAGGATGGAACAGTACTATTAAATTACAATAATACCTGGGTAAATCTTTTTATGGCATGATTAACTACACACAAAGATGAAATACGTGACTTTTGAAGTTCATGACCAAGAAAATGATCTTTTTGTTGTTCAGATCGGCTTAAAGTAAAATATTACAAGCACTCCTTTCCAAGAAAACTTCTCATTGTGCTTCCAAAAGGTGCAGGAAGGAAGTATGGATATAAGCACTGTTTGCCAGAGAAGGAAAGAGGGAACTGAACTGAAGGATCCCTCAGGTATTCACGAGATGGTATGATATATTTATCTCCCTACTCACCTGGCCTCACCAGTCTGCATTTCTAGCTGGTTTACCCATGACTTGTACACATCCACGGGACTAGTGTTGATTATGAGGGATTTATCCTCCATGATCTCTTTCACCACTGGTGCCAGGAGCTGGCGCAGAGTGTTCTGTCCACGAGCACCTCGGTTGAAGCTGACAACCATCTTAATGACAGTAGGGTTTCCAGTGACAATGTCCTGTATCTGGTCTACCTTAGAGCTGTATCAACAACAGAAGAGTTCTTAGATCTTATATATGCAGTTATCTATGTTTGCATGTTGAAACATTTATGCTGTCTACTTCATATAATTTTGTCTTACAGAACAATCTAACAGTTATTCTCTGAATGCTAATATGAGTTAATGCTTGTGCCTGGAACAGAGCATAGTAAGTGATCAGCAAAATAACTACTCTGAGCTGAAATACCTGTGAAATGCAAGGTTTTATTTTCTCCCCACCAATTCTGCATTTTCAGAACATACGTTTACTTTTCTCACCCTTAAACTCCTAATCACAAAAAGACTTACCATTTACTTTTTCAAGCAACTCTATAAAAAATATTCTCTATCATAGAAATATAGTTTTTGTTTTGTTTTGTTTTGTTTTTTAAACTGGAAATAGCTTAAATTAAGAAACAAGTAATTATTTTGAAAACAAATTACATATACACATGGTTTTACAGCAACTGAAAAATTTAACAGAATTATTATCATTATTCAGATATGACAAATAAATTGAACTATTTATAAGATAACTGAAATTTTGTAGTAAAAGCATATACTTTATCTCCTCTTCTAAAGCAGTTTTAAAAAGTTTGAGAAGTAGATATTCTTCTCGCTGGTTGGATGCATAGTTGTAGAGAGTGAAGATGACTGTATCCATAAATTTGGTTGATTTGTTTTGAGGCATCTGGAAAATCAGCTTCGCCAGATAGGTGGGATTAGTCTACAAAAAACAAACAAATTACCTCACTATTTTCCGAGACAAACAGCACTGTATCTTGCACAATTCATGGATAATAAGGATTTTCTCAGTTACAGGAAAAACTAAAAAAAACTGGAGATAACATTTTACAGTGGTCTATATACTATAATCCATTGGAAATCTTTTTGCATTGTTTACTCTTATAAACGTTAGAATACAGTAAGCACTCATGTTTTTCTTTAGCAATTTGCTGCCATATTGATTTCTACCTTGACTTACCTGTAAAAGGTAGAATAAATGTTGATAAGCCTCCAGTTTTTTTCTTCTCTCTTTACTCAAGCCTTTTATACCCTGTTTGTCAACCATAACCATCTCTTCTAGCTGACTTTTGCTCTTTTTATTAAGCTTCTTACTATGTAATACAACATCCTGTAGACAATGAGATACAAATTTAGATACTATATTCACTAAAAAAGCAAAAAGATAAACATTTTTTCAATACTTTAAAGATTTCTACAAGATAATTTATTGAGAACTTAGTACATTTTGTTATTGTAGTCCCTAACCAATCTTTTGAACATCTTTACCTTGCCACCAGTATAGCTATGCAACAGTGACTGTCTGGGAAACACAATCTCACTTAGGGACTCATTCATCCTTTAATTAATGAACAAGATCTCAAATATGATCAAAGGACTATTCCACTCTACCACAGGAAAAATGCTTAAAATCTGCCAAGCAATTACCACCTGGAGTGACATTCAATAGCAAACAGATATACTGCTTGGGACAACAGAGCAACTTGTTACACAAGCTATTTTGACAAGGTTACTTAAGACAAGCAAAGGAAGACTTTATTTTCCAATTTTAACAAATTGCAAGTGATCATGTATTGGTAAGATTGCCCAGAGTTTGAGGCGTCTCTCTCCTTGGAGATACTGAGAAAACATCTGGACAGCAACCTGGGCCACCTGCTCTAGGTGCCCCCACTTGAGATTACTTCCATCATCACATGTTTTCTAACTTTTAATCTCAAGCTCCTTGAGTACATGGAAGTGGTCAGTACATGCTGCTGGGATGCCAAAGGAACCTGAGCACAGCCTGCTGACCTGAAGAGTGATTCTGTTTTTCACCAGAAGTCCAATCTTTATATCCATTAAATTCAAGTCCTTCTCCAGCTGCTGATTGGATCGAATCTTTGTAACTACTTCTTCCCTTAATCTTGTTACTTCTAGTTCTTCTTGAAAATCTAAGTCACTTTGGTCCAAGAGGTAAGCAAATTTGCGCAGGACAGGCAAGGGTGGATTTTCAGCACCAACTGAAAAGTTGAAATAAATAGACTTTTTAGTTAGCAATAATAAACACTGAAAAACTCAGGAAACTGATCAGTGTGGAGGAAATCCGAACTGCAGAAAAGAAGGTTATGCCACTTAGAGCAAGAATTGAATATTTGTCATGCTATGTAAGTACAGCTATATAAAATAGTTTCCCATTCTTCTTCAAAAGCAGGTGCAAGTAGTTGTAACCTGGTGTTTTTCACCTCTACTAAAAAGTCCTGGATGAAAGTTTTTAAAAAACTGATTGATAGTCACATACTTTCTCCCAAACATCCAATAATTAAGTTTTAGCACTTACTTAGTGTCCTGTAATCCTCCCTGGCTTTGTTTGCTCTGAGAAATGCTTGTATCTTCACGATTTCTTCATTCTGGAAGGGACAAAAATCAAGAAAATAATTAAGTTAGGACACATTTCTGTTCAGAAGCTTACTGCAGAGCCTGCAGTCTCATTACTAAGATTCTCAGAAACACTCATCTGTCATATTACCCCTACTTTATTTCTCCGTGTTCAAAATGAAGAAAAAGGACTTACATGATCCTTGAAGTATTGCAGCCTCTTTCTGTAAGCTGTCCTTGCTAGCCACATTTTGACCCATGACTGAATCTGAAAATTAAATTACAGCTTAAGAGACACTGCAGAAATGATTTGTGTGTAATTGAGTGCATGCATTTTAAACTCGTTTCTGACAGTCCTCTGCTGTAAGCACTGTTTTCAGAAGTTTGGGACCTTAGGTGATTGCAGCATTAGGCTCCTACAATTCAGTGACCAAATTAAAAGGTTTTAAATAAAATAGCAGGGTGAATTCGATGCTCTAAGAATATGCCTAGCATTATCTTTGGAAGTAATTCCTATCTGCAAGCCTAAGCTGTCTTTTGTAAATGAACCTCCCTCAAAAGAGATCAATGTCCTGTTTGCAATCCTCTCCTGACCATGTCCTGTCAGTCCAAGATAAGCAAACATTTTTCAGACACATTATGCAGCTTCTAATGAAATAACACTGTCAGTTCCAATATTTTGTAGCTTAGCATTAAGAAAGGGAAGTGTAAGGAAATCTATTTTGAGCCAGTTATGCTCAGCAAAGCCTGACAGAGTTTAAACACCCAGCTTTCAATAGACTTTCTGTTTCCTAAAGCTGTCAATGACTTTCAACACCATGTCAACATCTGGAGCACAAGGTCAACTCATTTTCTGCTGCTTGCCTCAGATTCCCAGGCACCAGAGCACCAACTAAAGGGATGAAGCATACTCAGATCCAGAGGCTCAGTGTAATCTTACCTTGACAATAGCAGCAACATTGCTTTGAAGCACCTTTAGCCTGTCAACATAGCTTTTCCTTTGTTTGAATCCTTTCCAGAAAGCCTATAAGCAAGAGACCATTACAACTAATAAGAGACAAAAATTTATTCAAGTCTATGTGCAAATGCACTGAAATCACTAACAAAAAAGTACCACATACAGAAAAACTGTCATTGTAATAACAAGTTAATTAGCCCATGAGTAAGCTTGCTTGTATTTTTATGGTGCCCTGACACATTGCTCTTTTCCTAATCTCATTCCTAAGTCGCTGGAATTCCTAAGTCATTCAGTATCATCACCTTGTAACACAGACAAAAAAAACTCCCAGTTCCCTCATTTGGCTCACTTTGGTGGTTCAGAAGCAAACACTGGTAAGGACCTCAACAAGACAGATAATATGGCTGCTCTCAACTTTTACTGTACTTTATCTTTTGTTTATACTCTTTATTTCATTCTTGTCTTCTACTTGTTGGCATTCCATAAGCCATTTCTCTTTTAATGCCATGGAAGACAATCAGACAATGACTTCATTTACCTAAACTTCTCCATACTTTTTTCATAGACCCTAAATCCCTCAAGCACTGGTGCATTCCTTTACTGAGCCCAGGCACCATGCAGAAAAGTTAAAGGAATCGAGAGAACAGCTACTAGTATTAAATATCATAATTCATTAAGTTACTATAGGATATAAAACAATCAGTTGTACATTTCTTTATAACTTTGGGAGGGGTATCTGGCTGATTTTCTTCAGGAGTTGAATAAATTGTTTCTCAAAAGAGGTGGCCTTTTACTCAAAAAGTCCAAGTAATACTGCCAGAGCCCAAGAATACCAGGTTAGCTGCCACTCCCTACCCAGTTATGACTTCATGGAGCACAGGCAAACCACTTACAAGTTTGGATAGTGTAGAAAGGAATGCATTTCTCAAGTTATGCTTTGCCAAGGAATTTTTGCATCGATACTCAATGAAGCTTCTGATTTTGTCTTGTGCATAGCTAGGTATCCCACACAAGATTTGAGCACCTCAGAATAAAGCCAGGGCTATGTATTTAAACATTTTCCATTTAAATAGTTTAGACTGCAGGTGGGTATGATCCACTCTTTGTAGACTGGGAGTTTGCTATTTAAAGGAATGGACACTCCTACTAGTATGGGAATGCATGAGCAGAAGCAGAGGACTGTATTGCTGCTAAAGAAAATAGATTGAGTTAATATTGTCAGCAGTGATCAGCCACTTAACCTGTCACATGCACAAAGTATCCCAAGCCAGATCACCTTCTTGTTCCAGTACAATACCTGTATTTTGATGGCAGATGGTTCCTGGCTTTGGAGGTATGCTTTTCTCTCCTGAAAATTCCTTCTGACTAAGAATCCCCTTGCTTGGGCTTGCAGCTGAACAATCAGACTTTCATTAGCAAGCCACAACTGCTCCCGATTGTAGTCTGCTGTAACTTGCCCAACAATGTTCTGTTAAGAAATCACAGAAGAAGGTCATTTAAAAGGAGCTAAGCAAAAAAACCCTATCAAATTCAAAGCCATTCTGAAATCTGGTCTGTATTCTCTCTATCTGTATGGCTCATCACATCGTAGAATCAGAATTTTTCAGGTTGGAAAAGACCTTAAAGATCATCAAATCCAACCACAACCTAACTCTAACAACCCTCCACTAAATCATGTCCCCGAGCACCACATCAAATGGTTTTTAAACACATCCAGGAATGGTGACTCAACCACCTTCCTGGAAGTTTTCATCACATACAATTCCATACAACTTTCCCCTATATTTTAATCAGTGTGAATGCTTATAGGGGCTGCTCTGAAAGTAATGTTTCCTATTTTATGATGTTTATCTGTACTGTCAGAGGCAAATGTTGGTACAGCAGTAGAGGTTGGACTTTCCACCAGTATCCCATTACATTTTGTTGCCACGTGACAGGTGGCAAGAGAGGAACAGTCTAACAAAGTAGTGTGTCTGACATGGAAGGGCATGTGAAGCAAAGGTATGTCACTGAATTCCTTCATGCAGAAAAAAATGGCAACCACTGATGTTCATCAACACTTGCTGAATGTTGATGGAGACGAAACAGCGGAGTGCAGTGAGGCAGTGTGTGGTGCATTTCAGCAGTGGCAAAAGTGATGGGAAGACACATTCTGGACAGTCATGCACAGCTGTCACACCATAAAATGAAGAGTATCTCGGTCAGTTCATCCATTCAAATCAGTAACTTATGACCACAGAATGTTATGTGTTCAGAAATGACTATTGGCTTCAACATGTGGGAAATGGTGGTGGCAACATTGGAATATCTCAAAGTTTGCAAGAGGTAGCTCCCATGAATGCTTACACAAGAACAGAAAGAACACTGTATGCATGTTTGTTAGGACCTACTACTGAAGGCTGAAGGTGGCAGTTTCCTGGACTGTATAATTATAAGCAGCGGTGTCACCACTACAAGCCAGAGTCAAAACAGCAGTTCATGGAGTGCTAACATGAATTTCCCACTGAAGAAAAGGCTCAAGATGCAGCCCTCAGGAGGTAAAGTGCACTGTCTTATGGAAAAGGAAAGGTGTGATCCATCTAGATTTCTGAAGTACATGAAGCTCTTGGAATAGGTCCAGAGGAGGGCCACTAAGATGATCAGAGGGCTGGAGCACCTCTACTATGAAGAAAGGCTGAGGGGACCGGGCTTGTTTAGCTTGAAGAGAAGGCTCTGGGGAAACCTCATTTTGGCCTTCCAGTACTTAAAGGGAGTGTATATACAGGAAGGGGAACAGCTGTTTATGAGGATGATAGGACAAGGGGGAATATTTTTAAACTGAGACAGGGGAGGTTTAGGTTAGATATTAGGAGGAAGTTTTTCATTCAAAGGTGGTGATGCACTGGAACAGGTTGCCCAAGGAGGGTGTGGATGCCCCATTCCTGCAGGCATTCAAGGCCAGGCTGAATGTGGCTCTGGGCAGCATGGTCTGGTGGTTGGCGACCCTGCACATAGCAGGGGGGTTGAAACTAGATGATCATTGTGGTACTTTTCAACCCAGGCCATTCTATGATTCTATGATTTCCTGGAACACAGACAAATTCTATGATTTCCTGGAACACAGACAAACCATCAGTTTCAACCACTACATCATGATGAAGGCTTGAACTTTCAGAGTCAAGCCAGAGAAGAAGACAACCTTGCTTTTAGAACACAATAACACCAGGTCCCATCTCAGTTTGAGGATGGTGGAACACACTGACAAGCTTGGCTGGATTGTGCAACCACACCCACTATATGGTCCAGATTTGGCATCCTCTGACTTTCCTTGGCCCAAGCAGATGGAAGATGGTCTTCATGGGCAACATTTTCCTAACAATGATGCTGTCAGAGCAGCTATGAAACACAGGTTGATCTCTAATGTTGCCAAATATATATTATATATCTTAAACAAGCATGGCATGGAGGTTCTTGTTCACTGCTGGAAAAAATGCTTAGTTAACAGTGGTGATTGTGTTGAAGCAAGTTCTTTTGTAGTTGAGAATTTCCACCATCAAATAGTACCACTGTGCTCCTGTATCTGTTGTAGTTTCCACAGAAATCAATAGGAGGCATTATTTTCAGAGCAACCTATGTACTTTGCTACTATTTCATGGGAGGTATCTACTTCTTTCAAGCCTGATATGCTATATTTTGGGGAAGAGAAGGGTTGTTTGTTTTTTTTTTTTTAATATACTTTAGGATTCAGGTTCTGCCTTCCTAATACTTCTAAGGTTTTTGTAGAAGTTAGTCATCTAGAGCTGTTTACTGTACCAGGGAGTCTGCCTACAGAAACTCTCTTGAATACAGTCAGAATTTGTGAAGGATCTACATTGTGAGTTCAGCTGTTTGTATAGCATAAACATAAAACAGTGTTTACACTTGCACCCAAACACGTCATTAATTTCTTTGTCATGAGACAATATGAAGACAAAAATGTGTAAAAACTAATCAGACTTCCCCACACCAGTGTCTATTGGCGGATATTAAAAACAACACTGTAGCCTTCCATTAGGAAGTCTGTAAAGCACCGCTATAAGAAAACCACAAGAGACTGCAATTACAGTCATCTTTGACAGAAGACGCTGCTATTGTCAGAAGCAGATACTGAACTAAAATGATCTTCAGTCTCACCCAGCACAGCTTCTTGCCTTGATGCTGCCATATCTTGTTGTCTGTCCCTCAAGTATGCTTCATTAGCTTGCAATCAAAGTAAATGTTTTAGCCACCTACCTGGATTTCTTCAGCAGTTAACCAGGAAGTTTTTGGTACAACTCCTTCAGGGACAGCACAGGTACCTTCCTCAGTTTCCACATTGTAGTAGTAACTATACATATTTTGCATTATGAGTTTAATCCATGGACTTTCATTAGAATCTGAAAGCAATATATGCTGTTATCAGATAGGTCTCATTACACTGATAACTTAAAGCTTTCTCTATCCACTCCTCATCTCTACATTTAGCTACAGAGCCATTTTATATGCAAAGTCACTATATAAGGATGTTTCAAACTATCTTATTACATGGAACAGCGTCACTCTTTTAGAACAAAATATCTGTGAGATTTGTACACTGTTGGCTTCACCAACTCAGCACACTATGCTTTTCAGCTTAATGCTGAAGCAGCATATGCCATGTTTCCCATTACTTTCCAGAAAAAATGCAAGACTACTTCTAGGAAAACATTCTTGCCATCTTCTGGCCAGACACTGGGCCTTATTGACAGTGAGCTCCCACCAGAGATATCCTGTGTCCATATCACTGCCTTTGATAAACAAGGCTGCTTCCTGAAAAGCAGGAAAAACCTCATTTCCTCATGGACAAAAGGCCCTAGAGTATAGCTGATAAGGTCAATTGTGCAAAACGCCGTCTGCAAACTCATGTTGCAGGATTCTCTTTTAAACTACACTGTCCATAAATGGGCCATGGACACTCCAGCAGAGCCTGACCTTTTACAGTAGCCCTTGAGGCTGAAGCACGCAGTGTAACACTTTCCTTTGTCTGCTGACAAAATCAGGGAGTAATGTGATGTCATGGTTCTATGTTTTTCTGTTTTTGTTTTTTATTTTTGGCTTTCAGTATTCCACATCAAAACATCATGTAGTGTACGGGGCATTAAAATGTCACTGCCCCAATTCCAAGTACCTATCCCTGTACATTACAGCAGTCACGGGATCTGGCCCTTCCGGGTGGGGGGGGCGCTCTCTTGCTGCCTTGCAGTGGGTGCTGGAGGGTGCTTTCCTAGCCGTTCCAAGCTTTTCAGGTTTGAATCGGTCCCGGGAACTCTCTCTCTCTCATCTTGTCTGATTTATTAATCTCAATTTCAATTAAATTGCATATATTGTGTTATCTTGTATTCCAATATTATAGTAAAATAAGTTTTCCTCCATAGATTGTTGCCGCTGCTCTTTTCCTCCCTTCCTTCCTTCCCATTTTTTGTGGGACTGGGGTTGGGGGGGGGAGGGCAGAGGCCTGTCGCCCCTGTCACGGACATAGATTGATCTGATCAACTCCGTGACATGTGATTTTCTGATGGGATGCACTACTGATATTCAAAGAGAATTTTCTGAGTTCTCTCAAAGGTTAATTTGATCTTAGACTCCAGTTGTAGCCAGACTTATTCCATCAGCGTGCATTGTGCTCTGAACGATGCATGCAACAGTTCACCATCAGGTTAAAAGCACTTGGGCATGTATAGCATTTCTGAAAGCATTTCAAAAATTAGCAGCCACCCCCTCACCCTCCCTCCCCCCCCACCCCCCTTAATTTATGGTGATTTTAAGCCACTCTATTATGCCAGTTTCCCAGTTGCCTCAGTGACAGTGAAATACCAAACTGTCCTGTTCAGGACAACTTTTACCATCTTTTGTTTTCAGCTTCTGGGCTTCTGAGAGGTTCTTGAAATAAGTTTCAGCACATTCTGAAGCAACTCGTAAGCCAAACTTGGACTGCAGTGTCATCAGAATTGGCTGTGAATCACCTTTCTCCAAGCTCTTGTTAATCATTGAAATCCCAACAGCCACTAAGGAAAAATAAAAACAGAAATAAAAACATGTCCACTGTTCTATCCTCTAGCAACTCTCATAATGGATTTCTGTGCTGGTGCACAGCCAGCATGCCACACACAGCAGTTCAGTGTTTTTATTGCCTCTATCACACTCACAGGGATGAGTATTTCAGAGAACAGCTTTCCAACAGGCAGGAATGCTGTCACAGCAGACTGAGAGCAGTGACGGCAGATCTGCTCCCCAGTAGAACAGCAGCTGACATCAGGACAAGGTCTGAGAGGTGTTCCTCACTCAACCTGCCCAGCAGGCACCACATCACCCAGGAACCTGACAGAGATGCAGATTCAATTTTGGCAGGAAAAATTGGAATAAATTCCAATTGTCTTCAGCAAAGTTTTGTAATACTGCAGCATCATAGTTGGGATCCTGAAGCAAGTGTTCCTCACCCCTCAAACTGGAAGTTGGTCCCACACTGGTGCAGTGAGCTCATGCTGCTGAGTTTGTCAATGAAGCAGAGCTTGCTCTCAGGGCACACAAAAGCAATGTTGTGAGACATGCTCTAACTTTCAGGTACACTAAGTTACCCATGTGCCACAATTCAGGGTTTCCCAAGCATCCTTTTTTTGTGCAACCCTTACACCAGAGGTGAAATCTCTACTCCTGATAGTACATAGCAGCACACAACACTTTGAAAGGCTCTGCATACTAGAGGTATATATGGCACTGCTTAGAAACTACTTCTCTGATCCTAAGTGATGTTCCCTTACACCTAAGCCTCAAGGTGCATACACAGAGGAACAAGTATACAGTTGGAATGCCATATATTATATATCAGTTAAGTCTATGCAGCCCACTCTGCCCTTCACACTGCAGCACCGAACACTACACTTTGTGTTCCTGCACCAAGATAAAAAGGGTTAACTCTCCAAAAAAGGTCTCCCTCTCATTGCTTGGCCTATGTTTTTCCATCTAAAGCCTGACAAAAGGTGCTCAGCATCAGAAGTAAGTCCTAGCTTACATGCAGGAGGCACTCTGTGGGACTGAGCTAGCAGGACACCATCTCAGCAAAATACAGTTTTCCTCGGTGGTTGGTTTGACTGAAGTGGAATGGTTATACTCAGCTTTGTCTGAACAGAAACAGATCCACCTCCACAGAACACAGCGGCCAGCTCAGAAACAAGGGGAGTATACAATATCACACCATTACCATCTGGACCTCCACCAGATTGCATCCTGGTATGTTTTTGTGCTTCAAAAGAAGGGTGCTGTGCTAAGCACATGCTTCCCATAAGGCTGTAGTAAGTCATGGCCAGTTGTGGTATGATGGTGCCCAGGCATACAGCCTTAGCGGTGAGGAATTCAGGAAGCAGTACATTAACAGCAGCATTATATGCTGCTGGCCCAGATGGCTCAGCCCTAGTCAGATATGTTCCCATCTACTTTCTCAGCTCCGGTCACTAGTAACTGAATATTTTTGTTCTTTTTTGGAGGTGCTGGAAAACACAAAAGTGGATGCAATGCAGCTAACCATTATTTCTGCAGATCCTCCGTTGCCTAGCTTTTTATCATCTTCTAACTAATCATGCCTTTATTTTAGCAGGAAAGCATAAGGAAAAAACAGCATGGAGAAAATACCAATTCAATAGAAATCAATCATTTGCACTGATGTGCTAACAGTTAACTCTGCTGCTGCTGCTCTAATTAAGGCCCACATAGTTCTGTAACGTTACGAGTTATGTGAGCCATAGTCGTCCCAATCAGGCAGCGCAGAGACCTGCTCCTCCAGTAGGTCAGAACAGTGAAGGGCTCTTCTGCACCCATCCTCCCTCTAAGCAGCAAAAATACACAAAGATGCAGCTGCCTGCTGTGATAAGCCTGAGCTCTCAATGGGGCCAAAGATCAGCTCTCTTCTATAACACAGCTTTTCCAAGACAGGCACTACTTCAACAGACAGCCCCTTCCCGTTGAAGGGAACGCTGAAGGTCTGCACTGATATCTCTTTCTGAAAGCTGTCATGCTACACAGATAATATTCGGCCAATCTCATTTTGACTCCACTTGAACAAGGACTACAATGGGTGAAATAATTTGAGAGAATAAAAATAAGGTGATACAAATTGCACAGCAAACACCACAAAGAATTAAGTTTTTATCAAATAGATCTTCAGGTCTTCCTGAACAAAGATACAGAGTCTGTTACTGTCAGGACGGTTTGTAAAGGCAATAGTTTGAAAATTTTTAATATATAAATTATTTAAAGCACTATAATAACTTGAGGAGTGTTCAAAACTCCTCCAGTGTCACTGGTCAGTACCCTCTTTTATGTGAGGGTTTTTTATGTGAGAGTTTTAATGTGCTATTGCCATTACTGCAGAAATCTAAAAAAAAAATTTAGTCCAGAGTGAAACAAAAACAAGACTTACATTGCCTTTATATTTGTACACAAGTTTTTAGGGGGAAGTGTAGGAGTTGTTTGTCTTTCAAAAACAACTTCTCCGAGGTAGTTAAAAATAAAAGTTCATTTCCAAGTAATGAATTGAGCTTTCTAAGTTTAGACTATGTGAACAGAACATGTTAACTTCCCAAAACAGGATGCATTTGTTACAGCAAGTATCAGGTTCTGTGCCGTGGGGAAATATCAGTTTTTAGTTCCAAAATCCTAGAGCACTTCTGATGAATGTGCTATTCAGACACTGCTTCATTTCAACCTGGAGAGCAGAGCACAGGATTCTAGCACTTATTTCCGACAGGGACTTCTTAAAACTGATCATACTAGATTATGAAAAGTTGTGTATTTACTGTGAAAACTGGCATGGATTACACAAAGGAAAGCTTCACTACAACAACTGGTAGCAGAGCTATGGTTATCATTTGCAGTATCACATGGTACTTATATATGGATAATAACTGATTTCTGTAAGCAATTTATGTGATCTGTTTGTAAGATTCTTACAGCAGTAGACACAAACAGGCATGTTTTCAAGTCATTCTTTAGTTCACATCTGTTTATAAGTTATGCATTTCCTTCCCTTCTCTACGCCCAGATGTTTCCTCAGGCTTTCTCATGCCTTTGGGTAGCATTGAAAGGAACCCTCTTTTGTGGAAGAAGTGGATATCAGCTCTGCAGAATACATACGTGCATCAGACCCTGTGCCAGCAAACAATCAATACGATTTTGTTAGATGTGTAGTGGATGTTAAGTGTCTTCAGTACAACTCACTGGTTGAATTAGGACGACAGATCAAAAATAGTAACATTACATTGGCTGCTTCTGTACCATATAAGAGGTTTAATGCTGTAATAGATGGCCATGTTTGTTTTGCTCCATCCACGAT
This sequence comes from Tetrao urogallus, assembly GCF_951394365.1. Taxonomy (NCBI): domain Eukaryota; kingdom Metazoa; phylum Chordata; class Aves; order Galliformes; family Phasianidae; genus Tetrao; species Tetrao urogallus. Next base: position 51,706,310 of record NC_136816.1, on the reverse strand, counting down.
TTTCAAAGCACTAATACTGACATAGCCTGCCTATAGGTAAACAAATGACAGCACTGCATTAATGAAGGCTGAATACAGCAGCTGTACTTAACCTCTCAGGGTGCAAAAGAAAGTGGCACAGTCTCATCCCATCTGCCTCTGGAGCCAATTCAAGCAGGAGATGACCCAGGCCAATCGGAAGCTTGAACCCTTGTCAGGTCTATGCTGGCCCAAAGTAATTACACGCTACAGGTACGTTACCAAAATTAGTTACATTACACTCACAGAAGGCATTGAGTTCATCTTGTACACAGTGTCCTGACAGACTGCACCTCAGCATTTTTTCCTACACATTTCCTCCTTTTCAGAAGCTATAAGAATATGTACTATTCCAAAAAGCCTGAGTGTTCTTTTTAATTTCTTTTAAATTTTGCTATTATGCTATTTTAAAGCATATGTAATTATGTACTTTTAAGTATATGTCTCTAAGTAATTTTAAAGTGTTTTGAAGTATATGTTCCTAATCTTTATTTGCTAGCACTTAATGAAAGGCGTTACATAGAAATAAGTTGTTAGAGCAAATTCTGAAAGATTTACAACATACATCAAGGTACATACATTTAGTCTTAAAGAAGCAAAATAAACTTTTGAGTACATCTTCCCATCCTTGTTTCCTTTTGTTTCAACAGATACATGAAAGTACTCTGACACTGGAAATGTTGGACCCATTAACCTGTGTAATCACAGATAAAGCCAACAATAACCCTGCAGACATAAATCACCCTAAGTTCAGTATGACAAAGAATATTCATCTGTTTCTTTCAGTGTATTTAAAAGGTTGCTGCACTTCCCTGAAGTGGAAAAAAAAAAATAATCGACTTCAGTTTTTCAAGACCAAGACTAAGAACAAGAACAACACAGATGAAGCTTAATGCTTACAGATTGCAGCTTCTTTTATATTGCTATTGGCATCAGTGATTCCCTTTTGTATTTCATCCAGCCACAGAACTGCTGATTCATCTTGGGTTTCCTGGAAAAGGGATAGAGAAACGCCTTACAAAAATGAATTAAGAACAGTATTTGAACATACTGATAGAGCTAACACAAACTCCTTTCACAAAGCCCTCGACCACTATTGGACTGCTTAAAATGAACAGTAAAACAAGTTCGTATTCTATTTGCTGAGTAGATTAAACTGTTGCTCAAACAAAAGTTCTCGAAGTTTTCACACATAGAAGACTCCATCCTGCTAGATGAATAGAAATTTTAAGTAGAGCTGGAAATGTCTCAATTTCCATAACACATCAGCAAAGTAATCGAAACATTAAATAAATGCAAATGTCAGCCTGCCCTGTGATAGTAGCACCGGTAGCGCATAAGAAGTTAGTTTTCATTCCAAATCCCTTGTTTGAGAAGAGTGTGTGAATAAGGGCTACATAACAAAATACTGGCAAAAGCTGGCATAAAAAGCCAGCTCAGGTTTAGCAGTGATAACTAAGCTTGGGTGGCAAAGGTTGCAGGAGCTGAGCAGTAGAGCTGGTCTCACTTTCTACAGGTTGACCCTGCATGATGACTTCATACCCAAAATAAAAGAGAGGGTGCCTCTTACAAGGTAATCCTTATCCCTATACTTCCAGCCTATGGCTACAATGGGCAATATTACACCTGGAAGAATGCAGGTGTTAACAGCTTAAACAACCACAGGTAGAAGTTTGCAACAAAAACTGCCAGCACAAGGGATGCACAGGCAGGACCCTATGAAACTCTGGGCTGCACCGGATTCTGCCCATGGAAGCAGTAAGTGTGAGAGATTTATAAGAGACTGATGATGACTGAAACAGCAACATACTGGTTCAATCAAAATCTGGGAATACATATATATACACATACATAAATATAATGGAAAATAAAAACCAGAAAGAGATACAAAGTCAAACACTCGTGGGCAGGCAAAGAACCATCTTCACAGTGGATATTATTGTCATAGGGACCAACTCCATGTAAAAAAATCTTATAAATATATTATCCATAGAAATTGCAAAAAAAATTGAGTAAAAAATGGCACAAAAACACCTCTGTTTCCATCATCTGTGTAAACACATACTAGAATATCTAAATAAAGTCAAGTGGCATCAGGCAATTGCATGACAATGAATGCATGCAAGTGTAGTAGAAAGCTAGAATTAATCCTTGAGTGTGCATTTACTGAACTCCCACACCATGACTGAATTTATAGCAAAGAATTGCGAAACTGAGAAGAATTTCTTATCTGGTGTTCAGTTTCAGCGCATTAAGTACAAAAACAGATACAAATTTTGTTCTGGAGCCAAGATCTGTTTATGCTAAGCCTTGCCTCTAGCTTAGAAGCTAGACCAGAACTCACAATAATTTTGTCTGCTGGAAGCAAGCCACTGCTTCTTGGCTTAGGTGGAGGTGGTGGGAGGAGAATATGGAAGTAAATTTAAGAAAAAACAACAGAAAACACCCACACAGGCAGAGGAACAGGAAGAGATCAACAAAACAGTAAAATTTTGAGAGGCTGCAAAAGGGGGGTAAGTGGCCTGCCAGAGCAGGCAGCTGGGCTGGGATGCAGTCACAACTGGCTGTTAGGTGGATGCAGAGAAACTGAAGCATAGCAATGTTGTCTTAAGGCATATGTGTATCCCTGTGGTTTACTTTCATCTCTGCATTTTCTAAACCAAGATCACCACACTCTTCCCCACTTCTGGCCTCTCCCCAAGAAGTGTATAGAGTTCAGCAGTACAGAATTTCTGGTCTGTGGGTGTGACCTCTGAGTGTTTAGCAAATGGTTTTCCAGAAGATACCTTTTTCCCCAAATACCTGTACATAGAAATTCCATCTGATCCTCCCCTTTTCCCTTTACTGCCATGATCTTCAGGACTGTGGTAAATTAGGAGTTAAACTGCTGCTGTAAAGCAATTTAATCTGTGTTGGGCAGAGGCTGAAACTGAGTCATGTGTGCATATTTGGATACGTCACACCCTCTTGCTGTAGTAGACAAAGAACAAACTAGCTCCTTGCCATAAATCTCATGCCTACAGGATGCTTCGGGAGAACAGATCAATTGTGCCTTAGTGCCTTAAAGACGGAAGAAAATCCCCTCCCAACACCACTGAGATGAACTAAAACTGTGTTGCCTTTTCTTTGCTATCTGGATTTAGCAAACTACAATGAAGATTCTGGTTTTCACTGGACTGCTCTCTCTAACATCAACTTTTACGACAGGTCAGTTCTACTTTCTGTATAAACTTTCAATTTTAGATGATAACATTTGCTTTTTGATAACCCTGGTGCTTTACTGGCTTTACTGGCTTACACAGTCCGTTGCATTTTGCTACACTCCGGCAAGTTTCACTTTAGGCAGAATTTCATTCCATTTCAGTTATACCTTGGACTACTTTTCTCTTTCCCCAGTCACTTTCAGTAAGGGGTTTTTACCTACGGAATCATTCTTTCCTTTCTGAAAACACATCATATTTATGTAGTGAGATGATACACTTCAACCTGTACAGTCACGTTCCTTCCGCTTTGAAACGTTCAACAGAACTGCAACCTCAGACTGCATTATTAGAAGGAAATTTTCTGAGAACTGCTGTTACAAAAATCACTGAAATGACTGAACAGTAAGCCTACTTGTTTTTTAATTAACTAAAATGATAGCTGCTTTCAAATGAAGCCATTTTAGAAACTACATTTTGTATGAAACAGATATGCATACTTGCACCTATCTTTTAAATAGCGGCTAAAATTATTTTTTTATTTATCACCCAGAAAATTACTAAAAGAGGTAGAGGCACACTAATCATGATTTCTAAATGTTCTACCAAAATCTTGCCAGATTCACAGCACTGAGCCTGAATAAAGCTATTTTCCATATTTTGTTTCAATCTGGAAGCACCCACAGGTTTTCATCCAAATTTCAACTTGCTTCTGAATTTCAGTTTCAAGATCCACACTCTGTGCCTTGCATGAAGTCTTTTGGCATCAAACACAGCCAAGACTTTTTTTTTAAATGCAAAAATTCTTTTTGCAGCTGTTCATTCTGCAACAATTATTCTGCAAAATACTTTCAGACCACGTGTGGAACACATTCATACTTCAGTAAGAAATGTAGATGCCTTTACAAAGCTCTCTACTAAGCGTTGAGGAATAGGCATCAGAGTAACCAGCATCACTGGCTTTGCTCCCAAGTCAGTGATATTTGCTGATTCAAAAAATATTCCCGGTGCATGAAAAATTTTATTCACCTTCCAATGAGTTTGATATAACATCAGTCTAAACATTTGCATTCAGCTTTTAGGACCATAATTCCTCATGTACAAGGTGCTGAAAGGTCTTAGTTTGTGTTAGACAGAATCCAATACAGCAATGTAACTTTAATTTGACTTAATTTGGTACACAAGACCAAAATTATTTTTAAAATTATTTTCAAGTTTGAAAATTTGAAATTTCCAGCCTGTGCTAGGCAAGGCATTGCTCTTTCCGTCTTCTTCAGTCATGTATTTCATTCACTAAGTGACAAGGATAGCACTGCTGTTTGCTTGGATATTCTTACCAAGTCTAGATCAAAGTTGCTTATTATGTAACAAATTACCAACACTGCTAACACCTTGCAAAAAAACCCTACAAGGCAAGCTTTAAACTAGTGTTGGAAAATTTTGATAAAGATGACTGAAAGCATCTCATAAGCAGGAAAAATCAGTTTAGCATTACATTCACACTATGTTTTCAAGGTTGGGTTCAAAATTACAAGTAAACAAAGATTGTTCCTGAGCACAGTTGAACAGCCAAGCAATGGGGAGCACCACCAAACTTTCTAAACACAAGTCCTTTTTCAGATGGAGAGGTTTACCTTTCTCCTTACTTGAAGGTGAATTGTATTCCCAATCCAGTAGTTCACCTATTCTAACAGGTTTTTTTTGGTTTTTTTTTTTTTTTTTTGAGCTTTAGAGTCTTCGCTGAATGATTCTGCAATTAAAACTGTGTCTCTTATCAAGACTTTCCGTGGGATTTTACCAAGAGACTATGATTACATCCCACCTCATGCTATAGAAGGGGAGACAAACACAATCCATATCAAGGAAAACAAAAGTTCTGTGAAGAAATATAATGACTCCACTTTAACAGAAGTGAACAACACCACATTGGAATACCTGACTAGTTCTCTGAGCACCAAGTTAATACCCACTGTCTACCTCAGTGCTGTTTTACTGGGTGTACCATCTAATGCCATCATTTTGTGGATGCTGCTCTTCAGAATCAGGTCTGTGTGCACTGCCATCCTCTACACAAACTTGGCTGTTTCAGATTTGCTCTTCTGCATCATGCTGCCATTCAAAATAGCATACCATATCAACAAGAACAACTGGATTTTTGGAGAAATTATGTGTCGAACTACAACTGTGGTATTTTATGGCAATATGTACTGCTCCATTCTGCTGCTCACGTGCATTAGCGTCAGTCGCTATGTGGCCATCGTTCACCCTTTCACCTACAAGAGCCTGCCAAAACGCACCTATGCCATTGCCGTCTGTGCCACTGTGTGGACCATCGTCTTTTTGTACATGCTCCCACTCTGCATAATGCAGCAAACCTATTACGTGAAACAACTGGGCATTTACACCTGCCATGATGTGCACAGTGCCTGCAAAACTGTATCTTCCTTCCAGTTCTACTACTATGTTTCTTTAGCTATCTTTGGATTCTTAATGCCTCTTGCAATCATCATTTTCTGCTATGTTTCGATTATTCGAACACTCAAGACTCACGAGTGGTTCTGGTATGTGAAAGTCAGTCTTTTGATTCTTACCATCTTTGCTATTTGCTTTGTACCAAGCAATATTATTCTTATTATCCATCATATCAACTATTACTACTACAACACAGATAATTTGTATTCTTTTTATCTGATAGCTTTATGCCTTAGCAGCTTAAACAGCTGTCTTGATCCTTTCCTTTATTTTCTAATGTCAAAAATACGAAGTCAATCCAATATATACCTAACAATGGTTAAAATAACCAGGGAAATGTGAATTTTATTCTATATTTATATTATTGGAATTATGATTTTGTATAGTACTAACCCAGGCAGCAATAAACCTCAGATTTGACAATTAAATCTAAAAAAAAAATTAAAAAAATTCTAAGGTTGTTAAATCATGAACCTCAGTGAAATTTACTTCTTCCAAACCCCACACAAGAGGCATCATCAAACATACTTCTCTATTTTGTTCTGTGTGCTACAAAGTCAGGTGAACCTACCTAGATTGAGGGAAGCAGCTGAGAACTTCCTTCTGAGAAGATCAATCATATGGTCACACTATAATATCAGTGACCACAGAACAAGAGAGGAATCCATCCAGCACTTTTAAGGCCCATTCTTGACTTGGAAACACTTTATATGTTCTTTGTGCCCACAATCACTGCAGGACTAATGTGAATGTGAGGTTTTGATACATTGGGAATAGGAACAAGTGAAAGCACTAGCTGTTCATGAGCTACAACGCATTATGGCACACAACTACAAGCAGATTCTGCCCTAGGTATTAGAAATAAAGAGTTGCAGTCCCATTAGTTTGGAAGTGCAGCAAAATCTACAGCCTTAAAAACAGAACTTGACATGCTTCCAAGAAAGTATCTCTTCTGAGGCTGCTTAACCAGCTTTGCTCTGGAGACTTGTTCTTCCACTATGTCAGCACCCGTGCTCCTACAACCCTCAAGGACTGCTGAAAGCTAAACCTTATCACTGTGAATCCAGGCATGCTTTATTCTTGCTTGGTAAGCAAAAAAGGAAAACTATTTTGACGTATCCTCTATATTTCCACATCCTCACAGGAAATGATTAGTGTAACAAGAACTGAAGCAAGTTTTGATTAATTGCCCGTGCTAGTAAAGTAAATGGTTATCTTTACATTTATGGAAGCTCAAGATCTACAAATGCAGAATATAAAATCCTACAAAATAAGCTCAGTGATTGGTTGACACCTGTAACTAACTGTGTAAAACAAATAAAAAGTACTTGATGATAGTGTTGTCAGAAACTTAAAAATGAAGTCATTTGCAGTGGAAAATGGGAAGTGCCTTCAAGAAATCTGGTGAGGCTCTACCTGTACATTTTCTCCTGATTCCTAATTTATTTTAAATAGTGTAATTCCTTCCACAAGCACATCATTTAACTATAACTGTTAAGTAATCCAGATATAACCACTTATTGCAAACAACAAAAATGCCAGCTTTATTGTAAAGCCCATGTGTCTGTCACACAAAATTACACAACACAGGAAGCGTATCAGAGTATGACACATAGCTGTTTAACATTTCAGGTATTCAGAAGACACTTTCTAAACACAGGGTTTCTCTTCAATGAGACTTGAACACACTTGGTTTGAAATGGTTGTGAGAACTGTTAGAAGCAACTGTATAAAGTTACAGGAATAAATGAATTGCATATTTGTACTTGCAAGCAATGAGGAAGCAATGAGTAGGTGTCATCTAGCTTTCATAGGAACTAGATTCTACATAGCTGAGGCCACTTCAGCCAGAGGGACGTCACAACAGCATGGTTAGAACAAGCCAGCAGTTTCAATCGATTTGTTTTCCAGACACTGAGGAATCCAGGAAGTTCAGAGTCAAACCTATCTAACTGTTGTAAATCAAGTACTCTCTTATGCCACAACTCATTCTTAAAACGTGTTAAATACAGCTAAAGATCAATCTGCATTATAAACAGGGATCAAAAAAGTAAAAGGTTGATAAAGACTAGAGTTTATTGCACAGTCTTTTCAATTCTGTTTTTAGGAGAAGTTCAATCTAAATCATATATTAAGGAAGGTGATATCCATATTCTTATTCAGCAGCTAGAGCAGTAACTCAAATTAATGCATTTGAATATTTATTTTGGGAACATATACAATACAGCGTCTTGCTTTCTCCCTAAGCAGAGTTGTTTGGCTTTTTAATAAATCATTACATAAAAACAGATGTTTTAAGTATTCGTCAAAGGACTACAAATGAAACAGCCAGTACACAGCAAGGGTGGAGACTTTTCAGCATCCAGTAATTAGTGAAACCTGACGTTATGGGAGAACACAAGACTGAGATTTGCAACACCCAGTCCAAAAGCTCTGCCAGCGGATGACAGAAGCACACGTTTTTCATAGCAGGTACTGCAGGTGAGGTGGCAAAATAGCTAGGAGGTGTTTCTACAAGCCATTGTGCAGGGACTTTTTCCAGCTGACATTAAGAATGCATCATGTGAATTTTAGACATCTTGAAACTGTGAGAATATTATATATGCTGGACTATGAGCTTTAGCTAATCTTCCCTTCAGTCAAATCCTTCAAGCTGTTAGGCTGATCTGTGTTTACACTTCCCTAAGCTGTGATGTTAACCAGGGCACTGCTTTTGAGGAAGCCAGTACAAGCATCCTGCTGAGATTGGCTGAAGCTGAAGGCATGTACAAGATAGGAAGTGTGTTGTTGCATGACAAGGGCAGAACAGAAACACCACTACTACAGACCCTCAGATTTCAGCAACTGAGGCTTCTCAGCAAAAGATCTCCCAGAAGTAGTACTCTCCTCAGCATGACTGAATACTTTCTAGCAGAAGCCTCAATTCCCACCTATAACTACCTGCCTAATTATCACTAGTAACTAGATCCGTACACAAACACCTAACAGATACAGAATGTATCTTACTGTTAATTAATTAATAATTAATCTTCTGTGATGGTCAGAATAAGTAGTAGTAGAAAACTATACAGTGCTTTTTTCTTATTTCCAGCTTATATTATTCCTACAACTAATCCAAAGACTGCAGGAACAGGACAAGAGCACATGCAAATAAAAAGAATTGTCGTTTCAGATCTGACAAGAGGCAACAGCTCTAACCTTGCGTTTCTGTGTTTTGGCGTGGTGCAGAACATCCTGATAATGCTTTGCATTTTCTGGTATCACATCCTGCAGCTTGGCTGTAGGCATCAGTAGAGCTTCTAGAGTTTTTTCAGCATTTCCTTGGTCAATTGCTTCATTAATGTGGTCAATTGCAATAATTCCTATGAAACAGAAATTTTATTACAAGTGTAGCTGTCAGAGATACAGCCTATCACACAACAGATACAAACAAAGCAGTAACACAGAAAAGAAAAATCAAGTAACAAGAAGCAGAGACAGCAAGAGCAACTAACTAAAAAAAAAAAAAGGAATATTTACTTTACCAACAGAGCACAAAGGGTTTTGAGAAGCTTAAAAAAATACTGGACACCGTATCTATGTGTGCATCAACATATTGGCTGGCTGTGCTGAAAGACTCCAGACTTGTTGAGTGGTTGGGAATTAGGCTTCTTGAAACCCTAATTTCAGAGGTTACACACATGCTGACCTACAAGTTACAACATTATGTTGAACCTTAACCTAATTTCTTTAAACTTCACCTCCTCTAATCAAACTGGCAATGCTGATCTTATGAGATCAGCTTGATTTTGTTCAGACCTGTGGACACTGAGGACTACAGCCACATCACACGATATGCTTAATAAAACCTATGACTCATTTTCCTCAGTTGTCAAGACTGTTCTCATTTAAAGTGACGATGTATTCCCTCTCCAAAACAGTGTGGAAATGCACTGCTTGGGGAGATTTCACCCTGAAGTCAAGCTGCCCCACAAGGGCACTGACCAAGGGCTTCTCAGGTTCTGTGAGAGACAACACCCTCCACTGGTAGCTGATAATCTTTCACCATGTCGCTGCCATGCCATCCACAGCTGGTGGGTCCAAGATCTATGCTCTCATGAGGGCTAAGGCAGGAATGGGCAGCCACACAGGCTTGCTTATGGAAATCAATGCCAGCCTTTTTCCTGCATTCTCTGCCCTATTAATGATTTTTGGGCAGAATCCTGTACTACTGAAACTACAAGCAAAGCTTTTTCATCAGTAGAGACTGACTGCTAAAGAAGAAACATCTATTTCAAGGCCTTTTTCACCTATTCATGACTTCATTGTAGCAGAGAGTCACAAAAAGTAATTTTGCCCGCTGAAAAAAATACGCTTATATCCTATCCCAGTATGGGATATCAGTATCAAAGGATGGTAGTCTGGGTAGGCATCAAAAGAGCCAAGAGGCCTGCATCTCCCTGTTCAGAAGCAACATACAGCCAGTTTTCGTATTTCCATAAGGTAAGACTTTTCTCTTACCACTGCTAAACAAAGCAGGGTGCACTGTGCTGATAGCATTAAGAAGAGGGTAGCTAATAGCCTCAAATTTTATGGAAAATGCATCTATATCCATCAGAGACTTCAGTCTGTTCGCACTTTTGAAGCCCAAATGACCACATTTAATTTAACATCAAAATTTAGGGCCACACTTAAATGAAAGAAATACTCTCCAAAACCATTTATGTTAGAATGTACACAATAAACTTTTCTTTCAGATAGGAAACCAAATTATGTGAAAGGAGAGCAGGACAGACTGTTTTACTTCTGCAGTTCCTACAAACTCTGGTTAAAAACAGGGGCTTGGAAATCACTTAACGAAGCATTGTTTAACATAGTGTTACCTATTTTCTGACCCTATCCTCCAATACACTCTTGACTTACAATTTCTGTAAAATCCCTGCAGTGATATCATCCAGTTCAAATATTGAACTATACTGACAAGTATTCTGAACCACAGTATTTGTAATGCTGCAGATGGTAGGCATGCTAGGATACATTCGAACCAGGCATAACATAACCAGGAATACTTCAAGTGGATTTAAAGATCAACAGCCATTCAAAAATAACAGCTTTCTCTATTGATCAGAGTCTGTGCAAGGCCATTTAGCACAGAAATGTGTGCCCTGGCAACCAAACTATCATCTCTGCCACCAATGTACAGGAAGAATTACTTACTTTCATTTTCTTCTTGAATTTGCATATTAACCATGTCAATGCAGTTCTGGATATCATTCCAGCTTAAATAATCTTGGCCTTGAGATGAAGCCTCTGACTTAATAGACAATAGTGTATCAGCATAACTATAAGAAGATATAAAATACATAAGTGTATTTCATACACAAGGTAAATTGCCATTAAGAATTAGTCAGATATATCATCCATAATTTATTGACTTTTTCAATGAATGATTATCAGACCAATTCATCTCCTGCCAGAAATTATACAAACATGCAAGCTGCTTTCTTGGTCACACATGTATTTTGGGGTGTGAAAAACTGACCCTACATGCTAATCCAAAGCCTTCTTCTTGGCAGAATGATGATGATATCATTTTGGGAAGTGGCTGCCTTTCCCCCAGATACTATCTTAATCAGCAGATATCAGTACTTTCAGGGACCGCCACAGTCCACTACGATTTTATGTTGTCAATTGTATTTACCTCCCAGAAAATTTGAAATTTTCTAGTGACCTCAGGAGAAAAAAAATATACCATGCAACCTGGTGGCCTATCCAAGTTCTGTAACAGAGGCAGGAATATGGTGAGCCTTACAGTTCTTAGAAATAATTTTCAAATACTTCTGCTCACTAGGTGATTTTTAAATGACTTGTTTTGCTATTATTTTCTGTCAGGAAGAGGTAAGGAAAAACATGATGGCTTTTTTCTTCACCATCTGTCCTGAACTATTTTATATCCTCTCTGATAGGAAGCCATCAGGAGCAGAAGCTTGCTTCAGTCCCCATTTTGCCTCTAAGGGAAAGTGGCAAAACTGGGCAGATCCTTTACTGTGTGGTAATACAGATGAATTTGGTAGAAACTGTTGTACACCTCTTGCTGCACTAACTCAAACAGCAGAATATCTGCTCTCATAGTATTAGGTAGCAACCCCTACTGTTCAGAAGATAACTGCATGTTGCACACGGAGGATGATGGGCCATAGAAAGAGAGAAGACATGAATAATGCTCCTCTACACCCAAATCAATGTCCTCCAAGCACAGGCTTTGTAGCCTAAGCTTTTTAAAGGATCACAAACCAAGTCACGATGGAAACTTTTGCAGCACTTATACATGCAAGTTAAATAATTTTAGTATTCCTGATTAAAATACTCAGCTGCCACCATGAGTCAGACGAAATATATTTTCATCTGTGTCCTGAAATGAGTGGCTGCTAGGGAAATAGATAAGAATTATTTCCTGCTCTGGTGTGTCCTCTCAGCATTCAGCAGACTACATTTAAGGACTTCCAAGTGGGAGGATGCACATTCATGTTTAATAGTTGTGAAAAGGTCTGCAACCCATTGATTTATTCACTCTATTTTGAAAACTTACAAAGTGCTTAGTAATGAGTCCCACTTATTAAATCTTTTGTAAGAAGATGGTTCCTTGGGTAAGTATTAAACTTCATATGTCATAATTTCAATTTGTTTTTCTCATTTCAGTTATCACAAGAAAATAACTGAATTTATGAGAACCTAGCAACTCCTAATAACTTTCCCCACAACACATGCAATTTTGCAAGTCTATGTCATATTTCCGCTGAAGATTTATGTTCTGGGAAAGGCATTTCCTTAACAAGTGCATGCCCTCCAGTAGAAAGCTACTGAGTGTTTCCCTCACAGAAATTTCTCTAGCTCTACTTTACCTTTTACCTTTTGGCATTGTGCAATTAAGTCTTCCTGCAGCTCAGATTTACATAATGGCATTGTAGCTTTATTTTATTCCTTAATCCAATTAATTCCTACTGTTTCATTTGTACCGACTGCCAAGTTTAACAGACCACAGTGCCACCAATCAAAATCACTATCTTTGGACACTTTGCAGCCCACCTATCTATTTTCACAGTGTTTTTTCTGTCTCCCACTGGCTCTCCCTGACATGAGCAGAATCCAAGTGGAACACTAATTTTGCTCCACCTCACAGCATTCTGCCTTTTCTCCAAGTCACTACAGATCCTTCCTTCCCTCAATGCCACAAACTAACCAGTTATTCCTATCCTGACTTGCTCTCCCTCCAGCGTCAAGAGCTGTTCTCACATTCATGCCCCCTGGTGAAGATCTTCAGTGACCAGATCAGATCACTGCTGTCCCTTTTGCTTGATGACACCCTCCAACAGCCCTCAAATTTCCACCACCCATAGGCAGGTGTTAAGAACCTGCCCACATCCCCACAAATAGGGGCCTCAGGTCTTGCACAGGCCCTAGAGCTGCCTGATAATCTTATTTTTTTTTTATTTTATTTTGCTGATAAGCAAAGGAGCACAGCAGCAGCACATGGCTGTGACAAGTCAGACATGTGGCAGTGCAAGCAGCTGGCAGCTAAGTGCAGGATTTAACTTAGCTTTGGGCATGCATACGTGCCACAGTAACATACTCAGCTTTTTAGCAAGCAGACTGTGCTACATTTTTAAGATCTTTCTAAATCTTGAACAAAAAAGATAGGGTTAGCCTGGGTCCAAGGGGTCTCCTTGACCTTAAGACATTAAGCACATTATCACATTCCAAAGATCCTCCACCAGTACTGTGAAGAGTTTACTGATTAACAGTTTCCAGCTACAGTTGGTTTGTATGTTAGTCTCCACAAAAATTCTTGTCAGGTCTTAATGTTTGCTTTCTGAAAATACTTCCCTTCACCTTGCATAAGCTCTTGCTCTCAAATATTTGAGGTTGTGAGCCAGCTTACACTTAGGGACACTCAAGCAGTTTGGTATTTGTCATGTTTTGCCGTATTAACATATGACTGAGAATCATCTTGCCGCCTTTTCAGCTTCGGAGCCACAGCACTGCACAGCCCACCTAGTGAAATGCCTACTTATCCTTCTGCAGAGGTTGCCAAGTCTCCTCTAGACAAGACAAAATGAACTTTTACCGTTGCAAGTTTTCCTCTTCCAGATTATTGAAGCCAATGCATGGATTTCTGAGGTGATTCCTTATCATTTGGATGTCCTTGTTTTCCAAGGCCTGGTTTAGCAACACAACAGCTGACAACATTTCTACTGCAACAGACAGTTCATCGTGTGCCAGGTAATTCTGTAGGATAATAATGTACCTCAAGTAAGGAAGCTAAATAAGCAGTGTAATGAATCTGAATTACACAGTCCAGATACCATCAATGATGCGAACTTGATTTAGGACTGAAATGCTAAGATGTATCCTGGTCACAGACACGTCACATTAACACACCACTGAGAGCTCTCACTGTTTGCTACACATCCTTCGGGCCCTTTGCCCCACAGTCCCATCTCTTCTGATCACACTGTGATAGCAGGGGATTACTTTTCTATGCAATGTACAAAGGGTTAGTCCTCAGTAAGCATGCAACAATTAAAAAAGTCCATTTGTTGCAACACAACAGCTCAGCCAGAGCAAAGTGTGTCAAGAAATGACTTTTATGATTCAGTATTGCCAATTCAATTGAAAACAGTCATGCAATACACATAGCACCATGGAGAGAGAATTAAGTCTGATTTTACATGACAACATGCTATGTTTATGCTGTTCCACAGCTTGGCTATGTAACATCAGAGCAGGTCATAAGTGTTTCATTCTTACCACAGCATTCTGTTGTTGGAGGTTGAACAGCTCAGTCTGATAGACAACAGCAGCAAATGAGTGAACAACAGGCAGCTGTGCCTCCGGTTTCATCAGTGCAACCAGTGTTTTACTAGGATCACAGTTACGAATTGCAGTATTGATATTGTCAACTGCTATAAGTTCTAGAGAACAGCAGGGAAAGAAAAACCTATTAATTTCCATATGCCATTTACTTTTTTATGCCATGTAGATGACAGTTAGGTTATCCAAAGAAAATAATTTTCTGTCATTGGAGAAAAGCATCAGATTAAGATAAAATACTGCATGTTGCAAAATGCATCTATTCAAAAATTTTCAGCAAATAATTGAATGGAGGACTAAAAAAAGCTTCTGGACTTTTAGATATTAGGGATCCTCTATGATACCTTTAATCCAAAGCAGGAATCTGACCTGTGCTCAGAGGCAGAAGGACGGAATGTCTCTCTGTTCTGTTCAGTATGTCATCTCAATTACTCCAGTCCCACCTCAACCCAAACACTTTCTTCCTTGCGTTCTATTTCCTCCCTCACATCCTCCATTTAGCAGAACCTAACTCAGCCATGTAGAACAGACCTGTCCCACAACAAGGACAACTGTGACTCCATTTCAGGAGGCCTGGTAGAAATCTGCTGAACAAGGTTGCTGGTGGGCTTCTCAGTGGCTAAAATGAAGCAAAAAACACACACAACTTCTTGTAGGCATTTGTGCTATCCCTTGTCCACTGAAGTCTTGAAGATCATTCTTCACAAATACTACTGTCTAGAAATGGTCCATAGCTCACGTTTTTGTGTCAAACAAACCACCAGAGAAAATGCAATCCTTCTCAATCACTAAACAGCTTCAACTTGGCATAACGCACTTCAGGACATTTGAACACCAGCAGAAAAACACTTCCAACCTGGGCACCAGCCTGGGGACCCACAGCAACCCAGCAACACCTCCAGCTTAGTCAGTGACTATAATTGCACACCAGGAAGAGCCAATTCTGAGGAAACTCGGGCCAGAACACACCCTGAGAGATATTGCACAAGGTACCACCTCGGCCTTGCGCAAAGGGAAACAACTTTAAAGGTTAGAGTGCATATGGCAGAGCAAAGAATGACAATTATGTAAATGTCATTTCCATCAGCAAGATTATTCCCATTTCCACTCTTATCTCTTTTTTTTTACCCTCTTAGCCAGGGAATGCTTTTATACACTGCTGACTGCTGAAAGTCCATACAAGAGTGCTTGTGCAGCAGATACCATTCATCTTTCATGTACACAGCAACACTTAGGTCTTATAATGGATTAAGACTTTGAAAACCTCTAAGTAAGCAGGCCCACCTATACAAACTCTTTGCCTGCCATTTCAATTGCACTGAAGCATGGTTGGACAGGATCTTGTTATTCTCAAAGGCTTTCTTTTGGCTGCAGCCGTGTTTAGAGACAGCAAAGGCTCTCAAAGCTACTGCATGCACACATGCTTCTTTAGAGAAAAGATGAAAGAGGAGAAGACTCAGAGTCCGAACTGAGTCAGTAACTAAGCTGTCAATCCCTAATTCATGAACTAAGCATGCAGATTGCAAAACACACACAAAAATGTTCACATTCTCCCCTACCTCCTTTTAAAACTAGACATGAGAAATGAGTTGCTCTCCAAGTCACTGTAGCTGCTTTTCACAGCTCACAATTTTCCTTCTAGCTTCCATAGCAAAGCAGCACCCCTTTGAAGAGGGGAACACTGCTCACCATGCCTAACCAACAAAAAGAGAGCTAACATTCGAGCTAACAAGTCAAGCTGTGCTTCTGGCTTAGGTTGATCTCACTGTACCATCTTCAAGTTGCATTACAAAAGCAATGAGCCAGGATTCAAAGCACTGGAAATACAGAGAACAGCCACTAAGCCATGCTCAGACGTAGCATGAAATGACAGCAGTTTAACAAAGCAGAATCTCCTTGCAGAAAAGTTTTCAGTTGAACAAAGCAATTCATGCACTGCAAATTTAGAACCCCTTAACTATATTTTAGAAAACTGTATCTTGTAGCCTTTGTATTGTGACATTCTCAGTCTAAGAACAGATCAGATTCAGATATGTGCATCTAAAAATGAGAATAATTTTCTTCAATGTGATTGCAAAATATTCTTCTATTTGATTGTTCTATTTTAATACTACAATGATGGTTATCACACCCACGTAAGGATTAAAGCTATTCAAGCCATCAAGCCATGCACTGTATGTGGTTTGTATTCAGCCAATGTGTTTTACCAGTAGCTTAAGTTATTCAAATAAAGATGTTAGCTACCTCAAGTAAAAAGAATAATTCTGATGTAGCACAGATTGGTGACTTGGCAGTTGTGACTCAGAACACTTACAAAATAAAATGCACGTGGTTTCAGATTAAGAAACCGAGTCTACATGCAAAGAATTGTGGATTGAATTAATCGTCTTAAAATAATCAAATGGCGATGCTAAAAAATGAGTATTAAAACAGTTACTCACTAAGCTTGTGAGCCTCAGCTTCCGCATTGACAACACTAACTTCTTTCTGTATTTCACTTTTGTCGAGCATATTTGGAACCCCTGCTATCTAACATAAAAAAAAAAAAGATTTGATTATGCTTGTAAGCATGTTGGGAGATAAGGGATAAAAACCCTCAATGGGACACTAGGATTTGAATATGTATTTGCTGAACAGACAATATGAATATCACAGTACACATAACATTAGTTTATCCCTGTGATTTTCTCCCTGAAATTCAATTCCACCAGTGCTTTTACTTTTTGTCGTTCAGTTTTATCTTGTGTTGTATTCAAGTTTTAAAGATTAAATATAACAAGCATTACTGGGACTTTCATGCCACATCTCAAATTTTTTTCTGATTTCTTAGTAAATACTTAAAATTGCATTGTGCTCTTAGGAGCAAATACAACTGCTTTGGGACTGATTAGTACAGTAATTATTATTCTAAAACCTTTATAAAACTCATTCTTAAGTGACACTGAAAGCTAAATAGGGTAATTTCTCTCTGGTTTATGCCAGCTTCAAAAAAAAAATCAAAAAGTAAAACTGATGTATAGTAGCCATTCTACTAAATTACCTGTATTTTCTGTTCTTTAGAATCACACAATTGCAATAGGTACCAAGAGGAATTTTGTGGCAGAACTTCAAGTAGGCTCAAAGCAGGATGGTTCAAACCTGCCATCAGTGCCACTTCATCTTGTCGGTCAATAGCCTTATTCACTTGGACTAAAGCCATGTGAACTGAAATGAAAACAATGCTTATAAAACAGCAAATACACACTTTCTGAAAAAAAAAAAAAAAAAAAAAAAAAAAAAGCCCAAAGGCTGTCAGCATCTCATTTTTTGTAAAAGACAGCCAGAGCAGCAGTCTCCAGCAGGGGATTATGTATTTGAAGATGAATTCTACAAAAAAAAAAAAAACACCCAACAACAACAAAAAAAACAGCTTCTGGCTCTGTGTGAGCACATGTGGGAGCAATTTAACCACAGCTAACGCAGCTAACTAATAGGTTATGAAAATATTTCAAGTCTATATAGAAGAGGGGGTCAAAATTTACAGTAATCTGCAAACAGAAGGAACTCAAATGTGAAGAAACAAAGCAGGCAAAAATGATTAGATTCTGAACTGAGGAATCCTTGTAGCAGTACTCACAAACAAACAGACATTAGCCCCCAAAAGATTAGTAGAGAAAAAGCAGCAAGAAAACCTATTGTAGACAGACAATGTATTTTATATGTTTTATAGGCTTCCACAGAAATATTGTTTGTTCCTGTGGGTTCAAGGTTCAGCAGGAATCTGGTAGAGCATGCACACTTCTGTGAGGATCCTGAATGGCTTACTGTTGATCTTATTGATATTGCCTTGAATCTCAGCTTGTGTCAGCAGTTCTTCATAGACATCTCTCTCCTCTTCAGAGATTGTGCCATTCTAAGAAAACAAAATTATTAGCAATCAGCAAAAATTTTGTGGGAGAACAGCCAATTAGCAGGAGTCATTAAAATCACGTCGGCTGAAAAATTTGCTGAATGCACTTGTGAAGGAATTTGGTAACCACATGAACCTGCATACTATGATACGTGGCTGTGCAATATTTAAAGTGTTTTCTGGAAAGTACCCATTTAACTACAGCACAACATTTTGCAGCAGTCACGAACATAAGCTCACAAGTGAAAACAAAGCAAATACATTTACATTAAAGACCTGTGGAAGAGATTATATTTTGTGCCCCAAAAAGGCATCACTTCTGTTTTATGAACAGAAAATCTGTTTGTTCCTTAAGGGACAGAGGAAAAACATACATATTTTTTTATTTTTGGATGTTCAATGTTTTATCCTTTGGTCAAAGCTGCTGAGCTTATGTCAAAATTCATACTAACCATATTCTTCTAGAATTGCCTGCCTGCTTGTTAGATCACCATTACTTATCCTAGTCCATTTCTTTTTAATATTAAAAATTAATTTAGCTTACTTCTCAAAGGTTAATACTACAACACAAAAAGCAATAAGAAGGAATATATATACTGTGAGGCCTAATAAAATACCACTACCTTAAGTCTTGCACTTGATTGTTTTCTCCTTTTAGCATCAAAGAGCTCATTCTGATAGTCCTGAGCAAGTTCCTCATCCACATTCAGCAGCATTGCATTTGGGTTCCTCAGAGTTGCAATGGTTTGCTCAGCTATTCCCTTCTCAATAGCTTCGTTAATTGCTATCACTGCAGCATGCACTAGAATTAGAAGTATAAACCAAGATTTTAGGAAGCAATTAAAACACTCAAATCATTCCTTGACCTCAGTCCTCTTTTTTAAAAGAAAAAGTGGATAGCATGCTGTTAACAACAGAAATACAAATTCCCTCATTAATGGTGGAAAATCACTAATTAACAGGAATTCACTTAGCTTCTGTAGCAAGACAATAAAAAAATTCCATTAAGTACAGAAGTAGCAGTAAAAACATCCAAGAACTGTGTATTTATGACCATGAGATTAACTGCAGCTTGTCCAATTTTGTCCAGCTCCAGCCCATTCAGTCAGCTGCTGCATGCAAGCTCTGTTCCTTCAACTCAGTCCCAGGACTGATACTCACATCACCACAGACACTTTCAGAGTACCAGGTTGGAAACCTGCATCAGACACTCCTCATATTCATTTAATATTGATACTATGTTCTAATTTATTTGAAATGATGGTTTAATATGTGCAAGACAATTTGCATATTTTCCTTCAGACATTCCATCGTAATGCATCCCCCCTAGGCAGCAGAAACAGACATACTCCATTTGCTCAGTGGCAGCTTTGGTAACACTCTGACAGCTGCCTGTTTTAAGTTTTCTTCTCCCAGCTAGTGGCTGCTATTTTGTTGATAGAACAAACATGAGTTGAGTTTTGTTACTCAAGTTCTATGTCACTTAGAATGCATTTACATGCAGCAATTGAAAGCATTTTCAGTCATTTCCCTCAGTAAAAGCTCCTTTGTGTCTGTAAAGCAACAGTTAATGAGTATATACGATACTGAAGGACATGGTTTAGCAGTGGACTTGTCAAATGGATGGCTGGACTTCATGATCTTAAAAGTATTCTCCAACACCTAAATGATTATATGACTACTCAAAAGTATTGTTTAAAATAAGTATTACTGAAATATTTTATGCAGGAAAAAGAAAATTCAAACAGTGAAATTTGTGACCTAGAAAACATAGCTAAGAGTTTCTGAGCAGGGCACAATCCTACATGCTATGTCTAAAACTGTCCAAGATGAACCTTCTCCTTTCCTAACCAAGGATCTCCATGAGCAACTGGGGAAGACAGCGTCACAAACATAATGGCTCCCTACTCCTATAACCTCCAAAGCTACATGACAGCAAGCATCAAATGAAAAAGTGTTCCCCAGGTGTTAGAAAGATGCTCTAAAGCAGTTTTCTCCAGCTCAAGCCAGTACAACATTCTCTTCTAATGATAAGCAGCTGGCAGGGAGGAGATGTAGAGAGCTACACTGGTTTCTTTGACATTCAGCTCTATAAAGACCAAGATGTGCCTGAAGGGACAAAGTGAAGATGTGAAAGCCCTGTACCTAAAAATACACAGAAAGAATGTACAGTATTGTATGAGAGGTCCCTCTGACATAAGTGGAGCCAGTATCAAGTGGACAACAGATAGTATGAAGATTGGGAAAGCTGTGAACTTGTGCTGGTGGATGTTGTTAATCAAGAGAAACAATGAGAAACATGACTGGACCTCTGCAGGAGCAGTCTGGAGGTACAAAATATGGTTAGTTAGGATGAAAGTCAGTTCTGAGAGCACTTGAGAGCATTCTTTGCAGACTGATTTGTAGTATTGCTGACAGCATACAAAAGGCATTAGCAGTTGTTTCACTTCTTCTTTCTCCTTTTGCTCACTACATTTCAGAAGCAGGGTGATAGCCCTCCTGCAGCAGGATCTCCACATCAATCCTGACTGATGTGTGAGGGTTCCCACAGCAGATACTTCCTGTTCTGGGGGGGAGGGGGGCATATTACTGACAGCACACTGCCTGCCTAAAGAGACAAAACCAGCATTAGGAAATACTGCTTTTCCATAAATGGCTGGAAATTCTTCCAAAGTCAAAGGAAACTATATATACACGCTATAAAAAGGTTTCAGAAAAGGAAGTTACAGTCCTTTCATCATCAGGGAAGGAAGGAAGCTCACTGGAAAAAAAGTGTTTTGTCATCACTAAATCTCTAGAAGTTTGCTAAAAAAAGCAGAAAAACAAACCTTATTTCTAAAGAGAGTATTTTAAGATCTGGCTTAACACAAGTGTACACACAGCAATCAGCTGCAGCAAGCTGCAAAATATGTGGTAAGATGAATCAACACAAGGAAACATGCTTTAATTTCATATCTGGAAACTTCACACTAAATCAGAAATAAATTTGTTTCAATTATTTTGCTTTGTAAAGTTTAGGAAAGCCGCACTGACACTTAATTATAACAGAGGGTGTTCTGTTGTTGCTTGTTTTTCCTCAACTCAGTGCACTCCTTTTCTGTATTGATACATTTTAATTTCACTAGATATGCTGCCTTGAGTAGCCCATTGTACCCCTTCTGGGGTGGAGTCGCCCAAAGAGCTCACTTCTTCAATTCTAGATGCCAAAACAATAAACACATGCAAAAGATAGAAAGAAGTGTTTGTTTCTGATAGTACTTCCTAAAATGCAATGGACATGCATAAAAATATTTTCTGCTCAGAAGTACAGATGGACAAATAGCAAAAGATCTCATAACAGTTACAAAATGCAATGGTCAATGAAAACTTGACTGCGTTTCTAATTACTTATCAAAAGATGATGGGCAAGATAGAAGAATTAAAACAGTATTTTGTTGGCATTCTTTCAGTTTATTCAGTAGAAAACAGAACCAAAACAAGAGTTTACTTACATGCAGCTTCATCAACTGATAATTCACTGGCCAGAATCCCACCAATTTTACTGAAAGATGGCATCTGTATGCCATACTTCTCTAGCTCCTTTCGCATGTTGCTGATTTCTTCCTCTGAGTACAAAAGAAAAGAAATTATTAGAACAAAATCTGAGCAACATCATTGTGTGAGGAAGACTGTTAAGCAAAACAGCAAATCACCATACCTACAAATACTAGTGCAATTTTATTTTATTGAAAGCAAATGTGATCAGGGGTTCTTAGCAGCTTTTGTCCCTATGTTCTGAAGAAAGCTAAGATACGACAAGTATTCTGTACAAATTCACTCCCTTCTGCCCTTCAAAAACAGACATTTATTAAAAATTGCAACCTCCCACATATTTAATTAGGATCTGCTCTGTACAACCCTAAGGGAGGAGAAAGACCGTAATGGCAAATATGCACAATGTTAGCAGATTTACTGCACGAAGGAGTTACGTAGTACATGATTAGATAAGCAGTTTATTACCTGTGAAGTCTACTTTTCCCAGTAGGTCCTGAATTTGTGGTGCTAATCCTAGTTTGAACAGATACAAACTACAAAGGAAAAAAACAAGCATTAGAAGACGTTCGTGTGTTCACTATTCAAGCGTGTGTTTCCTAGAATAACTGCCACTCTGAAGGTTGTCCTTCAACATCTATCTTTCATGGGGGGATACAGAACAAATTTATCTTCTCGCTGCATTTTACCTGAAGTTTCAAAGAAGGATCTGTAAAACATAATGTTATTTTGTCTCAGATCACAGAGGAAGTGTGAACTAGTAACTGCTTTCCACTAAGGGTTTCTAAAGAAGTTCAAGAGTTAACATGGTCAAGAATCAGATATGAATATACTTTAGCATAGCTCATTACTTTGGGTCTGTAATTGTTTTGACTTGAATTCATATATTCTTACAATTAGTTAGCTGAAGGCACACAATTCACTGACAGCCTTCTTACTAAGTGTAGGGGAATATGCACTTAGCCCCTTTCAAGTATGTTTGTGACATTAACCAGTTTGCTTTGGCAGAATAAAGTTTAATGTGAAAGTGCTCTCCAGGAACAAGTATTTTTGATTCAGTATAGTATGAAAAAAAACCAAACAGGGGTACTTCTAATACCTAGAGCTGAGGTGTTGTCTGAAAAACAGCTGAGTAAATTACATATTTTCCACAGTACCCTCCAAACACTAGGCAGAAATTTATTTATTTTCTTTCATCAGTGAAACTCAATGAACAAAATAAAGCTTTGTGAACAGGGACCAACTATCAACAGGAGGATTTTAAAGAAGACTGAAATAATGTGTTCCTTTGACAGGATCATTCCAGATCTCTTATTCAAATTACTTAATCTACATCTTTATATATTGCAGATGAGCACAGTGGTTTAGCATCTGCTCGCTGAAGGAGACATTTCCCTTTTGTTTGCATTTTTAACTTCTATTTTGTCTAGTAGGAAATTGCAGGATGAGATTTCAGATCCAGTATTTGTAGCTGCAATAATTGTTTCAGAGCACAAAGGATAAGCATTTCATCTTCCATGCTACTGCTCCTCTGTGCTGTCAAAACCTGGATGGATACACCAGCACATCTCATACAGGCACACTTTTGAGCACTGCAGTTTGTCAATTGCCACTGCCATTCTCACCTTTCAAAACAGTGTTAAATACAAGATACTTACAGCAGGAAAAAAAGAAAGGTACATGACTACAATAATGAGCCAAGACCTTTCTTCTCCCTCAGCTGCCAATCTCTTCTTGCAGGCTTATAAAGAGATTCTACTGCAGGCTGATAAAAAGATTTACTGCAGGCTAAAGACAGGGCTGGAACCTTGGTTGAAGTGTTGGAGATCATACAGATGCACCAGCAATTGTGGAAATCAGCACAGGGCTGATCAGCATTTTGGGGGTAATCTCATTAGGGAGATGCAGAGAAGAAATGAGGGATATGAATGAGAGACTCATGTTTTGGCTGTTCAAAGCTTCCAGGAGGATGCTGGGCCATGAGTGTTACACTACTTTGCTTGGATAAGATTATTAACCACCAGGTGGTGCTGAAAATTTGAGTTCTGCAGGGAACAGAAGGAGAATTCTGCTCTACACTAAGGAATGAGTTCACTTGAAACAGCTTGCAAAAAGCATTTGTGCATATAGCATGATCCTTGGGGATCTCATAAAATCAAAGTGGGCTTGGGGTTTGGAAGGCTGCATAGGAGGCAGTGGGAGGGGAGGAATACAATGGGGAAAGAGCTCTTCCCTGGTGAAGCTCCACTTGCATCAAACCAATGTGGAGCTGTAGTTCTGATTAACCAGAGACTCCTCAATCTTGTTTAAGCTTAGCTCATGTTTAGCATGCTATAACAAACAAATCTGAAAATAGCATGTTTTTATGAGTATATGCTTGTTATTCTCTCTTCCTAGGAAAACGTACACTTGAAACTGTCCAGCCTCAGAACTAGTTCGTCCAGAATGCAGTGCAATTTTCTTGTAAAGATAGTTTGAAAACTATGTGTTTTAGGGAGCAGTGGAGACAGAAGAGTCAAAATCTGAATCACCACTACTTAGGAATAAGAATCATCATTAGCGTGTACATTTAACTGAGGGAGGTGTTTAACTCATTTAGACCGAGACCAAATCCAAAGATTTCTTAAGAAAAACGGTGCAAAAAAAAAAAAGAGACTAATACTTTTGTATTTTTAAGGCTGATTTAAGCATTTAAGTATCAACATGAAAAAGTACGAGGGTAACAGTACTTATCAGGAATCTAGAAATTGCCTGCTAAGTCACTCCTTCCTGGACAGATCAGGGCTGCTTCTGACAGAGCAAGTTGTTCCACATGCTCTAAGGGCAATGGTCTTAATTTCAGGCTTGAAGCAGAACATACCTCCAAAATATTTAAACAGTTTTGCTTAGAATCATTTCCTGTCTCCAGGCCCTCCATCTGGTCAAAGATCAGTGAAACCCAAATAGTTGAAGACTTTCATATGAAATGCTAACATTTGGTTCCATTACATAGAGTAAAATCTTTTTCACTCTAATTAAAGAGGCAATTTTAAGCACTTATGCATACTGATCTTTTCAGGAAATTAACTTAGGAAAAAATCTTAACTGGTTTTGGTTTTTTCAAGTATGAGACTAAGACAAAATATCCTATCTGTGTTAAACTCCTGTAGCTTCATTGGGAAATTCAAGCTTCCTGTGTTGGGGTAATAACTTGGTAATAGCTAAGCAAGAATAGAAAGTAGGCCAGCTGCTTACCTCTCAAAGTGCTTAACTTTTCTAGGTTACAAGCCCTTGAAATTTGAGCATGTGCTCCAAGATGTATTAGAATTTAGCACTTAAGCCCTGTGGTGATTTTCATATAGTGATCCAATTCGTATGTAACAGATGGTAAGGGAAAATCCTTGCGTGCCATTTCTGCTTCTAGGTGCTGTGTGGCCAGACCCAAGAACTTTTCTAGGGTCAGTGATCCCCATGCTGGCTTCCCTGCCAAGGATGCTCAAACAGACCCAGGGAGCAGAATGGGGCGGAGGCAGGTGCTTGGAATGGAGCTGAAGGCAGGCAACAGCAGGGTAGTGGGAAGGGAAACAGAGCTGGCTTCTTGCAGCTCAGTGCTCCACACACCAGCCCAACTGCTGGTGACCAACTGCAAATGCTGCTGGTCAAGCAGTGCCCTGTCCTCAGTACTACCATCTCCCAGGCTGTTATCAGCACAGACTGCCTGTAATTCAATACTGATACTGGAGTTTGAATTGAGAGATGATTATAACATGCATTCTAGAAACAGGTCTGTAAGTAAACAAAGCTCAGCAATTGTTTCTTTGATTCCTACACCCTGTCATAGCAAAGCATCATAAGCAAAGTGTGTTACAGAAATCTATTTCTAAAATAATAGATCAGAAGCAAGGAATTACAGCTTTGTGCTGATATGCAGTGAGGAAAAAATTCAAACAACAAAGTCTAGGAAGTGAACTCAAACATCATGGACTGGCCCTGACAGGGACATTAATCCTGGGACAGCTAGGGAACAGAAATTCACATCAGAGGCCAATACGTTGCAGAATTCAATTTAAGAAGCAAAAAGTTATTGCAACTGCAAAATCTAGGGAGATCTTATGAGATGCCGAGGTGCTGCCTTGTTGTTCAAGCAACATTCAAACCCACAGTTGATGAAGCCTTTGCTCTGCAAGAATACACCTATTGGAAAAGCTCATAGTGATCTCTCACCTTGTGCAAAACATCTGAGCTGGCTGTGATACCAGCAGGGGGAATGCAGCACAACCTCTCACTTCAGCGGTGAGCCTTACAAGCCCACATTTCTGATGTAGGAAATCACCTTGGGCTTGCACAAGACATTAGCTGGCAGAAGAGCCAGACCTGTGAGGGCTGAGGCAAGTGTTGCCTCACACGGTCCTGGACAGTTAGCATTACAGCAGTCACAGCAATTTCAGATGGCAACACTTGTCAGAGCTAACAAAAATCATACAGCAAAGTTACTGAGTCTGAACTGCTAGCACTTGGGAGAAGATGAACTTTGGTGGTTTGCTGTATTTATTGGCAGAAAGTACACACAGGAGTGTAGAAGCATGCGCATAATTTTAAGGATTAGACTGTAAAAAAAATTTAATAACAGCATGCACTGTATGGCTCCTGACTTATACCCACGGGACAGCTGATGTGTCTTTGAGTGTCATTAGGAAAAAAAGTGAGGTTTTGGATATAAGTTACATACTAGGCTTGTGGAGGTGTAGTTAAAGTAATAAAAAGGTCTCTATGCACAGGAAATGAGCTGGGAGAGCTGTGGGAGGGAGGAGCTGCCTGCCCACATCTTTGCCTCTTACAGCAGGGGTGGCATGAGGCAGATGTTCAGTGCTTTCAGTGTGAAACATTACAAGGAATTCCTTGCAGAAGGACAAAAAGACTTAAGCTCTACTTTAATGATGAGGCTAAAGCCCTCCCAGATTTCACATTTGAAATTGAATTGCTAAGAATTTCAAAAGCTTGGAAAACATTATATTTCCTATGAATGACTTAATAGCACAGTTATTATTTGTTCTACTTTGGGGCAAGAGGAATGCCAGTTCATTTTCACTCTGATCAGCAACTCTGTTCCCACAGTTATACTAATATTTTGCTAAGGTCTTTTTAAATTTAATTAATTTTTGGCATGTGTTATTTCAAAATAGATATGAAAACAGAAACCATTTTGTGAAGGTTATATACTGAGAGGGATATTGCATTAAATTCGGTAGTACTTCATTTTTATTTTGGAAATAATTTGCCCTAGTTTTACTTTCATCCCTAGTGTTAAGTCACTGGACCTGTAAATTCTGATGGATTGTGACGTACTGGTTGTACTAATGCTGATCAAGACTTGGACACTTAAATTAGTCACTTGAGCTTTTACTTCCATCAGCAATTACCTTAAAGCATGAATGCAATATATCATCCTAGGTATGTTTTTCCTATCATAGACATCTGTAGTCTCTGGATAAAAAATCTGAAAAAAAAAAGAACAAAACAAAAAGAATATACAGTTAGAATGAAATAAAGGTAACTGGGCAGAAGAATAGCTAAAATGGGCTCCCTGCAGATCACTACTTGGAATCACAGAAATTCAACTGTTATCTCTATACATTTATGAATAAAATCTCTTCTCACGCTATTTTATCTTTATCTATAGTTTTCATAATAAAGAATCTAATAGAGCTTGAAGTTTAATATTAGAATGGAAAGCAAGGAAGATAAGCAGACAGGATTTTGGCAAGTCAGTTAGAAAAGACTCTTTGGCAAAAGCTCAGGACATAGGATTTCTTCTCCTTCAGACACCCAAAGCTTAGGTCACAGTTATTTACTAGGTGGTGTTGGTTCACTTTTGCAAGACTTAACAATTCAAAAACATCCAAACACCAATACCCCCAGCACCAGTAACAGAAAAAAATATGTTCAGATGGAGGAGTGTAAAATAATTTAGTCAAGAAGTCACACTGTGAATTCCAGTGCTGGTCCTACTACCAATTTGTTCCCGGCCTTAGTCCCAGTCACAAACCATGGCTCTTCTGTGAAAAAAAAAAAAAAAAAAAAAAAGGAAAGCTGTGGCTATCTTTGTGAGCAGCACAATGTAGCTCAAGACTGGGCAGTACATTGGCCAACAGAGCAAGACTGAGCTGGCCAGGAGCACGGTGCCCTCCTCATCACTTGCACACTGTGGCTTTGGGAGGGAGACATGGGAAATCTTCTGGCCACAGTGCTCCTCTGCAACAGAGACAAAAGCCTTTGGAAGAAGAGGGAATCAGCCAGCTGAAGAGGAGACTCAGGCTTGCAAACAGCTAAAACACAGTTGACCTAGGAAAGGCATCTTCCCCTCAATCTTCGTCATGCCTGTGAGAGCAATCAAAAGGAGCTCTTTTTTGTTTACAGGCTCCCACACAGGGAGCCGGTCCCATTTTGCAGTTCCCAGGCAGCCATCTGAGCATCCGTGCTGTGCCCAGCCTCACACAATGTGGGGCAGACCCACACCGAGCACTCACCCTGGGGCTGCTCCTCAGGCCTGCAGGTACCAAACCAGCAGGGCAAGTGAAGTGAGTGTTTCCACACAGCCCTTTCTTTAAAAATTTTCATCCAAAGGAAGACTCACTGGTGCCCAGAAATAGCAGGAGAGAGGGAGATGAGAAGCGCAGACCCGTGAGAAGGGAGGTAAGTGTGAAAGGTGACCCAAGAAAGCAGCTGGAGGAAGAAGAGCAGTACAGCCACACCGGGACGTACAGGGTCAGCCTGGAAACTGGGCAAAGGCAGAGAAACTACGACATACGTTAGGAGGAAGAGGCAGCAAAAGACATCAGAGGTAGCAACCAAAAGGAAGAAAAAGTTTTCCAGTTCTAACTCTACCACATTCAGGCACCCACCAAGACTGTACTAACAATAAAGTACAGCTAAAGCACTACTACTATCCCCTTCTGACTCTCAAGATAAGCACCCGGAGTATTCTCCCCCATGGCGCTCATCACCCACAGCACCAAGCACAAACCAAGCAGCATTATTTTCTCTTCAGATATGTGTCTGAACTAGCCCTCCCAGGAGGCTTACCATACACAAGTTTAGACTTGGGCAGTTGAAAGGAGACATTACTGAGTCACTGCCTTGATTCTGTTCCCTTGCTAAATTCAGATGCTTACCTTAGGCAGACCGATAGACTCCATTGCTCTTAGCCACTGCACGGTGTTATCAGTGTGCCGAAAATGAAGTCCTGATCTCTATGGGGAACACAGGAGGAAGAGATGATAAAAACAACGCTTACATTCTCTACTGATTACTCTGCTGCTTCCCAATTTTGTATCCTGAAGCAGTTTTCCCTCATTTGACCTGGAGACCCCAAGCATCATAGTTGCAATCCTGTTAATGAAGCCGCCTAACGTATCAACAAACTCACTACGTCCAACTCATGGAATCATGAAGATTGGGGAAGACCATTAAGATCATCGAGTCCAACAATCAGACCACCAGCACCATACCCACTAATCACGTCCCTGAGTGCCACATTCAGCCTTTTCTTGAAAAGCTCCAGGAATGGTGACTCCATCACCTCCCTGGGCAGCCTAACCTTCCTGGACTGTTCTAACGCATCACCAGTCAGTCACCATATTTTTTTAATATTCAACTCATGCTTCTATAAAAGATAAGCTAGATTTGAAACCAGATTTATGGATATCAAAAGAAGAATTTAACCGTAACTATGTCCTAACCATGATTCTATCAAGCACATGAAAGGAGAGCAACTTAAT
The DNA here is from genome assembly GCF_951394365.1 of Tetrao urogallus. Taxonomy (NCBI): domain Eukaryota; kingdom Metazoa; phylum Chordata; class Aves; order Galliformes; family Phasianidae; genus Tetrao; species Tetrao urogallus. The sequence continues at coordinate 51,676,593 of NC_136816.1, read as the reverse complement.
TTATGAACTTCCAAACAACAAAGTGATTACACCTCTAAAACTTAGATGTTTGAGTTTTTCCTGAGCCCTCTACAGACTGAAATAAAGCATTGAATAGAGGGGTCTTATGCTGTGCATGTTTCTGTTACTGATAGTCTTGCAGTTAACAAACAGCTCACTGACGTAGCAACCCAAGCCTAATTTCTTTGCTTTAGTGGTAAATTTGGTAACAAAAATAGGCACAGATCTAATGAAGGGAATGTCCCTCCATACAAGATTAATAAAATCAGAAATAGTTATCAAGTTTAATTATTAATTTATTTTTTATTTTTTGGCTCCTTTTCCTAATAAGGAATAATTGCATGAATAAACTTCCCATTTCGTGGAGACAGAAGTATAATTTGTTTGGCTTTAAAAACGTTAAGCGTCACTAATACTGTTTTTCCTCTTATAAAATATTTCTAAATTTTCATACTGGCTTCTTAAGTGCTGTACATCTCCCATCTTATCTTGACAGGCTTAAAAAAGAGACATAGAAAATGGACTAATCATGCTCATGGATCTTCAAGAGCTAGTCAATAGACAATTTTTTGAAAATAGAAAGTTATTACCTTGTAACGTTCCTGCTTCACATCATAGATCTTTTTGTCTGACACCAGATTGGGGGCAAAGAATTTTGCAAGCTTAGCAAGATAAACACCATTCCTTAAGCCTTCTTCCAGCTCAGTAGTAGGGGGCAGCTCTTCTTCCAAGCAGACCTCCATCCACCTATACAAAGACATTGTTTAAGAAATACTGTTATCTGCAGTTTCAGTGCATTTGATCTGACATCCTTCCCCATAGCCATGATACTTTTCAAGTCACCACTCAACAATCACAGTCAGTAATGGGAATGAGTATACAGGCAGAAAGAGAAAATACTCATATTCATTAACAAAGCAGATCAAAACAATTAGAGTCCAATTTGCACTGCATGCTAAGGACCCATAAATAACCTAATCTCTTTGGATGTGTCTCCCAGAGGATGTCTAATTTATTTTATTTTCATACTGCTGTGTAAAGATCTTCTGAGCAATCCTGGGCTTTTAAGTAGGTAGTGATTTGCCCTGAAACCAGAAGAAAGAACAGGGTGCTATGTATTACTGGTGCTTCCATTTTAGGAAGACTAAAAGATTATGTTGAATGATGAGGGCATCAAAGCCAGCAGTGCAAGGGGTTGTCTTGGTTCCCAATGCCTAGGTGTGCTAAATTCGTGGCAAATTCAGCATCTTATCATTCTCCTTTACCAGGCAGCAGCCCTTCATCTCCACTCATGACACGTGGTGTCATTGCTGATGGAAGGATCTGAGCTTTTCATTGAAACAGCCCATCTGAGCTCTGTCCAGCAACGTCTTGGCTGAAACATTTCCACTACTCATCAGTGGAAAGGCCTTCTTGTTCAACATCTTTCCAGGTGAAAAAGTTTTTTTTTTAGATTTAGGTATGACACTAGACATAAAACAGTCAATATATAACCAGTTCAGAAAATCTTTAAAAGACAAAACCCTTTTATCCAGTACATTTATAATGCATAGAAAAGAAACACTGCTATCAAAGTATCCTGAAAAAGATTACTTCTGTACCAGAAGTTCCTTGCATTGGTAGCCTAAGTATTCTGGCCCTGTAATCATATTCTCATTTCTAGTAGCTAGCATTAGAAGAGTTTTAAATCTGTTTTGTTTCCTCTTTTATCTTTTTTTTTTTATCCCCTTTAGGAAATCTATCCTTTTGTTAAAAAGATATTAGTATCTTCAGTTATGTTCTTTGCCACATATGATGATATTAGTTTGCCTCACTGTCACTAAGGCAGGCTCGTGGTATGCTGTACAAGACAGCATTACAAATCTAGCATCACATCCACAAGAGTGAGTTCGGAAACCAGAAAGCTGGAATCCAGGCTGAAAATGAGCCAGTTTTTCCTCACTACATCATTTTATTTCACATTAAAACTCAAGACAAATGACCTATTCCATTACACTTTTGGATTTGTTACAAGACATATGAAAGTTGTTTCAGTGAAGCACAGACTACCCAAATAGCTCTTCAGGAAACCACCAGCCATAAATCTTGGCAGTATCACACAGAGTTGGATGTCACTGGGGAAATTGTAGTTTGCAGGGCAAAAGCTGCTTTGGGAAGAAGGATTGTATCACTGAGACACATTTCTGCTCTGTTCTGCATTGCACACTTACATGTTATGGCTCTATGCAGAGAATTCCAAAAGTCATCTTTATTAATGATGCTTTATAGAATGAATAAATGTGCACAGTAAAGCAAAACATAGAATACTTTAGGTTAGGAGGCACCCTTAAGGTCATCCAGTTCCAACTCCCTGCTATATGCAGGGGCACCTCCCTCGAGACCAAGTTGCTCAAAGCCCCATCCAGCCTGGCCTTGAATGCTTCCAGAGAGGGGGGACATCCACAGCCTCACTGGGCAACCTGTTCCAGTGTCTCACCACCCTCAAGTAAAGAATTTCTTTCTAAAAACATCATAACATTTGTCTTCTTCAACACAGAGGAAGGTATTAAAAAGAATACATATTCCAGTTTGTAGCAAAGGTGAATTTTATCTGAACCAGTCTACTATTCCTACATTATTTCCTAAAACACATCTTCTGGAAGTATGACCTTGACAGCAGGAGGAGCATGCTGAGAAATAAAAAGGAGGCAGTCACCACAAGCTAGAGCTGATCCTGTTGTCCACTGAGCCATCTCCAGCGATGGAAACTATACACCTCACAACAGCACTCTTCATATTTCATCAGATCCTTCACATCTCTGAACTCCAACTTTGTCAGGACACAATCCATTACTGTTGATGAGGCAGAGAAATGGATACTGGTACAAGGTGGAAGCTGCTCTTTCACTTAATTTAAATAATGGGAACTCTGAAAAAAGAATCTGTTTTGTATTCGTTTCCTGCATGGTGACAAGCCCAAGTATGGAACCATCTTGTTCTGGACAGTGAGGCTCCCCTCAGCAATTCAGTGAGTGAATGCAACATAAAGAAGAAACTGAAAACTATATGAGGAAGCAGTGAAAACAGAAAAAAACAGAATCAAAAATACAGTTGTCAGTCCACCAAGTACAGATAAATATGAGTAGTCTTTTCAGAGAGAGAAACTTATTAACTCAGTGGGAAAAAAGAGAAAGTAGGAAAGATAAGTGGAGCATACCTGAAAACAAAAATAATTACAAACTTATGTCCACTTAAAAATCTAGCTAAAAATCTTTAAGTTATATTAATTCCAGAAAAACACTCTCCCAGGTCAGCAATAGGACAAGTATCTTAGAGCCTTTTGGAACACAGTAGATAAAATAGATGTGATCAAGTTACATATAAGACAAGTTTTGTCGATGTTTGGAAGCTGCAGAACTTATTCACCACAGGAATTACAGTGAGTCCCTGCAATATACAAACACTGAGTTTCAGATGTGCCGCTCAACTGTTAGTCTCTGCTTGTGTACACCGAAACATCTGCACTACCTATTTCCAGTTGTTGCTACTACAGTAGTTTTGGTCTTGGTGCACCAATTTTGTTTAAAAATAATTGCACTTCTCAACAGGACAAAGTATTACTTGTAAGGCTAGTGAAGTGAAGTTCTGCTTTTCAAGATGCAGTTTGGGAAGTTTATAAAAGTTATAATATGATGTGGTGCCAACAGGAAGAGTAGGCTGTAGTGAAAAAACAGAAATCCCTTCAACTTCTGTTTTGAAGGAAACAGATAATATCTACCTGACCATAAGAATTTATAGGTTCCTTTGGAGTAATTTATTTTTTCTTCAGACTGAAAAAGAGCCAGCATTGCCTTTGGCTCTCCCACTGTTTTCCTGAGCATACAGTACTGCAGCATCAGCATTAGATTTAAAGTCTGTCACAAGAGCTGTTCCATAAAAAAAAAAGAAAAGTTAATACCATGGCTATACCAGAGGAAGTGTCTATAACTCAGCAGTATGCAGTATACTTTTCTCCAGTATGAAGCTTGTGGAGTGACAGTAGTATAGCTATCAAATATGCTCAGTCCTTTTCTATAGTACAAACCCGAAACTACTACTGTGTTTTTAACAACCATAAATGGCAAATGCATGCCACAGAAAGATATCCTCATGGTGAATACAATGGTGGCTTGGTCACTAGATACAGCTACACCCAAACCCCACTCTGTGGGGCAGGAAAAAAAGCAGTGTCAGGAAACAGACTGAAGTATGTAATGCTGCTGAAGTTGTGGAACAGCATCACCAAAAATTAGCCTATCATTTAAATATTCCTGTGGTGCTAAGCATGTTTGCTTTGTTCTTATTTTGGTTTCAAATGTATAAACAGACGTTTTCCTGAAAAAAGACACTCTGGATCTTATATAAGTATAAATAACTATGCCAGTAAGCAAAGCCAACCACCTTTTAATTTCTTTTCACTCCAGCAGTTGTCAACACTGATTTGCCTTAAAAAAGTTAAAAGAAAGAAAGACTTGATCAATGGAAATAGGCCTCCAGAACCAATGCAGTATTGCAGAGCCAGCCAGGAGTGAGTATTGAGGTACAAGAGGTACAGTTTCCATTTTCTCTGCTCAGTTCTTTTTGGTTTTTTTGTTTGTTTGTTTTTCTTTTTTTCTTTTTTCCTTTTGGCAGTCTGAGGCAGAGAGATTCAGCAGTGAATTTCTGGCAAGATAACAATGATTTCTTCTGTGCCAGACCTATGAGCAGTAAACAGCATACTACATCATCAGGAGACTCCAGTCTCCAGATTTAAACACAGAAAACAGCAGCAGTGTAACAAGATCAGACCTGCACTTTAAAAGAAAAAAAAAATAAATTGAATCTCATTCAAGAAAAGGGTCAAGGGAACTGGAAGCACTAGTGCTGCACTAGGAACTCCACCAGTTATGAGGTTGTCACTGGCAATCTGTGTGGTCAGCAAAACACACTGCTGGCTGAGGGACTTGAAACGCTTAAGCTAATGCTCGGCAGAGAATACATTGTACAACCTGCCCAAAGCCCATCGCATTTGGCACGTGCTGGATTCAGCAGCAGAAATTATATTTGACTACCCTTCTCTCTTGGTTTTGCTCCACAAGATGTGGATTCAAAGGACACCAGATTTATATCTCCTGAGAAGCAGAGGCAAGGTACCAGAGTCAGGCCTCAAAACACTATATGCTGCTATGAAAAAGGTATAGTGAAAACAAGGTAAAAACAAGTTACCACACATTTACTACTTCCCTGACTCACAACCACAGCCCTTCAATCTGCTCTTGCACATGTGTATCAAAAGGAAGTAGAAGTTTTCAGCCAGTAGTTACTCTAAAGCCATCTCATTCCACAGAAAGGATGACAGTCACGTTACTAGAAGAGGACAAAAAGTAACCACCAGTCCCAAAACAAAATGTTTGGCTCCTACATTAAATAAAAATCCCTCTGTTTCAGACATTACCTCAAATAAGGAATTTGAAGATATTTAGAAATACACAGTAGCTGAACCATGAGAACTGGAACATTTGAAGTGCTACATTATGCCTCTAATTTCTGAATCTAAACATTTGCTAAGAAATCTCTGCTCTTAATTCTTCACTTACTTTTGTTCCCTAATGCAGAAAGCAGTGGGATTTCTGTTTTTTATTTATTTTTACTAACTGTCCTCTAAATACTGTTTCTAAAAGGATGCTGACAGTGGCAGAAGAGAGCTCGGTGCATTTTGTGGCTGAGCAAAGTAACCAACCAGATATCTTAGAAAAGGATTGTTTCACAGCTACATGCCATTTCTAGAACAAAAACATGCAAAACTTGCAGTGATTCAATGAAAGTCAATACAGACAATTCAAATAGTATCATAACAAGTATGAGTTTTACCAAATAATTGCAAATAATGGCTGATAGGCTTCCCTTAGAGATTGTGCAGAGCAGTGACAGAGCAGAGAGAACAGAAGTTAAGAGAATACCTTTTTTTTTCCAGCTCTTTTCTCACACTCTGGTGCATACAGTCCCAAATCTTGGTCACAGCTGGAAGCTTTGGCTCAAGTTAGAGGTACTGCTCTGTGCTGACAACTTACCACTGGAGCCAGACATGTTGGTAACACGGTTTAAAACTGGGTCTGTAGATTCCTACTCCAGTAACAGTCTCCATTGAGTCTCAAATTTTATCAGCTCCAGAAATACAGTATGAGAATAAGTGAGTTACTGAAGCAGCATGAAGAAGGAACTCATGATGCAGGCTACTACATTTCTCTAATAGTACATACAAAATATAACATGATGCAATATTACAGGGGATACTGTGACTAATACAAGACCTCAGAACTTCATCTCAACATATAAAACGACTATCAAATACCATACCAAGAGATTTTATATTAGATAACAGTGCTTGGATTTTTAATTTTTTTTTTTTGCCCCCTCCACAAGTCTGTGTATCCCCCTGCTTTAAGATTTAGCAGCATCACAACTTATTTTTATGATTAAGACAGGTATTATTTAATCCAGGAGGATACTGACTTCCAGCAAGAGCTACACTGCAAACTAAGAAAAACCTGTATATACGTTTCTCATGCACACGTATTAAAATGGTATGGATCTCACTGTGCAGACCTGCATTCAGATTGCTGCAATATTCATCTCCTTGATCAAAGTCCTCCAGATGAAGGTCATTCAACTTAGATGAGTAGAAACAAGAAACTGTGACAACTTGCTCATGTGGTTTGGCACACTGAAACAGCAGTAAATCATTTCAGCAACATTTTTCCACACCAGATTTCTGCTGCCATAGAAACACCGTCATGTTTACAAAATAATCTTCAAGGTGTTATAAAAATCTGGTTCACAAGATGGCAGTGCAGATACTATTTGTTATTATAATCTGGTTTATTTCACAAGACCTTTATGTGGGTTAATCAGTGATTAGAGTCCACAAGGCAACCTGCTGCTCAGGAAACCTGTGGAGCAGTGACATGGCCCCAGGGCCAACACAGTCTACTGGGCATCCAGCAGCAGCCAAGTCCTGTTTACTCAGCACTTTTAAGGTGAAAAAATCCTTAGAGACTCTCCAGCAAGCAGTCTATGACCCTACAATCCTATGTGCAACAGCATGGCAATCAGAACAGGCTTTGTTTTGCTGCCTGTTCTGTTTGTAGTGACATTAAGATTTAGCACTGCATATCAGGCACGAACTTGACAACTGCTCTATGAGATAACGCAGTGAGAAGGGCCAATACCAACAAAATCCAGGCTGGTGATCACACAGCTGCTTTGCCTCATTGCCCAGCTCCTGGCTCAGCAGCAGGCTGCCTGGGTACGAGCACTGAAGAGATAGGAAGGAAAGTGGAGTAGTGTCACCAGATGCATTTCTCCAGAGGAAAGCCCGATTTACTCTTATTGACTGAATGAACAGTACTCTGAGGTTACCTGACCAAATGAAGTAAAATATTAAGTCAGAGATTGGTCTTCTCCCAAGGACACTGTGAGATGTTCACAATGAAAATAACAGCTCAGATTCTCAGGTTTCATAAAACTCCAAAGTCAAGCTCTGTTTTAAAGGCAATTTCTGCAACAAGCGACAACACAAATTCACCAGTTGCCCAGTGGCCCCTGGAAGCATCATGTGGGAGGAATGGCAGACTCAATTTTAATTAAATTTCAGGTAGCACAGACTTAAGCTCCAAAGTCCAACATATAAAATAAAGAATCCATCTCCAGCCCTACAAAGCAAGAAGAGCTTTTATCTGAAAATATCAGAAGACCACAAGGATTTATCTAAACTTAGTATTTTGCCATTCTGAATAGACACTGATTTGATAAACAAAAGCTAGCACAGGAATAAAAAACTTACACAGTAGTTTTTGTTGTTGGTATGGAAGAGTTGCAAAAAAAAAAAATAACAAAATCAGTCCAAACATACGTTTAAGAAAAACGCTGAGGTCTCAGACACCAGGACTATAGTTTAGACTTGTATACTGTATATATTACTATATACTCTTGCATTTTTTCCTTGTTTCCTATGTTCAGTACAGCTGCAGTATGGCAATACACTAATGCACTGTGTCAAAACCAAAACAAGTATGTGTTATTTCATGTTTTTCAATTTTAAGAATTTTTTTTTCCTGGCACAACTTAATGGCCACTCAAGGAACCCTCTTGAGAGGAAGATAGTGGAATTTTCATTTGCAGCAAAAGATATGCTTCTTTGGCAAGCCATGAACACATTACAGAAGTGTAACCAACAATGGATGCTTCATATAAACTCACTTCTACATCATGCAAGAGACCTTCTAGTCTTATGAATACAGTTACTTTATGTCTTTACCCAACATCTGTGCTTTATCACAGCAATAATTAGTATCTGAACGCACAGAAAAACAGCTGTAGTCTCTACAAAGCGTTCTATACAAGAATGATTTTGATGAAGCCTCTCAAGCTGAACCAAACTTGCCCATAAAGAAGCTAGCTGTTCACCCTCTCTCAAGTTCCAGTGCATCACCAGCTGTGATGTTTATAGCAACTGTCATCACTACAAACTTGTGGGATGGCAGCTAAGAGACCTCCAGAACAGCATGATCATCTCTGCATGCAGTCAGATGTGGCTTCCATGTATTATATTCCATAGCTGTATGGAGGGATATGTATGACCCTTCTTTCCAGGTAAGTAGACAGACACGAACACTATGTCTATAATCAACATGTTCACAGGATTGAAAAATCGACCAGCAAAGTAACTTCACAGCATGTTCATTATGACAGCCTTTATGTACATGTGCTAAAACCAGGCCTGCCATTCAAAAATAGCAGTAGAAATATGCAGATCTGCAGATAGAGTTGTGTATTTACTTGGTGATTAACAAGTCGGGATAGCAGAACTGCCCTCCTGGATGTGTGGGGTAAAGAATGCCTAGTGCTATGCATGATGCAGAACAGGAAACACAACTCACACATGGCAAGATCTAGGGTTATCTCTGGATCAGTTCAACTCCATTGGTTCTAATTCAGATATCAGTATTTTACTGTCCAACATCTGACAAACATTACTTTGAAAACAACTAGCAGCAAGTATGCAGGTACAAAGATCATAAAGAAGACCAAGAAATACAGCTACTAGACATGCAGCTGGGACCTATAAAAAAGTGCAGGACAGCAGCCAAGTAAGAATTAAGAGACATGGATGAGAGAACAAGATGTTAAAGAAGTGAAAAGACTGAAAGAGTCAGCTTGTGAAAAGCTGAACTGTTGCTAAAAGCACTTATTGTTATGTAAACACTACAAAACAGCAGTAATTAGAGGGAGTTTGCTAAGTTTGAACTTTGTGTCCTGTCAAAAAGAAACACAAGATAGAAGAACAAAGTTAAAGCCAGTGTATTTAGCCAGGAACAGCACCTACAAGCTTTTTTCCATTTTCTTTTTCTCTTGCTTTTACAAGAAATGTTCTCCTCGTCTACCAAATCAGTGATATATCTAAAATTTGTGAAGTGCATACATACAAATCAGGCCTGTATCAAAGGAAAGAGATGTAGATAGCAAAATAATATTTAATAACCAAGAAGTAAGAAAAACAAGATATTCATTGTGTTCTATACTGCCGAAAATTAGCAGTCTTTCTACAGCAATGACCAGCATTACAAACAGCAATGGTAGCCATATGAGGCCATTGAATGGCCTGTGATCAGTCACCTCATTTCAACTACTAAAGGAAAATCACCAAAAAAAAAAAAAAAAAAAAAAAAAGGCCTCACAAGCCACCTGCAACCTGACGTTTATTACCAGAATTTAAATTAGAATGGTTATGGAAAACTTCTGATGCTCCAAGACCATCTCACTATTCCAGTTTCAAAATTATATAGTATTTTCTGCCGAGGTCTGGGGCAGTTAGTTAATACTGACTTACACTGAGTATTATATCTGAAATTCCTACACAATACCTAGGCCTGAGTTCTTGGTGAAGACCTGGCTACAATTTTTCCAGTGCAAGTCTTTAGAGAATTAGAAGAATGATAAAATTTTGCAAGCATCTCCAAGTATGTCTTCCTAGGCAGTACTTACGGCCAGGAATACAAAATACCTTTAGAATACCTTTAGGAATGTGGTTAGTGCAAGCTAGGTTAGTTACAAGTGTGTAGAATCTTCCCTCCAAAATATTAATGACAGATATGACTAAAAGACTCTGAAAGCCAAACTAATTTAAATGCTAGACTAAAAAAAGGAACTGGTAGTGTTCAGCAAATTGAAAGCTTAACAGCATGATTAACAATATCTCAAACAGTCAACACTTAGTGTACTATCTGGTTACAACACTTCAATTTAAGGGCTTTTAAGATCACCATTTCCAACATTTGCACATGTGAGGCACTTCTGTCTCCAAGAATGAATAATGCCATGTCCTTATCAATTACAATAATCACTGTGTGACAAAAATCTATCATCTAAGCCCCAGCATCAAGGCTACTCAGGACAGTAAGAGAGGTGCCAGAAACAATCATGAGCCCAACAGTCACAAACAAGTCGCCTCATACTGGAAAAAATGAGCTGTTTGAACACCAGTTAATTCAACAAGTGGTTGATGGGGTATCAAGTCTGGCTTATAGCACCAAGCCAGGTGCTCAGGGCAACACGTGAGTGCTTCTGGACACTCAGAGTTATCACCTTAACAATCAGAGAAGCAAAACGTCAGATAACTCCTCACCACTGACACCCCAAGCCAGTGTTACACACAGCAGCTGCTCAATCACAATGACAGTGCTATAGCCATTACCGATCATCCAATTTAATCATGAGATTTGGGATAAGTAGAACTGCCTGGCAGGGCAGTAACCGCGGAATGTGTTGGATGTTGAGGACTACGTATATGAATCCTCAATATTTTGTACAAAACAGCAAATATAAAACAAAGCACCATTGTTTCCTTGTTCATATATGATGAAATAAATATGGAAGAAACTTAAAAACAGAAGGGGAGCTTGACAAAATTTATAGAGTATTTCCAGCTACTTATGGAGCTATGTTCTACAACAATGAGGTTTCCAGAGACTTTTCAGCCTGTTTAAGCCCTCTGTGAATCCTTAGGTGCATGAACTCTAGAGAACGATTTGTGCAGCAGTTCCTTTAGAACTGATTTCTAAGTTAGGCAAGAACTACAGCAAACAGAAACAAAATTGGTACCAATTGCTTTAACCAGTGCAGCATATCCTATTTGGAAATATTCCAGTATCACCTCCCCCAGCAACTCCAAGTTTTTTGAAACACAGGAAATTAATAGGAAATTAACATAGGAAATTAATGTAAAAGCATGTTTGGAAACAAAAGTTGTGACATTTTTATTTTGAAAACAAAGTGGGATGTAGGGCTCTCACCCATCATCCCCTATCATCCAGCCTCTTCATTAGAGATCTCATTTTTAGGTAAGTAAATCTCACTTTACTATTACACAAAAAGGTGATGCTACCTCAAAAAGGTGTAACAGGATATTACAGTGTTTCACATTACAAAGGTGACATTACTATTATATTGAGACTTCTCTAAAATGGTACAATTATGCTTTCTGAAGTAGAAATTAACAGGACAAAAGAAGAACATTAAAATACTAGGAAGCAGCAAATACCATCGAGGCAAGGTTTTTGACCCTCAATAAGCAAACAGTTTAACACAGGAAAAAATCCTGAACTTGAAACAAAAATATTTTAAGACAATCTGCCTTTCTGCCAAGCCTATTCATGACCTAGATACTTCGATCAAGTTAATCAGCAAACCATCACAGCTTGTTAACTCTCAGCCTTATACAGAAACCTAAGTGCCTTACGTTGCTATTTTGACATAAGAATTTGCTCCTCATCTTTCTCTTATCCCAAGCAAACACAGTGTCTGTTTGGTGTTGATCATGGAGGCTGTAGCAGTTATAACCAGAAGCCACACAAACCTAAAACTAGATTCCCACTTCCTCTTAGCATTTGTATCTTTCTATTGTCTTAGATGGTCTTGTGCATTTTGAGCTACAGGCTGTTGCAGCCTTCAGAGCCAAATCATTGTCTGCAGTGTGATTATTCCTGTAAAAGATATCTACAGAGATGCTACTACCTCTCCTGAAATGCGCTGAAAGTTTAGCAGAAAAAAAAATCGGTACAAACAACAAATCACCTGACTCACAGGGTGGAAGACAATATGGCAACAAAGAGCATAAGACACTGTTCATACTGGAAAAGCAACTGTTGTGGGGCAAAGGAAAAGGAGTGCAACTGTCACCATGCCTTATGGTTCCTGCCACAGGAGCTCATAGGGACCAGCAGGACAGAAGCCAAATAGTCAGATTTATAGAGGAGAATAAAAAGCCCAGTGAATATTCTTGGCACTCTTGTCTGAAATGCAGTGTGAAAGGGTATCCTTTAGCCTGTATTATGTACAGTCTTCACAGGAGCACTGGAAGAACTGCTTGAACATGCGTGTAGTCACTGTAAATTTTGCTGATGTATTAAATCTAAAATTGCATACGGAATTTTTCTTATGAAAAAGAAAAAAGCTTGAGAGTCCTGAAGTACATCACAATTACTGCAGATATAGCTTTTAACTAAGGAATCATTCTGACAGAGTCAATTAGATATTTGCCTTCATCTAAGACTTAAAAAGTACATCTCACAGAACTTGTGTGCTTCCTTTGAGACCCAGCCAAACTCTTAACACATTTTGCTTCAGCTTTCCATATGAAGAATCAACATAAGGATGACATCTCCATACACTTCTCTTTCTCTTCAGTAAAATCAAAATGTATATTCAAAGAAACTGAATAGCCCAGTTGCTCTGAATTTCAAACATGAGTTCTACACTCAGTGGCTATTGCAGGAGTGCTGGTTTTGCAATTAAATGAGAAGCGCAGCAGAAATTGCATGTTTGCACACATAATAGTAGTAGTCATTCTGCCACCCTTACTTCCTTGTAAAGGAGTCAACCACTAAAATTTTGGATTGTTCTTTCCAGCTTATGAACAGGAGACATTTCTAGAGACAGACACTTCCAAGTTGCCTGGCTTAGTGCTGTTTTCTTCAGACTACATGAAGGGTAGTTTCTCCAAAGTGGAAAAGCAAATCTCTTCAGATCTCATACAAAAGTGAAATGGCCCGTTCTTCCATGACATCAAACTATTTAGCAAGCCAAACTTCTAGAAAAGTGTCCTAACTGTTGATCAAGCATTCAACCACTTACAATGCATTTGCCACAAGATTTTGGGTTTGTTTCAGAACATCAAGCCTCAGTCCCTCAAATTTCAAAATCCATGTTCAGGAAATACCTGCAGCATTCATCACTGCAGTCCTGCTGAGTAACACAGAGTAAGATGAAGTGACATTTTTCAGTAATGCACTAGAAGCTGAATTTGAGGAAAAACCACAGTTCAGCTGTTAAGGATGTGTCAGACTACAGTTCTTGTGAAGGGGACTAATAACTGTTCATAGATAAGAAACCCAAATCAGCACTACCTTGTGCTTTAAGGCAATCTGAGAATCTACTATCTAGGCAGAAAAGGTATATACAGATGTATACACACAGGTATGTGTATTATTCTGGTACCAAGGCACAACACAAGTACTTGAGGGCATTGCAAAGAAGAAAAACAAACAATTAGGCAAAAGGCACTCAAATGAGCAAACAGTAAATTTTGCCCTTCCAGTGACTTGATCTTTAGAATATATGTGTTCCGATTACCTCTTCTGGGCACATTAAGGTGACAGTTCACAATAGGGGAAGTAGTAAAAGCATATAAAAGTCAGACAAAGCATACATCCAACATAAGCAGCCAAACAGGATGAGAAAAAAGTAGACTGGATTAGATATGCACATCTCCTTCTGAACAGCAGGTTTTGTGAACTCACTTGATAGCTACTGGAATCTGAAGTAATTATCACTGTTTTTTCCACCGATACTCTCAGAGCTTATTTATTATTCAGCAAGAGTAAATGATGTTTCTGCACAGTAGTAGACAGTAGAACTGATATAAAAAGGAATCCCAGAAGAATCCTTTTGTCCATCAACTGATTGCTGCAAGTATTTAGACTTCCTCTTAGCTCTACTGAAAAATAGCAGAATGTACCCAGCATACACACAGCATAATGTTCCATCCCAATAAAGATACCCCCACTGCTTGAACAAAGAGCTGAAAATTATTCTTTTCTAGGCATCTGCACATAAGTGCTTGTGCTCAGGATGGCTAGGGAAAGAGCAAAAACATCTACCCTTCAGAAATAAGGGTTTTCTTTTTTCTTTGTGGACTGATTCATTTGCAAACATATTAAATGAAAAACAAGATGTTCCTTTCAAAACTACATCTGCCAGCAGAGTGGTATTAAGATATGAGCAGCTTGTTAGGAAAATCCTAAGCAACTTAATTCTTCATTTATAAATATGTAAGATATTCTTGATTATAGTACACTCCTTTGACATAGCTTGCTTTACATAAACATTGCCTCTGCTCCATTCTGGCCTGCTTTAAAAAAAAATATTTACTGCCACTACAACATCATACTACACACACATCACATCTTGTGCTGCAGTAATTACAACTGAGCAGAGAAACACATCAACTGTATTAAGCAATAAACAGTCAAAGAAACTCTGGAGAAAAATCTATTCTTTGGTTTAAAGGAAACTTCAAACAGAGCTTTTTTCAGATCTTTCCTCATGTATTTCTAAACTAGTTTCAAGAAATATGCATTTTAACATTGGTGCTACTTACTGGCAAACAATCAGTTCCCAGTTTCTTGTGTTGGGAATTATGGATAATTAGATTCTTCCTTATATATAATTTCTTATAGCATTTCCACAAGTTTCAGAATCAAATTTCATATACACTGTTTTCTTTTTAAAATTGAAATGCATATATTTACTTACAGGGCACCATACATTAAACTTACTGCTATGTAGCAGTAACCATATACCTGACTTCACTTTGGAGGATCTTACTAGAAAACGATGGTGAGCAAAACTGGAGCATTGTGCTTATACTGCCATTCACTGCCACTTCTTTTCTGCTGCTTAAATGAAATGTCAGTACTGTATGTAAGAATAAGAACAAATATGTAGAGAGTTGTAGTTCACTGGTTTAAGGAAACCTTCTTCTCTCTTCTGTCCTTCTGTTTCTCCCTAATCCTCTGACAAAGTGACTTAATCTTCTGTTACAAAATAACTGTATGACAAGTCTTCATCCTACATTTTATTTTTTCTGTTTTCCAGCAATCACCACTGCCTTCATTTTCCTCTTTCTTAAAAAGCTTCTGAACTTCTTTACATGATTTTTGACTCCATAGCTGTCCTACTCAGACTCCTACAATTTATCTGCATCACTGCAGCAAAATCAGTTAGATATACTTTTACAAATACACTCAAAAGGTACCCAACAGCCCCTCATTTGTCCCATTTTGGATCCACAGCAGTTCTTGCCACATTGAAACTCCAGTCTGTGTTTCAGTACATGAGTTTGCAATGGCAGAAAAGAATTTAGGTCACAGGAAGACAGAACTGTATCACAGCAGCAATGGATCTCACCGAGGTTCCAGTGCTTAAGGCATGGCTTAATTTTCTTTCTGGACTTGGAGCAGTCATCATCAATGACTTTAGATAGGAACAATTTTACTTTACATCTTTCTTATCATAAAAAATGTTCTACTGGCAAGTTAATTCACCTGGAAATATCAGAGTTGTGAATGCAACTCAGGATTGGGCTTGAAATAAGTATTTTGAAGAGGGGAACGCATTGTGATTTATTTTAGTTTCACAGAGATTGTATCAAGTGGACATCTTTTGGATAGTATGCCCCTGCATGGGGAAGAGCAATACTTTATGCTCAGTGTTCCTTAGTTACTGGCTGGTGGAAGAACAATGATTTACATGATTATGACAGAAAACAAGGGAAATCAAGGGAAATTCTCCCCATGAGTAGGAAAGAGTCACATCTAATCTGACCTAACTCCTTTTAAGTAGCAGGTCCACAATGTGATCAGGGCAGAGACTGTCAAACAGCAAAGACTTCTTTTAAGAAAGAGGTTTGCGTTATGATAAATACACTGTTGAGCTCAAATTCAACAGTCTTACTCAGAACATCTGTTTATGTTCTGGTTACAATAATTGGGAGCAGCAGGAGAGAAAAGCATGTTGGCCTAAGAGCAGAGCCAGCACTATATCACATAGGGAAATGAAGTGTACAGGCTGAACATTCGACTTATCTTGTACAATGCTGTGCTTAGTACAGGTGGGTCAGTTTACAGGCTCGTTTTTACTCACTGTTTAGTTTTTAATGCAGAATACAGTGACAGAGGTGAAGTAATAAGAAACACACTGCTCAGTTAATTTATCTTGTGGATACACTGCATATGATATTTCCAGGCATAGGTCAGACATATGAAAGTGTGATGGTTAGTAACAAATGAAATTCCACATCCATTCCCAGAGCAGCAGAACACAAACTCATATCTGCTAGCAACAGGGGAGGAACAAATGTTCACAGACTTTAATTTTCCCCATCAACCCTTACTTGTTGTCTTCTGCTGCCTTTGCTATTTTATAAGTGAAAAGACTTATGCCACAGCATGAATTCACAGCATTTCACCTGCCCATGCCATCATGTCAGGGCTGCAGATCATTCCTCCCAAAGGAGGCTCAGGGATAGCAAACCAGTACTGGGGACATATGCTCCTTCTCCCACATTCCACAGGCAGCACAAAGGGACACTGGCAAACATTGCCTTTTTGGTACAAATAGCAGCAGGGAAGAGGAACTGAAAAACTTCCTGTTTCTGTACATGAAAAACTTGCATTTGAAATCATCATGCCACTTCAGTGAGGCTAAGGCTGTCATTTCAGGGTTGTTTAAAGGCTCAGATGGCCACTGAGGTTAACACACTTCTCCTTTTCCCATTCCACTCTCTGCTGCTGATTCTTACCTGTGTTTTCCCTCCACTCTTTGGCAATCCCTATGCTCAGAGGACCATGGGGTGAGTGGCACCAGAAACTGGACCTGCTGAGAACTAGTGCAACATCACCAGATACATGCATTAGCAATAGCCAGATTGGCTCCCTGGTCTGACACACAGCTTGGCTGTGTGAATGAGTGCAGTGACACAAGGGAGGGAGCAGGACACGATTACCTATTCTAGCTCCTCCAAAAACATAGTTCAAGAAACAGGGCATCTTTTCTTTGCACTACATCTATATTTAACAAATGCACACACTGTTATGCTGATTTTAAAATTTAGATATGCATCTGATGTACACAGCCATTTCATTTCCTTTTCTTTCTTGTCAGCCCAATTTCTAAATAGCTTTTGGTTTGTATATGGGATATTACATTATCCGCATTACATCATTTTCTGGCAACTGTGCATCACTTTCCAAAACTAGGGGAGAGTCACACTGGGGAAGAACATGCAATTCAAAGATTTCTGTTGTCTGCAGGGGCTGTGGAGGCCACGCAAGTTCAGTTGCTTCTTAGGCCAGAAATGCAGCTAAAAAAAATTCCAGTAGATGATTTCAACAAAAAAGAGCATCCTAGAGAAGCAAATGGGCAGATCATAGTTGTACAGTCTGAAAAAAATGGGGCTATATAATCGCATGCTTCCATGCACTGCTTTATTAATTTCTTTTCAGTGCAAGATAATATATATGCAAGAACACAAGCTATGAGATTTTTTACCTGCATTTTCCAGCTGACGGTTTCCACAGCTGACACCAACCTTTGCCCAAGGTGGTACTGCAGCAAGCCCTCTCTACTCAGCCCAGCCCAATGCTTCAATTAATTCAAGAAATGGGTGGAAAGAGATCCAAAACACTATGGAAACAATTTCTCATTACAGACTGTATCGGGGAACACTACTAATTACCACAGAAGTGTTCCCAGTTCTGCACTGAATCCAGACAGTTATCCACACTAAGAAGAATGTTTCATCCTTAGTCACTAATTGGATCTTGTTTGTAAAGCCAATCTTTGTTTCAAAGTCTGACACAGTTTGAGAGCCAGAGTACTATGGGGCAGAAGATTAAAATTCCTTTCCACAGCTGTCAAAGACACTAGAAACACTGTCCATACATAAAAGGATGGGGTGTATTATGTTATTTTCCTATCCATTTTTACTCTATAACTATGGTTAAAATCCTACAAACTTATTTTTTTAGGGGTACTAGAAGCAACTGATCTTATGCAACCACAGAGTCCTGTTTGAACTATTTATTAACTGCGAAGGGTAATTACACACGGAATCAGTCACCTTAAGTGCTGTGCTAAGCAAATGGTGAGTTTATTGAGTACCTTTGGTAAATTTAGGAGAAAGCTATTCCAAGCAAGATCACTGATCATTTAAGCTTGCAGAGTATACTAAAACAAGATGCAGTTTTGCTGTCCTGGAATCTCCCTCTTTGAACTTTAACATCACCACTTCCTTCTCCAAGGAGATACCAAAAAATACCAGAAATGCAAAAACCAACTTTACTACATGTATACATCTCCCTAATGTATCAGAACTCCAACTTTTCAGAATTTTCTGTATGCTGTCACTAAAATAATAATGCTCACTTAAAATTAGTTAATTTTAATTACTTATATACAACTTATTTACTAGGAATTCTTTTCTTCACAAAGTTAAGCTAACACACTTTAAAAATTCCCATTTTACGGTATAGTATATACTTTAAGTCATCTGTTACTTCATCTTTCTGAGCTCTAGTCAAAAAGATACCAAAGCCAGTCTATATTCTTTTATCTCTAGAAGTGAGCACAGCATGCTGAAGTATTTTGATCTCCAGCCACCAAGCACCAGGATTTCACCTAGACAAACTGCGCTAGTTCAGAATTCAGACACATGTACCACATCTATGTAAGCCAAGTCCTCAGTGGAAGCCTATGGGTCAAAGCTGGTGCTAAGACAGCTCTGCACTGTCCCATCTCTACCCCACCCCAGTCAGTCCAAGCTGGTCACCTGGACAACATCCAGTCTCATCTCCACTCCTGTATAGCAGTTGTGCCACTGATGGAAGACACACAGATCAGGGAATACACTATCTGTGTCTTTACAGCCAATATACAGAAGAAAACTTGTGTGCTAATCTACAGCATCAGCTTCAATGCAACATTTTTTTTGGAGGCTTGCTGATGTGACTCCCATCTACAAGAAGGGCTGTAAGGAGGATCTGGGAAACTACAGGCCTGTCAGCCTGACATCAGTGCCAGGGAAGGTCATGGAACAAATCCTCCTGGGAGAGATCACACGGCTCATGTGCGACGTTCACAGGATCAGGCCCAGCCAGCATAGGTTCATGAAAGGCAGGTCGTGTTTGACCAACCTCATCTCTTTCTACGACTGGGTGACCAGACTGGTAGATGAGGGAAAGGCTGTTGATGTAGTCTACCTAGACTTCAGCAAAGCCTTTGACATGGTTTCTCACAGAATCCATCTGCGGAAACTGGCTGCCCGTGGCTTGGACAGGTTTACCCTCCGTTGGATAAGGAACTGGCTGGAGGGCCGTGCTCAGCAGGTGGTGCTCAATGGAGTGAAGTCCAGCTGGAGACCTGTTTCAAGTAGTGTCCTCCAAGGGTCGGTGCTGGGGCCCATCCTGTTTAATATCTTCATTGACAACTTAGATGAAGGGATTGAGTGTACCCTGAGTAAGTTTGCAGATGACACCAAGCTGGGAGGTGGTGTCGATCTGCCTGAGGGCAGGGAGGCCCTGCAGAGGGATCTAGATAAACTGGATCGCTGGGCCGAGGTGAATGGGATGAGGATCAACAAGGCCAAGTGCTGGGTCCTGCACTTTGGGCACAACAACCGCATGCAGCGTTACAGACTTGGGGATGAGTGGTTGGATGACTGTGAAGAGGAAAGGGACCTGGGGGTGTTGGTTGATGCTCGGCTGAACATGAGCCCACAGTGTGCCCAGGTGGCCAAGAGGGCCAACAGCATCCTGGCCTGCATTAGAAATGGTGTGGCCAGCAGGAGCAGGGAGGTGATCATCCCCCTGTGCTCAGCTCTGGTGAGGCCGCACCTCGAGTATTGTGTTCAGTTTTGGGTCCCTCACTACAGGAAAGACATCGAGGCCCTGGAGAGTGTCCAGAGAAACTGGAAACAAAACTGGTGAGGGGTCTGGAGCACAAACCTTATGAGGAGCGGCTGAGGGAGCTGGGATTGTTCAGTCTGGAGAAGAGGAGGCTCAGGGGAGACCTCATTGCACTCTACAACTTCCTGAAGGGAGGCTGTGGTGTAAAAGGGTCTGGCCTCTTCTCCCAGGCAAATAGTAGGACCCGAGGAAATGGCCAGAAGTTATACCAGAGGAGGTTTAGGTTGGACATTAGGAGAAACTTTTTCTCTCAGAGAGTGGTCAGGCACTGGAACGGCTGCCCAGGGAGCTGGTGGAGTCGCCGTTCCTGGCAGTGTTCAAGAGGCGCCTGGATGAGGAGCTACGAGATATGGGTTAGTGCTTGTGGAACTAATAGGAATGGGAGGGTGGTTGGACTAGATGATCTTGCAGGTCGTTTCCAACCTTGCAATTCTGCGATTCTGTCATTTGTAGAGGCAGAAAACCAACAGGTCATAATCCACACTTCCCTCGCTGTCTGACATCATTTTACGTGGCTTTAGTAACTGAAAGCATAGATACCTTCACCATGCCTTGGTTTCTGCATCATGTCTTACTACCAGAAAAACTCAGTACCACCACTTGTGGGTGTTTTTTTTTTTTTTTTTTTTTTTTTTTTTTGTTACACTCATGGAATGCCAGATCAGCAACACAGTATTTATTTTAAAAAATAGTGACTAAGAATGTGCCATGTGTCAAGCTGTTTTACATCTAGATGCTTTCAAAGCTTTGTTTTTGAATGCTAGAAAAAAATATTCTATCAAAATACGCTGTGTTTTCTTGAAGGGACAGAACAAGCCTATCAACACAGACTGTTTGCTTTCACCAAAAACTTAAACAATGATTTCTCAACATGCATCATCATAATGCCAGCAAACCCCACTGGTTCTCATATTCTACAAAAAGTTATCTAATGCAAAATGCTTAAAGTCAGATAAACTCAAGGTCTGTTTTCTACATGCTTTTCTAAAAAAAAAAAAAAAAAAATCAGATACCACTGCCCATTGCTGAACGTATTAATCTGAATATATAAAAACTGTATGGTAAAATAAAAGTAAACTCGGACATTACAGTTTGTGGAAAAAGAGGGGGAAAATGAGTTTTCTCTGCACCTGTGGAAGAGACTAAGGAGGAGAGCATGATTCCCAGCAAAGGAGTGAATAACAGGGTTTGTCCAACCGATAGGGCACTCACTCCTGGCAGATCAAGCCTCAAAAGAGCAGCTTTCACACATGTTGTCTGGGAACTACCCCCTCTCCAGCAAGCAGCAGTGACCACCACAAAAAATGGAATCTATTCAGAAGTGACCACTATCATACCTACATCTAAGTTAAAACCAACAACAGGAAATTTCTGCATTTCTAATGAAAAGTCAGTCAGCAGAGCCACAGTTTGTTTTACAATCAAAACGATGCATCGAACAGTTTTGTATGTATTGTTGATTCTTTTATTGAAAGACTGGCATTTCAGTCAAACCACTAGACTGACTAGATCTGTTGCTGGCTCTATTAAGTCCTCTATCAATGCTTACAAAAACACTTCTTGTCTGCCTCAACCTAAATTGTAACTTTGATGACCACGTCCTGCAAGTAATTGAATTTCCTAATGCTCTGAAGAAATTCTCAGAAAAGGAATTTCTTATCTTTATCAATTGTATTGGACTCCCTGGATGGATGTTAATTGCACAGAGCAAGTCCAATACAATGCAACCTATTCTTATCATCATCAGGAGCATCATAAGCGAATAGTCCTGTATCTGTCTAGAAGACAGACTAACACTTAGAAGGCATTTGTGCTTATCTCAAACATTATTATAAAGAAAATCTATGTGCAAAATTGAATATCAGAGGTGTGGTAGCTAGTAACTGACCATCACACCTGGTAGACAAGAGATTCTGTAGCTGAATCTATAGAGATACAGCTGCATCTACATAGATTCTATAGCTGAATGCCTTGCTCCTAAGAACAATCAACAAAGACATGCAAACATATTTGCAAATTAGCCTCAATTAGCCCCTTTGAGTTTAAACTAGTCAGAACTTACCTGATCATTTTGATCATTCTTTTTTTGAACATATGATTTCTTTGAATCATTTATTTCAGAAGATTAACTCATAATGCCTATGGACAATTTCTGGATCCCAATGTAATCAAAACCTGGAGTAATGCAGCAGGTTTGTGTTTCAGTTATGATTATTGTTAGCACGAGATTTAAGGCACTGTAATTCAGGATTGTTTGCACTAACAATACTGGACACTATTCAAACAGTTTTAAAAAATGCAGTTGTTTCTTCCAGTAGTTGCACTCTGTGAACACACAGGTGCGTACAGATGGTGCACAAGAGACACAGCGTTCTTTACGACTGAACGCTCTAAGTTACTAATTTTTTTCCAAATACATTGAAAAAGCACTTATAGAAACAACTTCAGGGCGAAATTCAAGCAGGACTGACTTTTTTTATACATACGTCTAGACATTTTTCTGTGTGTTCATGTGGAATGCAGAAATGACTAAGAGAACTAGTGTAATTACTCTTAGGAGAGTTAAGCTGGCCTACTCAGCTGCTGCTCAATTTTTTTTTGACTACTGCAACAAATAGATTCCTCAGCTCCATGGAGAGCAAAGGCTGTCATCCAGTTGTACAACAGTGTCTTAAAGACGATGTGCATGCTTGTACTGAAGTGTCAGAGTATTCACTTGGAGGTTTTTAGCCAGTTTGGACACTTGTATGAATGCTTGCCTTAGCATCTCCCCTACAAGCACAGGCACTTCCTATAAGGCTGAGTAGATGGTGATACAGCCTTCTGGAAGTGCTTTGCCCTGCCCTCAGAGCACAGAAAATCTAAGCTCTTGGGCAGCTCAAGGTAAGTTTACATCCTAGCCTGAATTCTTAGCCCAGGATTTACTGCATTAACAAAAAATGTGAAACAAAATATACAATATCCGAAGTTGACCATCTGGATCTATCAAGTTCAGTGTTGTAGTTGCATAATCCATCTACATTTAGTAGTGAGAACAAGCTAAGAACGGCTGCATGGCCCTTTTTCTACCCTTCCAAGTGACAAGAACATTCATCTGCAAATGATGCTTTCCAAAAACATAGCACAGTCAGTGAACTCATCATATATGTTTTGTTTTTTACACTTCATCTGTACTTAAACCTCTTCTGGAAGTAGATGGTATTTAATTGCATTCTGAAGTCATTATAAAAACCTTTTTTTTGTAAGAACAGAAAAGTAATGTTTTGGAATTGAAGAATATATTTTTACTTCCTATCAAAGCCACAAAACATCCCCTCTTTCCAAAAGATTTTCACCTGCTCAATACTTCTTGCACATGGGGCTTCTCTAACATCCATTTCAAAAGAAATGAAGAGGCTTGACAACTATCTAACCTAGTGCAGTCACTCAGCTACACCAAAGCAATGAAGCTAACTCATCTTGGTCCAGAAGGAGCTATTACAATTGCTGAGATGTTTCCAGATCTCCAGAAGCAGTCCGATGAAGCAGTGGTAATCTTAAACACACAATTAGTATCTAGGGAGCAAATCTAAAGCCCAGCAGAAAGCTATTTTCATGAAGTTTTATTATTGCTTTTCCACTTACTGTAAGCAGCCTTTGACTGCCTGTCATACAAGTACTGATCACCATGAAACGGAGGCCAAATATTTCCTTTCATTTTTTGATATTACACTCAGGGTGAGAACACAAAGGATTTTACTTAAACCCTGCCTAGCTAATCATAGCAATGTCTTACTAGTAAGGTAATGATGGGTATGTGCAGTCATGGACAGATTGAGATGGGACAACAACCTATAAATATTTCGTATTAATTCAATTTCTAAATGCCGTGAAAGCCACAAGCAGTCCTGTTTTTCACTGCTCAGCACAGTGAGTGTATCACACTGCTTCTACATCAAGTGCTAAACAGAAATACCCAGTGAATCACAATAGCTTCCAAATTCAAGGACAAAACGCAACCATTGCTTCATTGCCTGAAAATTATGGTATGACAATTAGCAATGACCAACACCTGGTTGCTATCAAATCACCCTTTAATGATCATAGGAAATCATCAGCTAAACTAGAAGTATCTGGTGTTTCTGTCTTACAGTACTGCAATTGGGAAAAAAAAACAAACAAATCTCAGTCTTCAATAAAACCTCCCTTCTGCTATCCACAGCAGGACCAAAAGGTATAAAGGAATTAATAATCCACAAGACTGATATAAAGGAGCACCAGAGAGAAAAAATCATGACTCTGGATTTGCATGTCAGGGTGACTTCATAGCTAAAAATAAATTCCAGGCAACGAGCAGTATCTGGCAACAGAGTTTTTACCTCTCCTCACAAAACTGCTACCAGCAGGAATTAGGAAAAGGAATTGTGCAAACAGAAATTAAGCTTAGCATACATGTCTGTTATAAGGAGCCCTGCGTATAGCTTACACTTTCATCTTAGTCTTTTCCTTGCCAGAATACCTTGCTGCCACAACAGCAACACTAAGCACTATGCACAAAACAGCAAACAACTTCTCTGATGCCAAAAGGATTATTTTTTCTCGAGATAACCAAGGCCAGCAGCAAAGAGCACGGCACCCGTCTGCTGCTGGGCCATAGTAATTGCTCTCTTCTCCAGAAGTTGCCTGTGCAGCTTCCACCAGGGAGCCCAGAAGAGGAAAATCTCTTCCAGCTTACATCACAACCGCCGCAGATCGGCTCTGAAAGAGAAGAAAAGCTATTCATGTCGGGGAGGCTTAGCCCGCACCGAGAGCGATTTGCATGAGAAAAGCCTTGTGCAAAAAAAAAAAAAAAAAAAAAAAAAAAAAAAAAAAAAAAAAAAAAAAAAAAAGACTACACCAAGATGTAAGGCTTTGAGTGATACGCTCAGTTTCTAGATGGCTTATTTTGACAAGTTTTACACCTTTTGAGAGCCCCTCCGAACATTAGGCTACGCAGTGACAATCAACAGATGCAGATCGGTTTTCCGTGTCATTATTGTTGTTCCGAAGTGAAAACCGACGTTTTGCACTTGACAGCACGCCGTTATGGGGCAGGATGACTTTAAAAGTCAAATATTGCACAATGATTCCTTTCAAGCACTGTGTATTGGCAGACCTCCATCGGTTGCAAACAAGAAGTTTGACCTGGTGGAATGAACTTGCC
Source organism: Tetrao urogallus (assembly GCF_951394365.1). NCBI lineage: Eukaryota > Metazoa > Chordata > Aves > Galliformes > Phasianidae > Tetrao > Tetrao urogallus. Next base: position 51,651,333 of record NC_136816.1, on the reverse strand, counting down.
TAGAATTTAAGATCTCATTAAAATATATAGTTACTGTTCTTCATTATTGCAAGAAGCTTAAAATAAGAAGGCAAGGTAAGTTAAAAGCTCCCAACAACTCCCTGGGCATGCAAGACTGCAGCAGTATTTATATCATTTACAGAATCAGGGAAACAATATTGATTCTGATCGCTTTTGCTCCTCAAGTTCAGCATTTAGAAAGACCCCAGACCAGAGCTTGTTTGAGACAAAGCAGGGCACATCAGTACAGGATAAAGGCTCGCTGTCAGTTACACACTGACAGCAAGACTCTTAGCCCTTGCAAAAGCTAAGGTTGAAGGAGGTGCAACAGTGGGGAAATATGGGTTTTTGCTGTATAATACCTGTACAGGGTATTAGGAGGGGAGACAGAAAAAGACCCTCTTAAATCATCCATGAGACAAAACAGGAGTTACAGAACTTCAGAAGTTGGCTTAATACTCCCATCCACTCCTCAAAAACAAACAAAAAAACCCAACCCTAAACAATAAAAACAAGCCACCCAAAACATCCAAGTCAGACTTAAGCTAGATTTGAGAACAAACTCTTCTGGAAAATAGAAGATTTTCCTCTCCCTTCATCCTTGGAACACAAAGGTAAGGATGTACTTAACAGAATATTTCCTTGATCACATCTCAATTCTTTAATCGCTGATGGCTAGCATCTTTTTGTATACTGCCTTAACCACCTGTTCAGTCAAGGATTTTCCAGCTTTAGATCAGGCGTATAAATTTCTGACAGACAGGAAAAACAACAGCTCAGAAAGTCTTTAAAGTACAGATACAGCAGGCAATACTTTGCTTCCAGGAACTGAAAACTACATCAGTAGATGGAATTGAGGAACAAAGTTCTCATATATTAGAATTCCCTAAATTAGGAAATCATAGAAAAATATTAGAAAGTATAGAGAAGAGCATGAAGAAATGCTTAGTATTCTTGCACAAATTATATTTCTGCTTCTCAAAGTTAAACATAACTGCCATAATATGAAAGAAGGCACAAACTTCCTATGTTTTACCCAGGAAGTATTGCTTAAGTTAACACAAGATGAATCTGTGGTAATCCAACTGCTGAAGTCTTCATCCCAATGCAAAGTATGGGAAGATAACCCACAGGACAAGAAATGGAACTTAAGTTCTATGTTTGTTTCTCAGAGATGACAAATAGTGAGCCAGGAACAAATTCAAAGTTAAGAGGGAGGCAGAGAGTGATCATGAACAGCTGACCTAGAGAAAAAACCAAGGCTTCATCAGGCGATTTTTTCTGGACATTTCATGGTCACAGACTACCCAGACAGTACAAAACAATGGTGAAAGCAGATTCCACTCATCCCGCAAATAATCCTGCAGTTTTGATAACTCCTTGTGATTATCTTCTCTCTCCATGCCCCAGCTGCCTTGGTTGGATAGATTTTTAACTGTGCTTCACTAAACAACACAACTCTTAGTCTTTCAAGGGTTACTTTGGTTAATGCTTTGTTTGCTTTTAGTGTTTTGGCTATTAAACTCTTGTCTATAACACACATCTTCAAAACAGAAAGTGCTACCAGAAAATGTTTTCATTAAGCATACTAACACCATGCTTCTCAGTCACAATAATTGCTGCAAATTGATTTTGATTTGTCAAATACCTTGCATATAGAAACAGTTTGATCTGACATGTTCAGAAGTTGTTTAACCTAGACTAACAGGTCTCACTGCACCCCAAGAGGCAGAAAACAGGCACACTGCAAAGGGTCAGCAGACCCTGTTCCCTTCTTTGTATCTAAGTTCTGTACAAGTACATAGCTATCATGCTTTAACAGCAACATAGCTAGGACAAATGTTGATAGTTAAAAGTACATCTAAACTATTTCTATAAAGCAAGGGACACAGTGTGCTTCAGAAATTCATCATTAGACGCAAATCACTGTTTACAACATGAGTAGACAAAGTTTAGAACTCAACATTTGGATACAGCAGAACAATGCCCTTTTTATCTCTACAGAAGTGAACACTCATTAGCGCTTGTTCTGAAGGAGGAGAAATGTTTGATTTTTGAAATTCTGCATTGGTGCAGTTCACAAAGAACGTTTTTTTTTTTTTTTAAACCAAGACTGATTTACTGCTATTCATAACGTTACATAAAACATTTTCTCCTCAGAAGCTAAACAGAGTTCCTCTAAGACTGCATGCTGGAAGCCATAGAAAGCTCACTGTCAGGAACAGTGTTCCAGATGCTGCTCACCATGTTACATTACCACCTGCCACTGTCTCCCATTGCTGTCATAGTATGTCCAGCCAGGCCAGATGGGCAAAGGTGATATTCAATGGGGTGAGACTTGCTAAATCTTTCTGTTCACTCAGTAGTACAGCCTCATGCTTTTTCCTGTTCCTCACCCCACCCTTTCCTTTTTATGAAAAAAGGGAACACCACTTATTTTTTATCCTCTAAGACAGCTTTTCTCCTCATCCAAAAAGGCTCCCAACCCTTCCTTCTCTGCTTTTCTGGCTTCTTGGACTAATTAACCATGACCATGCTGGGACAGGCCTTTTGGGAGAAAATTGCAGAATTGTCAGGAGCTGTTCTTCTGCTTAGGTCAGCCCTTCACCATGCACTCATAGGTTCCCACCGTCAAGCCACATTTGCTTCTACTCTTCACACGTTTCCTCTCCTTCCAACTCACTGTTAAGTTTGTCATCTCGGAGTAATTCCTGTCATAAGGGCCATTTATGACAGTCAGCAGATTTTCCCAGAATGCGCTCCAGGCATAAAGAGGGAAAGAGGGACAGTGAGAAACTTGCTTCAAAATCAGGAGCTGGTTTAACCAGCCACTGAACTGCAGCCTCTGGCTCACAGACACATACTGTCCTCACCCTCAGAGTGTGCCAGTGGAACAAACACGCCTGTGTTCCCCAGTAGATTAAGGCTTTCACTCAGAACAGAGCACTTATCTTTCTTTTTCCCTCCTTTACTGTTGATAAAACCATTTGGATGCAATGTTATCAGAGGGAACATCTGAACTTCTTCCATTTGTTTCTTTTACTTAAATACGTTCATCCCAAATATTGCTATTTCCTTCTCTAAAGCTTGTACTTTGACACTCACAATGACAGAAGTTAACCATCTGCCCTGCACAGTGTTCAAACATTTTCATTCTCCGCCTGCACAGCAGAAAGCCATGTGCATTACAGAAACACCATCCGTACAGTGCAGTGTCTTTTATAGATACTGAGACAGGATATTCACTGTATTCATCCCTAATCTATTCAAATAGGTCACCCAGAGTTCATAACGCCACACAACCACTGCCAGATAGGGTATCTGGAACACAGTATTTTCTCAAGTACTTTGAAAAAGCATGAAAAGTGCTTTTTGAAGGTACGGATTTAAGCAATGTGTAAGTCAGAATCTTGATCTCTCCTGATTTATATTTCTGTTTAGATGTCACACCGTATTTGTTAAATGCTTTTCCAATTGTTCACATCTAACAGGAATAAGAAGAAAAATGGTAGAGGAAACATCGCAGAATATTTTAGCCACTGGCGTCAGGTCCCTACTCTTGAAAGCACATTAACTTAACACACAGAATCAAAAGCTAAGATTTGCTAGCTACAATTCCTTCCATCCAGATGAGTGGAGCTGTTGCTGCTGACTTTAACAGGACAAGCTCAGGGATGAACATGTAAACAGCTGAGCCTAAGAGATTGCATTCCTTAAGTTTTAGGAAAAAGGCTATTAATGAGGTCCTTAGAGACATGGGTGCGTGTTTCCTTACAGTGCACATCATGGAAAACCGTCAAGCCTGCTGAATACATGAGCAAGTCAAACGGAACAAAGCTATCAATCTCCTCTCACACACCCAGGCACTTTCCCAGAGTGGAGGAACAGGTCCGGTTTGCTACAAAGCACCTACTGAGTGGTTCTCACACAGCTTCACTCACAGAAGTGGCAGGAGTCCATCTGTGACTCCTGTGCAGGTATGCCAAGTTTATAATTCAAAACACTTCTTCCAGCCTCCAACCCTGAAAATCCACCACAGGGCTCCAGCTCTCTCGTCTATTATTTGCAGCTGTTTAAAAATTTCGGCAGATCAAGTCACAAGTCTTTAATTGTTCAGCAGGTTTACATCACAATAATTTAGTGAGCTCTAGTTAGAAGTCTAACCTTTAAAATAATTGAACATAGTTCACAGAGAACACTGTAAGCCAGCATGGCTAACAACAGTGAATTACAACAAAGGCTCATTTTTATCACCAGCTCAAGCACTTTTGACTCTTAAGACATGACCTCTATTCAAGTCAGCATTGCACTTTAAACTCATTAAGCTACTTTCCAGGACGTACTATGTCAGAGTACTTCATCACAATTTCTGAATATGTGCCTTGAGAGAAACTTTCCAACAGATGATGCGGCAAGAGAAAAGTGCCTGAGGTTATTCAGTTTTTTTGGCTCCTTGATCAGACTCCTCAGAGTAATACGGTCATCACAAAAACATTCTGCAACACTGACTCAATAGTATTTCAACATTTAAATGTCAGACGTGGATAAAAGCAGCATTGTGCAAAAGCTCTAACAACTGTTATTTTAGAAAGTGCTTTATCAGACATTACCAAAGCTGTACTTCTAAACAATGCAGTTTTCTTGTTTTGCTTGCATGCTCTAATGCTCCCCAGACAGAGTATTTCTAGTAGACAGCCCTGTGAAAGGATTCACTTCAAGGTGACAGCCATTTTACACTCAACACACGGTTATTTCTAAAAGTGATGCCTAGATTTCTGAATGCCTTGTGCCAGATACGTAGATACCTACAGATCAGCCCATCGTAGTAGATGTCCTTCTGCAGCAGGAAGACATCCCAGGGTCCAGCTCCCTCCCCATTCTGCTGTGACCAGCCCCAAATCAGCCCCAATCTCAACATCAGATGCCTGCTCCATCCATGGTGCACACTTCCCTGGAAAAGCAAAGGTAGAACTATGTGGCTTTGAACTGTTAGAGGCATTTAATAAAAGTCCTCTGAAGTGTTCTGGCCATGCTGGGGGATGGGGGGGAGGGAGGAGGGCATGACACCCACCCCCTATCTTTCACCTCATAATGAGAACCACTCTGCTCAGCCTGTGGGGCTGGTACCTACACACCCTCCATTGCACCCACTGCTGAGTCTTCCCAGTCCGGTAGACAGCCTGGGATGTCTGAAATGGCTGGCAACACAGCTCCCATACATTTCAATGTTTACCACATCCATCTGCTGGGAGAAGAAATCCAGAAGTTAAGGGTTATCCTGATACTGGCACACTAAGCTGCTTTGTGACTCATACTACATTCTGTTGCTCTTTACTACCCTTCTAAAGGCAGTTTTCTGAAGTCTGAGACTTGAAACTAAAAGATAGCTAAAAGAAAATAATAATGAAATAAGTAGCAGGGAAAGATCAAGAACTTTGTTTTCTTGCTGCTGAACCATAAACCTTCTTAACGCTGCAGGCATGCAAGTTTTTAATAATGGCCACCTCGCTCATGTCTTGAGTTACACGAGAGGCCACGGAGCACACAAAATCATTAATTATTAATCCAATCATTTTACCAAAGCACCAGCTAAGCAGGATCTTCACAGAAGATCCAGTTCCTTCAGTGTCATTCAGTTCACAGACGGCATAGAAACAGAATATCCAGAGAGCCTTGTGAACTCTGCCTTCAGAAGAGAGGCTTCTTTTCAACATATGGATACTGGCTGGAAATACTGGATAGGTGTTTCATCTTTGAACTTGCCAGGAACTACAGAATTAATGAGAATTCAGCACTGTAATTAAGGTACCTATGTTTTTAGAAAGTCTGTGAAACAACAACAGAGTTTGACCACAGATTTTGAAATTTAATGACAAATAAGAAAGGAAAAGTCTTTATTTAGAAAAGAACCGATACAAATGTGTCTGTAGTACAGAAAAGGCCAAACACAAATTGCATAAAATAGTCTTTTGCCAGTATACAGATTTTGGCCTTGATTTTAGAAAGCAGAACCAATATAAACAACAGCTCTGCTGACTCTTGTGGATATACAGTGTTTCAGCAGCCCTTCACAGATTTCAAAGGTCTCAATCCAGCAGCTGCTGCCTCTTGCCTCTTCCTGGTCATCTCATGTTATTGAAGGCCTGTCCTGTTACATGCTCCAGTTACCCTTCCTGCTTTGCTATTCTTTTCACACTGGAACAAAGATGTTTAATTTTTTCTTAGACATACTCACAAAGATCTAGAAGAAAATTACTCTTTGACATGTTCTCCTAAGAATTGAAGTAATTCCTGCTGACATTCAAAACACTGCTGCAACCTCAGCCAGTAAAGACTGCAATTATGTTGGTTCCTATTGGTCCCAGGCACTGAGGACTCAGGCAGACCACACCTTACCTAGCGACAGCCCTCTGACCATACATAACTTTTAAAAGGGACACTAGATGTTAGAAGATTTCCGGATTTCCTGTTTCTCCTTTATACCATAAGAATGTGTAAGCCCAGGTATAAATAATACCACCTGGAACAAATTCCTACTTCAAAAGTGTGTTTTCTCCTATTACTTTGTCTAATGAGACAATATGTGTTAGCAACCATCATGTGACACTATTTTAGCCTTGAGGAAGTGGGGAAAATGTTGAAATTGGAATCACAACAAATATATTTATTTAGCAGCAGGTCAAGGTCTCTGTCTGAGGGACAGAAAGCAGCAGGAATGTTAAGAAATTATCTGCCAGCTTCATGAACTGAATACAGAGATATGCCGATATCATTAATTTACTCTCACGTTTCTCAAGACTCCAAATAAAGCATAAATCCTCCTAAAAGAAGATAGTGGCTACCTTCTTTATAGCTGTCCACATTAAGCTAATCACAAAGTTAAATTGGATATTTTGGGAGGAAAACACGAGGAAGGAAAAAAACAAAAACAATTTCTAAAGGCAAAAATCTGCACACAGACATTTTACAGCCATTGATACTAAATCAGAAAATGTTTTCCCCATCCCAAGACTGTGATCAGCATAATGCAGTTTTGATTTTTGCTTGAGAAAACAGCTAAAAGAAAGCACAACTCTGTAACTGGGTGTATCGAGTTGATTGTTCCTGTTTTCTGATGAACATCCACAGAACAGGGAAGTCCTAAAACCCAGCTCTAGTCACGAACCCCCTTGAACTCTGTTCCAAACAGCACAGCTGAGACCAGGATCTGGCATTCCACCAAACACACTGCTAAGCAAATCCCACATGACCAGCTGTGCATCGCATAAAGGCAGACACGTTCAAGTTAAATGTTCTGTGCTTTCCTTTGTCTATAGCAAGTGAGGTGATGCAATACGTGGTTGGGAAGTTCTCAGAAAAGGAAGGCAGCTCAGCTCCTAACACTCACTAATTCCATGTCATTTCAGAGCTTTCTTTACCAGAGAAAAGAGGCTTGGTGCAATCTGTAGATGTTTGATGTGTATCTTAGTATTTACTCGACCTGGAGGAACTTATTTGACAGACAGGCTTTAAAGTCACTCCTACAGATTGTAACTTACTATACATTCAATGCTTTCTATAGGACCTATGGTGAGTCTTTTGGGTGGGCAAAGCCCGCATGCAAGGGAGCCAGGAGAACAAGTAGCCTGTGGTAGGTTTTCTATCACTCCAGCACACCATTCCCATTTTTTTTTTTTTTATACACAGAATCATGGCATCTCAACCCACAAGAGTGTTGACCACACCACACAGCTTGGTGCCTTGCTAAAGGTACACTCAGTCCTACTGAGGATGTCACTGATGAAGACATTATAGAACATCCATCCAGTACTCACTCCAAGGGACACCACTTCCACTGCTTTTCCCTGTTGCTGACCACTGTGATGTGAACACATCAGTGTCCTGGGCTTATCCACACCATTAACAGCCCGATCTCTGCACAGCAAAGGTGCCTGAGTATAGCAACAGTTTCTACCACTTTCACATACGAATTCTGCTTCTGCCACTATGACAGGCAGATGGTTGGGTTGCAGAACATGAGAGGTGTTGAAAAGCACTGTTATAAAGGTAACTTTCATCACAGAGCTCATTTACACCTTTATTTACTACACCTAACTTTATAAAATGCCACAAATTTCTTTGACAGTGATCAAATTTTAGAAATAGATAAGTGCAATAGATGGCAGAAGAGTACAAGCTGTCAGACTAGAATTATCATTTTCCTTGAGGGGCAAACAGCTCCAGTAACCAAAAGCCTTAACAATCCAGGTGGGAGCAATAAGAACCAGAATCAAATCCAGGCTCTCATCTCCACTGCCACATAATACAATATGAGCAGTCCATTTCTGCACCTCAAGCCTTTAAAGTACATATTTAAAATTGCAAATCTATAATCTTTCTTCCCAGGGCAGGATACATGTTTGTCCTCCAAGTACTTGGAAAGTTACAGGTGCAGTTAAACATCATCCTGCCAGAATAAATTTGTACTCAGTGCACACTGATAACTCACTTGTCAACACTTCTCTTCTTGACTCAAAAATGAAAGCCTGCAAGATTTTCCTGTTCAAGTTGGTAGAGTTGTTATACCTGCAACTAGTGAAAGACTGCTTCTGAGCTTGGACCTGCCTAGGATTTACAGCTATTGAAGCTGTGTGAAATCCTTCCTAGGTCATCAAACTTGAGATCAACGCTATTAATTCCCTGCCCCTCCTCATCACATTTTGTCTCTGTCTGAAAAACTAATTTTAGGCTATAGTCATCAAGAAGAATGCAAAGTGTGTAGTAAAAGCTGTGCAATACACTAAGTGACCAGGGACATGTGTTGATGCTACTAGGAAGACAACTACCATCTCCATTGTTTATCTTATGGCTAGTACAAGATTAGTTCTGCACACACACATTGTAGGCAATTACAGCATGGATATTTTGGTCCATCATTTACCTCTTCATGAAAAGAAAGAAGTACGTTCATTGATTATTTTCTCATCTAAACTGGTATTTAAGAAATCCTCCAATCACCTTACACAAAACAAGAGCCTTGGCAGAGAATACTTTTTGTTTGGGCTCTGAAGAATGCACTCCTTTGCACATGCAGTTATGTTTAATCAAGTTGTACTACCTCAAGAAAACATGCAAGTCACTGAACTTGGCTAAAAAAGCAAACATATCACTTAAACTTTCCAAATAAATATTTGGCTTAAAGAATCTTTTCCCATCAGTGTTAGATGTGGGATAGAAGAAATTATCCTGAAACTTCCCCCATGCTGTATGACAAAGTGCATGAACAACACAAAGAAGAAAAAAAAAAAAAAAAAAAAATCAAGCAAAAAGTGAAGCACTGTGTCTGTTTTCACAGCCCTAACTTGAACATGGTGGCAAGAACTTGAGGGTTTTATTTGGCCTCAAACAGAAGCCTGCACACCCAGCATTCATGCTGTGATTTCACACTGTGATTTATTCCATCATTTACATGCCAGGTTTCAAAAGCCTTGCCTGCTCTCAGATGTGTAGGAACAGCACATGACTTACTCAAACAGTGTAGGACTACCTAAAGTTTTACAGCAATAGTTAAATCTTCCAAACACCAGCCAAAAGATGAATCAGTATCTTTCCACCTCTGAAGCTGCAGTCACAGGTTCTTTTCAACAGTAACTTCATAGGATTCCCTTGAACAAGATAGAAATCTACTCCTCCCTACACAGCTCAGCCCTAAGCCTTCCTTTGCCATCACTAACATACAGATGTGGAAGTTCTGACTGGTGACATGCAGGGAACCCCGTCTCCACATCCTCCTGCAGCCTGCTTCCCTATTCCTTGGTAAGATGCCTACAGTGCCCTGATGATTCTGCTATTACTGATACTTCAAAGAGTCCTTCAGGTTATATTAATATTAACCAGGAACACACACAGTGCAGAATGAGGCCATCTGATCTGATAGGCAGCTAGGCTTACAGGTGGAGCATAAAGGCAAGTTTTCTTCTGAGTCCCTCCACAGATCATCTAAGTTGCAACAGAGAAAGTATAGCAGAAATGAAAGTTCCATGTGCTATCGTGGTGAAGCTGAACTTAAAACTGCACCAATGTGCGGGTGTCAGAGACCAGAACTAGCTTCAAACTGGTCACTTCTCTATTAGAAACAAAAACTTCCTTTCACAGGGGGGTACAGCCTAAAACAAAAGGAAAGCTTTAGGAAAGAGCTGGTTCTGAAATGACTGTACTATTAGCTTCAGTGCATGTTATACATTAAGTGCTATACAGTTTTGTGTCCAAAAAAAAACAAAGGTCGCATCCATCATTACTTGCAGCATGACCTGACAACTATACAGAGAGAGCAGTGACCCATAACATGCAAGAATTACCTCAACATCCCAATGAGCAGGTCAGTGCATGCTGTACAGAAACAGGAGTTCTCTCACAGTAGCACAAAGGTTTCTCTCTCCTTCAGATCTTAATAGTAAGACTTTTCATATGCAAATATTGCTATCCAAGCGATTATTTGGATGGATTGATACTGCTGACACTTGCAAGAGAAAAGTGCCAGTTCTATGACTATCTGGAACAAAAATGTGTTTAATTCAGTAGTCTGCAGTCTGCTAGGTGATAAGCATGCCTCCTGATCAATAATTGAGGAATGAGCTATTTCACAGACAGGTATATCACTGCCTATTCAGCCAGATAGGATTCTTCCTAAGAATTTAATCTCATGAAGCATCATACTTTCAAACATTTGGCCTTGATGCTTGCTGCTCTATTAGACACATGGCAGAGAGAGGGGAGAGAGAACCCAAAGTTCATAATTCACCAGTTATCAATGGCCTGCTGCTGAAGAATGATTTATGATGAACCCATGCAGACCAGGTTACCAGGAAGTATCTTAACATTTGCTGCTTGTAGTCAGCTAGTCATACAGATGTATTACAATTTTACATATTTGTGTCTAAGAACCAAACCTTAAAGATTTCCTTTAGCATGAAAGAAAGAGACTGAAAATAGAGCATCTGAATTGCACTGACTCACCCATGAGCTCCCAAGACTGCACAGGTATTACTGCCTAAACACAAACAAATAGCAGCAGGCAGCCTGGCCAGCCCTCTTTTTATGTTGAGCCTTCATATGGTATCTCCAGGGTGGGCTTTAAAGCAAACACCCATGGTCCCTCTGTCCTGACAAATGGCACATCTAGACTTTTCTGTAGTGTAATGGTACCACAGAGTTGTTAGCTTTAGCTGAACCAGTTAAGTGTTTCAGGGCTTGACCTTTTAAGCATATTAAACTGCATGTGCATTTTCTCACAACAGCTTCCAACTGTGATCTCATCAGTGACCAATACTGCAAATAGCCATTGTAAACCAATTTAATAAAACTACTACAATGATGGGGGCAGGTTTTGAAGTCTAAAATGGATAGCTTGATTTTCTATTGTATAAATAAATCCTCATTCTTCTCCAGTTCCGTTTCAAGATTTCTCAGAAGAAACTCCCACAGTAGTTTTTCTTCCCTGTCTCCATTGTCCTTTCATTTCAGTATTTCACAAGAATTCTTCTCCTGATTAATGGATGAGTAAAAAAGGTGAAGAAGCAAGGCTGGCAGGTATGATTGAAATTGTAGTAGATACTGTAAAAACTGTTCAGTTTCTTGCAGAGAGGCGAGATGAGGTATCCCATAATGCAAATTCAAGCTTAGTACTAGAAGTTGTAATTTCCAAGAAGCCAAGAAAAATAGCACTTGCTTAATTATGGATGATTATAACCCTCATCAGCCACAACAGTTTTACTGTAAACTCAACTTGCATTAATGCCAAAGCTTCAATCACAGTTTAAAAACCCTCAGACCCATATTCTCATTCACAGACAGGTAAATGCATAACTACACAGAGACAAGCAGCAGCAAAAGCCAAACTTGAGGCACAATCTGAGATAATCTTTGGAAAAGAGGATCCTGTGGCAAGATTTATCTGTTAGAATTTGCCTTATCCAATAAGACAACAATGTGCAGCATAGCTGTTACTCATCCCCTACCTTTATCTTCTAAAGGAAAAAAATTCCTAAATGATACTGCAAAGGTATTCATGTAACTACTGGTGAGACTGTTCTAAGAAGATATGTTTACATTGCTCAAAGGAAGAAAATCCTTATTCTTGGTTTTATTTATCTCAGGAGTTTAAAGACACTGGAGACTGTTCATTTGTCCTCTATGTTTTCTGTAAGCAATACATTTTCCATAAAGACAAAAGTAATAAACCCAGTTATATACGAACAATGAAAGCATTATTTATCCTCAGATGGGTGATTTTAGGCAGAAAAGAACTGACAATCTAAAAGGACAAAATGTTTTTTTTTTTTTTTTTCTTTTTTTTTTTTTCCCACCCAGTATGAAATACACCCTCTTCAAACATTACTGATCTCTACAGGTACTACAAGCCTACTCATTGTGTTTAAAAAACAATTTCCTATTCTGTATACTTATAACAGATGCTGTGCCTAGCACAGAAGGTTAATGAAAAATAGTTTTTATTAAAGCTGGTTAGTGTGCAACTAAGCGTGCAAACAGAGGTCTAGAAAGCAGCCAGAAGTAGACATCCACCATTTGAATTAACTTCAGCATTAACTTGCAACATGAAATTTTACTATAAAACAGTATTTTGATTACAAATACTGCCAAAGAGCATAGCTCCTTCCTTAGTATCTTATATAAAACCATGTTTTGCCCAATTCCTCTGCTAATTATTGGTTATTTCTGTATTTATTCCTCTTCAGTGTGGGTCAAAATGCACTGTTTGCAATCTGCTGCTTAGCTGTTTTTGCAGCTATCAAGTGAATGAAAAAAATGCCTTGCTTTACCAATTTCAATTGTCATTGCTATCTATAGAGCCATCAATACTAGAAGATGCCTCTCTGTGCATTCAGTTTTAAAGGAGGCAAAGGAAAAAAAAGAAAAGCTTGTAACTGTAGATAGATATTAAGTAGAGGAGATGCAGTTCTCTCTCCCGGGTTTCACCCAGGAGGGCAATGGCTGCAACTCTATGCTGTCTTACAGTCCAGTGCTCAAAGCAAACCACCCTGACAGTCCCTGCCCTGCCAGCAGTGTGGGGGATCTGCAGCTGCTTCTCCACTGGCCCGAGTTGTGCCTGAAGCACATGAGGCTGTTATTCTGATAAGGCAGCCAGCACCCAAGCCTTCGAGTATGGATCTGTCCCATTTTGCCATAGCTTAAATTATGGCTCTGCTATTCTCTCTGATGTTATGTTGCTTTCTAGCACAGCTGGGTTTGTTCAAGCTCTGTCATTACAAGGAGGATGCTATAGCTGCTGGAGCAGAAAGGTCAAATTATCAGTGCTTTTCATTCTTCCTCTATGTTACCAGCTGAGCACCTTCCACACCTCAAACAGCTCCCCAACTCGCATCACTCATTTTACAGGTGAGAAGGGACAGGAGCTGCACAGCTTTAAGATACAAGCATTCCTGCTAATTTCACCATGTTTTCATGCAGACTTATTCTAGGGTATTTCCACACTAGTGATAGCCCCTTCTAGGGCAAAGAATCCTGATGCAACTGAATTATCTCCCAGAAGCTTGCAGCAAAGGGAAAAATCTCCCTCACTCTCTTCCTCTAAGGCCACACCATCCATTTGACAGCATCCCCAAGCCTCCATCACCACCCTCCCTTTCCCATCACCCTCCCATCCCAAGCAATCTCACCCTCTTCTTTGCCCAACCAGCATCATCTATGTTGTAAATAAACTCAAGCCACTGACAGCAAAGCAATTCCTCCTCTTGTTCATTTAAAAGAAGCATTTTTTTTCTGCCAGCTCATCACCATGCACAGGAGGGTACTCAGCAGCATGGTGCTGCTGCACTCTCAACCTGTGACATTTCCCCTCAACAGTACCACCAGGGAAACACAAGGTCTCCTATGCTGCAGCACTCATACACAACAATGGCAATTAACATTAATATTCCAAAACTTGAGATCCAGAAATGCTTCCAGGTACTAATAGCCATGAAGTTTCTAGCTAAGTGTTCGATGTGAGCCCTGTCACCTGCGAGCAAAACTAAATAGTGCTTGGAATGCCACTAGTAGCACAAATCCCTATGAAAGTAAATAAAAGAAATAGGAGGGGAGTGAGCAGATGCTAATTGAATTCACTAATTGTAAAAACAATATGCTCATGACATTTCAAGGGTTACTTTGATTACTTATTATTTCTATCTTGTCAGAAGCCAATAGGATGTGTAGTTGCAGTAAGTGGAGGAGGAACCTCAGGTGAAAATCAAAGCTTGATTCAGAGTTAGGCTTCCTCACTCTGTGGAAATTATCCTCCTCTTGGCATGCCAGTGGAACCTTGCTGCACCCCATTCCCTTCCTCTTGCCAGCACTGATTCTGCAGTGACTCCCTGATCAGACTATTCAGCTCACTAAACCACTAGAAAACTAACTCAGCAAAAGAACTGCAGATTTCCTGCCAGTGTAGCCAGCTGACTCAGCTGACCAGACACAATCTCCTGCAACTGCACAGTGGAGGCAATGGGAGTGCACAGAGCAGGGCCAGTGTCATACTGCTGCCAGAGAGGACTGTCACCTTAAATACACAAACAGGGAAAACACCTACATAAAGAAAGGAAGAAAGAATGAGGGAGGCAACACTTGCCACAGCAAATGGGACAATACAATGAATAGGAAGATGAAGAAAGAAGGGCTGACTTCTTTCAGCACAGCAGTGCCTCTAGGACAAGTTAAATGGCAGCTAGCTGCCCCCACAGCTGCTCGAAAGGCAGCTGTCAGTGCCAGACAGTGACTGAGAACACTGTAGTCTCAAAGTCCAACGCACTCTTTTGTTGGCGATTCCTGACCGAGGTACCCTAGGTTGCTCCATTCTAAGAATTCCATGATTAGTCATCACACTGATACTTCCCAGGTTTTATATCTTGTATTTCTAATTGTCATTGTAAAGGTTTCCTTTTGTATACAGGAATTTCTAGGAAAGTCATCCAACTGCAGATTAAGAATAAAATGCAATCAATAGATGCAAAGCAAAGTGGGATGGTTTACCAACAGAGCATCACTGACACAATAGAGCATGACAGCATCTTGGAAAATTCTGTCCCATCTCTGAGCATAAACTATTGTATGGGAACTGCTGAGTCACAGCCTAAACCTCTGATTGATCACATGAGGCAAGCAATGATTCAGCCACAGGAGCACAGGTGAAGGCAATTCACCTGTGCTGCCAGAAGGGGTGGAGCCAGGCTTCACCTCTCCTAGAGGTATTTAAGAGCTGGCTACCAGTAGGGAAGGATCTCTTCTGGAGATTTACTGTGCTGGAGTTTTGTAAGTGAGCCCAGTATATGGGTTAGCTTTCTATCTATTCTCTTTTTGTTATCATAATCTACTTTGCCTAACTCTCTTGTTTATTTCATAATTATAACATCTTAATATTCATTGATTATACAAGTATACATTTACAAATGATAATGGCAGCAGTTTGAGCTATTCCAAAAGCACAACAATATTCCACCTCACTTTCTTGGTCTGTAATTACAAAAATATTGCTGAATTAGTTTTGAGAAAGAAGAATAAATGTGGTGGTATAGTTGTGTAGGAGTAATAAAATCCCTTGTCCTTGCAGATCAGTGCTGCCACTTCAAAAGAGTAAACATGACCAATGTGTTAGAGGAGTAAGACAAGGAGTCCTTGTCTTACTGCTCTGCCTGCACTTGCCACACACTACCACTAAAACACTCAGCTGGTACAGATCATTAACCCAGTAAGATCCCAAGTGATGATCTGCCATTTTAGCAATCCAAGTCACTCCACAAAAGTGCTGGCATCAAGAAGGGAAGAGAACCATGCAGCCAGGACGATAAACATTTCCCCAGTCTATCACATGAGCCTGACGCATCTTACGAAACCACAGACCTAAGTTTCAGCACCCTGCCCTTGCTTTCATTGAAGCTGGTCACCACAGCAACTCCAAAGAGATGTTCTTGACTTTTTAACTCTTTCTTTCAAGGAAACTTTCCATACTAGGCATTTGTTTCTCATACTGAAATGCTACAAATTCCAATACTAACTTAATCCCATAGTTGTTTTACATATCACAATGTTCAGGAAAACAGCATGCCTCAACTTCTGTATTTAAAGGCTGTGTGATAATGTTTTCATTTACTTACCTTTTTGCTTCTTCTAAGTGACAGAGGTACTCATAAGCAATGTTCTGACGTCTCCTTTCATCCATCTCCTCTGCTGAAAGCCTTTCATCATCCACAATAGCTGCAAACAGAGACCCATATCAAGTTACACACGAGTCAGGAGTGGTTTAGAGAAGTTTTACTGAAAGCCTATGCAAAGAAGAGAAACTAAGACAGACTAAGTCTGTCCTCCAGGAAAGTGGTCATTTTTGGCACTCAAACATTTAGACCACTTTTTCCTCTTGGAGGGTGAATTCCTCAAGTTCCACTTGCTCAGACCCAGGGGGTCTCACATTTGTCTGCTACCTGATTTGGGGGCAGGTATGAATTCTTATGCAGGTGGAGCTATGTGTGGGAGCTGACAGTTTCAGCTCACACGTACCTGGAGGAGTTTGGGGACCACCCAAGTGAGCATTGGTAGAGGAACTGCCCCTTCAGCAGCAGAGATAGAAATAATGCACTGCAAATATGTCTCAAGGCAACTTGGGAGCCAGATGCAGTTTCAGCAAGCTGTTAACCTGCAACAGAGCGAGCTGCCTCTCACTGATGGGCCCTGTGATAAGAGCTGTAAGCAAATGAAAGGGCTGTGGTATTCATACTCCTTACTGCTGAACCACATCACTTCCTATTAAGGAACCTATTAAGAATGACTCTCCGCACCTCTCCAGCTGGAAACATCCCTTATCATTAACAACTACCCCATGACTGATCTCCCCTTTCGTAGGCAACACAGGCCCTCTTGTGAGCAATTAGTCCTCCCAGAAGTTCAAATGTTTCCAGTAATTAATCTAAAATAAGGCCACTACAATACTACAGACTTCTGTCTAAGTTTCAATCATAGCATGAAGCTTATGCTTAAGGAAGCCTTCAAAAACCAGTTACCAAAATGGCACCCTGTTTGTGCTGGTGCCTGCCAGAAGAGTTTGACCTATCCTCCATCATGTTTCCCAACCACAAATTCCAAGTCTGTGCCAGAGCTGACTAACTTACTGCTGTGTTTGTGAAGTGGAAAACAGAGCAGACCTTGCTGGAAAGCAAGACTTGTGATCCTACAAGCAAGCTTCTTCACATCTCTGATCTGAATGACTGCACAACTGCAGCCATGCTCATACAAGTAAAGGGTGGGGACAGAAACAGGGCCAGACACTTTCTGCATAACCCTACAAGCTAAGACCATCAAGAAGTATACTCCATAAAAAACAGATTCTCTCTTCTCCAAATGCACTGTTCAACACAACTTCAGTTGAGCTGCCATGAAAACCATGCAAGCCACAAGAAAGTTTTCATCATTTCCCTGATGCAACTGCCTCATTTAGTGAGTAACCACTTTCCTGAGCTGATACGAGCAATTTGGATAAAGGACACCACGATAAAGCAAGAATCTGTGCTTTACAATGCATACATTGAAAGCTGAACCTAAAGAAAAAAATGGGTGATCCCATCTATTTGAAGTTAATGAAAAAAAAAAAATAGAGTCAAGTAAAATCACTTCCACTTCATTTTGCGGTATTTTTAAAATACTTCCTCCTCCAAATGGACACCACACCCAGGACAGACCCCTTTTGCTTCAGCACACCAAGAGCCTGTGTTGCCAAGCAGGAATACACCGAGCACACACTGAGTACACAAGAAATGACACTACTTGCCCACACTGGACTGAAGCTACCATACATTTCTTAATTTATCACACAGTTGCTTTGAGCTTTGTTGTTTCAGTTTTAATCATCACAAGAATTGATGTGTCTCATCTTCCTCTGCTTTTAAGATGGGTTCTTCCTAATTACGCAGAAGTTTCATGAACTGATAAAACAAATGTCTTGCTCTGAGTCTCTTTCAAGTCTGATATCTCAATAAACATGACTCACTCTAAAGAGAGCTCTCAGATGCTGTAATCAGGTCACTGTGATCTGAAACACTAGTGTGGAGACAAACGTGAGGCTCAAGTCATAAAACACTCAACATGGCAAACTGGCTGTGGAGCTCTGCCATCCTCATCACCAGCTTGTCCAGAACAGACTGATCTCACAACCTGTCACTGTTCTGCTGGACAGGAGTCTTGGCTCTATGAGACAAGGGCAAAGTACCAGTGAGCCACATGTTCATTATTAATACACTACTTCATTACCTGTGCCAGTGAGCTCTGGAGTGAGTCTTCAGGCAGCACTGCTGACCCAGGGTACAAGACCCATGGAATGATGGCAATTGCCCTCCATCAGAGGAGTCCAGCCAATTGCCCTGACTTGTTATGGCCTGTCAACTGTGATGTGACAGGTGGTACTGAATCTGACCTTGGTCCTTCTTGAAAGACATGCATCTTTCATTTTTTCTTCCTCTCAGCTAACACATTTAGTTGCTCCCACCATTTACCTCTGCCTTTCGAACACAACCTGCCACAATCAAAGCAGCATAACAGGTAGCTTATCTGAAAGTGGGAGTGAAAAACCATACAACTCGCTTGATAAACATCATTCTAGGAACTTACCTGAACAACTTTAATACTTTACAATCTAGTCTGAGATTTACATATCCACAGGTCCCTCCCATCCTCAACAAGAACATACCAGAGGGAACAGACCTTCCTTCTTCATTAAAATTTTTTGTGAATATCAACTCATAGGGTGGCTGAAGGCAATGACAGACAGTACAGGACTGCTGTAGTCTTAGAGAACCTTTCAGCAATGAGGGAAAAGGATAAAAGTAGAGGAGAAGTAGCTGATAGACACTGAAAAGTAAATAACATATCTTCTAGAACAGGTACTGTATTAGCAGCTCAGAAGTTAGAAAGTCAGGCATCCTTCCTGATAGGTCAAAGCATCTCGTTATGTGCTGAAAGTGAGCTCCAAACAATCAGAGTATGGGGAGTGCCAACCCTATACTGCTTATGCTAGGAAGAGTCTCTTGCAATATCACCATGTGGTAAGATCCATTTTATGCTTTGTCTCTCCAGCACATGCTGGCTTCGGAGCAACAGCACTACCACAACAAACAAATTATTGCAGACACTTTCAGTAACAGCAGTGATAAACCTCAGGATAAAAGCAGCACCAGGATTAAACTGCAGAGGAAATTAATTTGAAGACTTTCAAAATTATGCATCCTTAAGGTTTACTATACTGTAGCATTTGTTTGGCAAAGGCTTCAGTCTTTGACTATAGACTTCAGCATATATCTTTGGGTATACCCATTCACACAGAGTTCAGCACAGAGATGATCTTGGTTTTACAACAGAGAACTCAGGTCTCTCTGCCAAACAAGGCACTTATCAGTCAGAAGGTAGGGAAGAATTATGAAATATAAATGCATTCTGCTTTATCAGTAGCTTCTTGACAGTGCTGAACTGCAAAGATTGCTATTATAAAGGATGTTACTGGGACAGAGTAAGCAGGGCTATGTTTCACCTGGAGACCTCCAGCTCACCGGTATGAGCAAGCAGGATCTGGACAGATTCAAAATGTTACTGCTGAAAAGAGCTAAATGACACAGAACAAGGCACACGTTCACTACATAGGAGCTATAATATACTGGAAAAAATATATATCTAAAAATCACACCTTATGATTCAGTATACCAGCCTGTGGATTTTGGATTTGGAATTCAGAAAAACATCACAACTATTTCCTCTAAGAGAGAATGTTATGAATATATGAACAAATACCAGTGCAGTGCTTAAAAGCTTCCTATTTCATCTCATTTAAGATGTTGCCACTCCATCAGCCAGCATTATTACATACAAATAAAAAAAAAAGAATTAGATTCCCTCATTACAGAGGCTCCTTCCTCGAAAAACGGTGAAGAAAGAGTGTGTAGGAAGCATGGGGCAACCAGCAGCATTACAGCTCAAATTGTCACAGTTTTCAACAAAAATGAAAATAGACTTGCTGTGGCACACAGTATGATACAACAATTGTCTAAGCAAACTCTTCCCACAATTACTTCAGTTGATTCAATGGAAAATAAAGTGACATTCTAAGAACTATATTATATATTCTCCTTCTACATGTTTCCTCCACTTCCCAACTCTGTTTACACAGGGCTATTCTGAGTTACTACTTCCATCATCTGACATATTGCAGCTGTGTTCACTTTTATTTAAAATATTTTGTTATGGAGTAGCACCTCCATGGAACAGTAGACAAAACATATTTCAGGGCTGGGGATTGCAAGAATTCCTTCTGATGCTCTCTGATGCAAGGACAGCTACTCCCGAAGTGCCACGTGCACCTACATATGACGTGTCCCAAGAAAGTTTTTCTGTCTGAATCAGCATGAAATAGAGAGCACTTAAATGCTTTTAGATTGAGCCTAGCGAGCTGTCAGAAACGTTACCACTGCTTATGAAGCCTCAATACAGTTACTGAAATCTGCAACAGGATTAGGTGCTCAGGGGACGTAATCTTGAACAACAGCACCTGGAAAGAGATGCAGAATTTTAGGTTCTCATTTGCTCAGCTTACACAATTAATTTCAAGAGCTCCACAGCTGCCAGCTATGCAAATATTGCCCTCTTATTGTAACCACGACAAAGATTTTGAAGGTGCCAGGGTTAGACATAATCTGCATTAGCACTGAGTTTACCATATTTTTCACATCTATGTCACTATACTTAATATGACAGTAAATGCTTTTTACAAGTCTAATCCACAGTGACTTTCAATCTTCCCCATGGATACATGAATTTTACTTTTAAATGAAGCCAGACTCAAACCTCCTATAAAAGAACTAAAGAGCATAGAAGAAAAACAAAAAGTTTAGTTTTAATTTTTGAATGTAAACTTATGGAACATTTACAGAATCACAGAATCGCAAGGTTGGAAACGACCTGCAAGATCATCTAGACCAACCACCCTCCCATTCCTATTAGTTCCACAAGCACTAACCCATATCTCATAGCTCCTCATCCAGGCGCCTCTTGAACACTGCCAGGAACGGCGACTCCACCAGCTCCCTGGGCAGCCGTTCCAGTGCCTGACCACTCTCTGAGAGAAAAAGTTTCTCCTAATGTCCAACCTAAACCTCCTCTGGTATAACTTCTGGCCGTTACCTCGGGTCCTACTATTTGCCTGGGAGAAGAGGCCAGACCCTTTTACACCACAGCCTCCCTTCAGGAAGTTGTAGAGTGCAATGAGGTCTCCCCTGAGCCTCCTCTTCTCCAGACTGAACAATCCCAGCTCCCTCAGCCGCTCCTCATAAGGTTTGTGCTCCAGACCCCTCACCAGTTTTGTTTCCAGTTTCTCTGGACACTCTCCAGGGCCTCGATGTCTTTCCTGTAGTGAGGGACCCAAAACTGAACACAATACTCGAGGTGCGGCCTCACCAGAGCTGAGCACAGGGGGATGATCACCTCCCTGCTCCTGCTGGCCACACCATTTCTAATGCAGGCCAGGATGCCGTTGGCCCTCTTGGCCACCTGGGCACACTGTGGGCTCATGTTCAGCCGAGCATCAACCAACACCCCCAGGTCCCTTTCCTCTTCACAGTCATCCAACCACTCATCCCCAAGTCTGTAACGCTGCATGCGGTTGTTGTGCCCAAAGTGCAGGACCCAGCACTTGGCCTTGTTGATCCTCATCCCATTCACCTCGGCCCAGCGATCCAGTTTATCTAGATCCCTCTGCAGGGCCTCCCTGCCCTCAGGCAGATCGACACCACCTCCCAGCTTGGTGTCATCTGCAAACTTACTCAGGGTACACTCAATCCCTTCATCTAAGTTGTCAATGAAGATATTAAACAGGATGGGCCCCAGCACCGACCCTTGGAGGACACTACTTGAAACAGGTCTCCAGCTGGACTTCACTCCATTGAGCACCACCTGCTGAGCATGGCTCTCCAGCCAGTTCCTTATCCAACGGAGGGTAAACCTGTCCAAGCCACGGGCAGCCAGTTTCCGCAGATGGATTCTGTGAGAGACCATGTCAAAGGCTTTGCTGAAGTCTAGGTAGACTACATCAACAGCCTTTCCCAAGAAAAAAGAAAATTCCAAGTTGTTTTGGGATAGCAATTTCCAAAACAGTTTTTATATTCTTTTAAAAAACTGAGGCTGGTAAAAGTATTATCATAACACACATAGCACCAGTTAAGGCTTCCTAGTCATTCATTCATACTTAGACATGATTGTCAGCAGTAACTCAGGAACTGCACATGGCTACTTATAAAAGGTAGGTCCTTTAACAAGGCATTTGCCACAAGCATACCAGAAGACTTCTCATATTGACAAAGGGAAAGAAGAGGATCCTAATAGCCTGTGCCAATTCCTCACAGGTTCCTGACACCAAAGACATTTTCCCATAGAAAGTGAGAAATGAGCAAGGAAGACAGTGACTTTTGGCACAGCAACAGTGATCGGTATAGGACAGAGAATCACAGAATGGCTTGGTTTAAAAGGGATCTCAAGGATCATCAAGCTCCAACCCCTCTGCCGCAGGCAGAACCACCAACCTTCGCATAGTAATATATACAGTATAGTACCTCAAAAATCCTCTTACAGTAACAGAGAAGAGTAAGTTTGGAACTGAGGGAGAAGGAAAGAGATAACAAACTCCAATGAAATGCTAGAATAAAGGTTTTTGACCAGAGTATTTGTTGAACATCATCTACATCTCATTTCACAGTACCAGCTGTGTGCTATCCCAAGAGCTGCGTAAAGCAGATGGCAATATAAGAAGGCTGGCACAGTGACTCACAGTCCTTGCTCAATGGCAGGAAGTTCTGCAAATTCTGTGCCCCCCCCCCCCCCCCCCCCACACACACACACATCTTCCTGCCTCCTCTGCCGAAGTCTATCTCCATATCACCAGCACTAGTGCACTGGCAGGTGTTTAACTGTTGTACTGCATTAGCTCAAAGAACACTAAAATAAAAGCCAAGAGCCCCTTGCACAAAACCTCCAGAGTGATGCTTTGTTCTGGTGAATTCAGAGCCAGGTACAAAAGCAGTGATGAGCAGACTCCAGGCAGCATTCCATTTGCAGCTGTTTGCACCATGAAAGTCTCTAAACATGAAGCATCTGCCACCACACTTCAGTGTTGGAGCTTCAAGAAAAAACTTAATGCTTTAAATCAAGGTTGATGCCAAAATCTTAGGTTACAGGATTAAGTAGTTGTATACTTTCGTAACATGAACGATCTAGTCCAATGAATTTAGTGTCATCTTTTATTTCTGTTAAAATTTGTACTATCAGGTAGACAGGACTGGCTCTGCATAGACCACCATGGCTCAATGGTTGCTCCTGGAGCTACCTTAGCAAATGGTGCACCATCCACCCCTTATAACTGGAGCAGAATTGTGAAGTGGCCATACTCTCTGACCAGGTTCACTGTTACCAGAGCTTACAGTGTTTCCAGGCAGCTGAAAATAATTGTGTGAACAGGTTTACACACACAGCTGTTGGAAAAACACTGCTCAAAGCTACAGAGGCAGACAATTTCCTCCTAAGTCTCTGTTCCCAAATACCAAATCACAGGTATCTAGTGCCACAGTTTACAGACTGTGCAGAGGAAAAAATGCCACCTAAAACTGAACGGAGATCATTCGAAAGGTCACCAAGAAAAACTTTTTACAAAACCAAGTATATTACAGGAGTTCTGTTAGGGCATAGAGTACCTACAGGACTGCTGTTGTGTTGGAAAATATTTCTCTTCAGTAGAAAAATCTAATGTTCTGGTCAGGACAGCCTTCTATAGATTTCCCCTTCCAAAAAGCACAGTTGCAAGCAACTAGAACATGTCTCAGCAATTCAACCAGATGGCCTGAATCTTCTTTCTATGGCTCCAGTTAAGGAAGTTGAGTCAATTTGCTGAACATCTGCTCCAGAAAGGGCTCTGAACAGAAAGTAAAGCAACCAAAATCTACCACAGTTGTCAACATGGGTGACAGTTTTGCCAGAGACAGTAGACTAACACACTTGATCAAATTATGAAGCCCTTCAGTCTGGAATTTCTATTTCTCCCCTCAATAACTGCTTTCTTCTTCCCTGAGAAAAGACTGTGGATTTCTTAATCTGGTTATTACATTGTCTGAAGCATACAGGCTCAGAATTTCATACACAAATACACATCTTCCAGACAGAGAATCTCACAGATCTGTCATGCAGGATCTACTGGGTCACTGTTCTGGACCAGATTTCACTGCCAGGCATTACATAGAGAAAAATGAAGCACCATTTCACCATTTTTTCCTACAGTAAGTCCAGTAAAAGGACATCTTGATGCAAAATAACATGTTTGCTAAAATGCTCCTTCCCTGGAGTTTTCTTGTGGAGACTTACGCCTGTCCATTCACTCTCCCAGAGGCATTTGCCCCTCACTTCTCTGACAAAAGGCCTCAGTCTTCTGTATCTCATACCACAAAGTCCAACCACATCCACTTACAGAAATGGAGTACCATTTCAATTCTTGAATCTTAGTGGTACAAAGGGTCTATGATGCAACAGCAACCACAACCCATGCTTCTGGAGCCAAGTATCAAATCTGTTAGATTTCAAGAGTCTGTCAGATGTTGACCTTGGCAGAGGGCTGACAGACTCCTGGACACGTCTTACGATACCTGAATTCTCACAAAGTCACATTTAACTACACAGATGAATTTGGCACTCAGCAAGTAATCATATGCACAGTTAGGACACTTAATGTTCACTTTGCATGCAGTTATACATAACCCTTAGTCTTCTTTTCAGACATCAAGCTTTCTGCAGTACAATAAGGTGTCACTATGGTAGAGGAAACATACATTAAGTAGTTCTATCTTTGTCTTACTATACAATGATACCAAAGTGTAGACATCTCTGCCTGCTAAGGTACTTTAACTCATGCAGTAAAATAAAACTCACTGTATTTTAACTTCAGTGTATTTATTCTATATGCTTGGAGGAACAAGGAGGGAGACAGAATGTGAGTTTGAAGGAAGGAAAATCTAATCCTAACCAATTTCAGTTAGTTTCAAAGCAAATGTCATCTAAAATTATAAGCATGAAATGCAGTTTTTAAGCCTGCCTGTTGCCAGCTGCTTCCACTGACATTTAACTGCCAGCCTCATTGTTGGTAGAAATATTTCAGGTAACTCCTTATTAAAGCTGTTTATCTCTGTACACTTCACCTCAGTGCAACCCTTGTCCCCAAGATTCAGGTACTCAGAGTACCTTTATAACTGTTAGCTTCTTTCTGTGAACTATCTAGTCGATCTTGAAACTGTTTGCTGATACCAACTCAGTCTACATTACTGTAATAAAGTTACAAGCCTTAAGAACTCAGGCTGATGGAAATGAAAAGGCACTGAACACCAATGAAAAGTTATTTCTTCCCCTGGCAGGTCATCCCATCTTCACCTAGATGGTCATTAACACAGTCATCCCTTCTTCACCTAGATGGTCATTAACACAGTCAAGCTTGAGAAAAGCTTGGGAAAATCTATATTGTTAAGGAGTTAGTCAGGTTGTAAGTTGTGTTAAAGAGCAGCATGACGTTTTTCATGTGGGCTTTTAAATAAGGCATGTTAAAAAAAAAAAAAAAAAAAAAAAAGCAGTTAAAATTCTCACTGGGGGCTCAAGGCATTTGAAATAATATAACATATTCCAGCAGGAATTTCCGACAGGCTTTCCTTCTCCAGTGGTAAATTCATGAGGAACCAACTATTAAAGAGTGAAAGGTTCCTCTGTCAGTTTCATATGTTCATGGCTTTCTTAATGTTGGGAGTTGAATTCCATGTATTTTGACACATTTGCTCTGTTCATTTCACTAGAATTACTTCAAATGTTTGCTTTTTTATTAGCAATATACACTAACAGTCTTTAATAAAGTAGCTAAAATTTTTGCAATACGGATTAAGTTTCCTTACCTACCTATTCAACTTAACACAAACAAAATATAAAAGCAATAATGAAAAAATATTTTAATATTGCCAGGCTAGCAAAATAAGCAGCTCAGCTGTGAATGGCACAGAAAAATGTTACTGTCTACAGCAAGAAGACACATCTGCTGAGCCCCAGAGGCATGTTTCATTATATTTAGACACCATATCACCTGCAGCCACAACTCCACCCATAAATGTTTGTGGATGAAGCACGAGGTGTTGCAGAAGAGCAGGAAAGACTAGAGGCTGTCAGGGGGAAGAGACAAAGCACAGACTGAACTCACTGCAGTGACAACAGGGAGTCTGGATTCAGGATTGTCCACCCCTCCTCTGTTTGCACATGTTGAGTTTACCTATGGCTCTATCACTCCTGTGGCTGTCAGTTTAGATGCTCTACTCTGCAAACAGTAGCTAGTCACTCTAACTAAGCTGTTCGAAATGTCTTCGTTCTCTCAAGGAAACAGGAAAAAGTACTCTGCTTACTGTGGCTACGGGGTATCCTAGAGACTGAAGAAGCCAGAGAGTACTGACAGGAGTAATTGATGCTTCACCAAATTGCAAGCTAGTTGAAACCTAGTTTTGGTCACTGTCATTATTCCAAAGGAGAATTTCAAAACACTACTTGCCATTTAAATGATCACCAACTGAGATAACTCCCTGTTACCTATCATTGTTTTTGGTCTTTCAAGTGTCAAAAATCTGATTCGTACGACAGTCTGAGAACACAAATGCAATTTCAGATGCACTTGTAATAAATGCCTTTTGCCTGGATGTTGATAAATAAGCAGCTGCTCTTGGCTATGAGAATGGAGGGAAACAAAAATAGGAACAGGAGAGGGGAGAGAGAAGGAAAAAGCTCCTTCCACCTCCTAAAAAAGGCCCAGAGTGATAACCTGTTTGAGAGGAAACAGCTAGCAAACTGATTCAGTGTTCAGATCATTGGGAGTTCAACATCAGAAAGCACCCCACCAGAAAACTCACACTGAAGGCAGAAGAAAATGTGGTTAGATGTAGGTCAAAGAACAGGAAAGGTGACAAGTAGGAATGCTGTAGCAAGAAAGAGATGCTCTGCAGAGAAAACTGAGTCTGAGTAACTGAGTAACACAGACAAGAGTTGCATGAGCCTCAACATCTGAACTATGAGATTCAGGAGGACAGAAACACTTGCCTAAGTAAAGCCAGAAGCAAAAACATCACTTAAGCACTGGGTAAATCTTGAGAAAGACTGCACCATAGAGACACTCAGTCCCAACATCTGGACTTCAGGGCTCTTTTGACAATTCACTGTCCCCTGCTCCTTCCCATGCTGTCAGTCTGCTGCAGAGTCCATCCTCTATCAAGGTCTAAAATGCTGTTTAATTCTCTCCGCACTCTGAAAGGACATTCAGAAAACACCTGGATATGCAAAGCTCTTTTTTTTTTTAACTTTAAGATACAAACAATAGTACATTAATAAAAACAGAAAAACATGCGTGCCATGAGATTGGCAGCTTTACACATGGAGAACATATCTGTTTTGCTTTCCCTTCCTAAATAATTGCTAGAGTCTCAATATCTTTGAAGTTTGTAATTTCAATTTTTTTATATATAAGCACACAGCAGCTTTTTAGATGTCAGTGGGTAGGAAGAAAACTTTAAGAAGTAGGGATAACATAGCTGAGCCAATTTAATTTGCATCTACAGAATTAATTGACCCATAGAATTAAATTGAAAAGTTTTAATGTAAAAATGGCCTACAAATCACAGGAAAGTAATGGCATGGTACAGAACATCAGTAGACAGACATGGAAATAAGTTCAGGCAATTAGGGATCCCTCCACACCTAGCAGCAGAGACAGGTCAGCTCCTGGCATGTTCCCAGCTCTCCAGGGAGGGCAGTTCAGCTGCCTGCAAAAGAATTCACAGACCACAATGCACTTGGCTATTTCTCCAGCTGAGGTGACCCAGCATGAGCAGGAACCAGCAGAAAAAAGGAGGACAGAGGTGCAGCATAAGGGCTTACAAACCCAGACCGCGCCCTAGAAACTTGTCACTGACTGTGCCAGTCCATCCAGGTACAGTAAGGCAGGAGAGAGATTCTTTCTTCCTGCTTCATAGGTGAGATGATAGGTTCTTGAAGGTAGAGGACAAACATGCTGTACCCACGCAGGTAAGCACTTCAAAGGCGGTGCCATATCAGTAATGGCCTCATCTATCACCTGCAGCCTGCCTGTCTGCCTCTGCTCCACAGTGAGCAACCAGAGCCCACAAAGTTATCAGGACCAGCAGCACTGGCTCCACTTAATCCTCTCCCAGGGCTCCCTCACTGCCAGGCACCAGTCACAGGCAAGCACTGCTTGTACAGCGATTGCCCATGCTGCACTTAGGGACTTCTCCAAGTGGTCTGACCCTTATTTCTTGCTCAAATACATGCCCAGAAATAAGAATTAAATTTTCCCAGGATTTAAAACTGAGGAAGTGAACTGAAGCACCAACAGTCTAAAAGCCTTATCTCAGCTCTCACAATAAGGTTAGAAAAGAGCAAACAAAACCCCACCCTTTCACTCAACAGGACTAATGGCCTACAAACTGAGAGTCAGAACCAATCTGACAAAGACACAGCTACCTTAGTGCATGGTCATTAGATCAGAAGTGGACCAGATGTTCCCCCTTATCAATAAACAGAGCTCTTCCATTTCCACTGCAAGTCACTGACAGCTGCACACACAAGATATGCTTTCACTAAATCATGCGTAGAAACTGGTGGGTGCATGCCTGTTAGATCTACTGAATTCAGATTTCCTCTAAACTGACACAAAAATTTTGTCCACCCCTTGTCTTTAATTTTTCAGGTTGCTTGTCTCCACTCAAAAAGATTTAGATTAATGCAGCAAGAGCTGACCTCAGGACAGCCTCTTCACTGCCCTGAGTGTATTTCCAATCGTGAAAACACTTCAGTGACAATGTTAAATGTCAGTTGTGAATAAAATAGCAAGAGAATATCAGGAGATACATCTCAAAACAAAAACATTCTGCTTGAAATAGTAAAACAGACTGCTAAAACACAGGAAGCACATTTAGAATTCATTACTGTTGTGGCAACATAGCACAAGCAAGGCATGTAAATTTAACACCATTTTGAACTCTTAGTTCTCAGGTTTTGATTTCTCCACCCAACATGGGAAATAACATCTGCAAGGACTCAGTGCTGACTTTTGTCATCTCCTGCATAGCTGCAGTCCACTCACTTTGCAGAAGCACTGCTTCAAAACGTTGCACTTTCACTACAGCTTTAACAATTTGCTCCCCTGGGCTTTGTGCTGGTTTCTCACCCTTACCACCTATTGTTATCCTCCTTTCTCCAAGGTACTTAACCACTTTAGGGATCAAAGTAGTCTGAAAAATAACTGCTCCATCACAACTGCTAATACTACATGGAAGTTCCTTCTGCAGAGACTCACTTCACAACACAGCTTGTTATCTCACTATCAGTTTTTCAGCTTTTGCTAGACTGCAAGTTAACTGCTGTCATGAGTGAGCTGAAGGAAGACACTTCTTCCGAACAAGCAACAGTTCTCATGCAGATGATCAGGTTCCAAGAAAGCCTGTTTTATGACTTCTAGAAATTAAACTGAAATAACTTCATCACAATTGTAGATTTTACAAATTCTGCTATTGCTCTAGGAACCCGAACATTTTGATTGCTTTTTTTTTTTCATCCATCTGGATATCTTAGACATACCCCTCATCAAGCTGCATTTTCAGCCTGCACAGCAGCACTTTATTGCTGGTCCTCAGCCTACTGCATAGTTTCAGGTAAAGAAACAGGCAAGTGTTACAGAAATTCAGTTTTATCAGAAGCATCTCTAAATATTTGTGGAGGTACTTAATTTCGCCCAAGTGTACAAAAAAAAGGAGAATTTACCAAGTGTTATTGCCATGGTCCAGTGTCATGGAGAACAGCAGCCCTTATTTTGCTTTTTTACTGTCCAAAATACTAAAAAAAAAATTACATTCAGTTTGTTTCAAAACAATCCACATCAGTTACATCTTCAGCAAAATCACGCATTTAGTCTCCGTCGCCACCCCTGATATGCATCTATCTCCTTTGCATATGATAAAACACATACTGCTTCTAGAGTGTTGCAATGTATTTCCTAAAGATTTATTATGACCATGGCCAGAGGTGATGCAAGCCCAAAGTGACAAGCAGTCACATCCCACCGCTGCAGGCAATCTGGCTAACACACACAGACCAGGTCTTGTCCATCTCTCTGCCATCACAGACCATAGCAAGCAACAACTGCCCTGCCACACTCTGGAAAGTGGTATTCAAAACAGCTAGAGCTCAGATACAATGAAATAATGTTTTCTCTGTGCCCGGTTTTGTAAAAACAGCCAAACATATTTCCTGGGTAAATACTATCCCAGATTAATCTAAGCATAATTGCTGTTCTTTCCAGCACAAATTACACTACCACAAGCCCTGTGCTGCTATTTCAGTGTGTTATTTCTTCTGTTACATTGTTCTGAGAGCATATGGAAATCAAGCCTTGTTTACTGCTGAACAGAGGCCAGACAGGTATCGACTGAGCCAATTATTCTCCCTGCCACAAGTAAAAATTCCAGAAACAAGCAGTGCATGTCACAAACCGCTTCTTGTCCCCACAGTTGAGGCCTTGCAACTCAGAATAGCATTACAAGAAGGGATGGAAAAATACACTGACACTTTTTGTACAAGAAGCATATTTTTCCCTTCTTGTTCAAGTAGTCCAATGTTTAGACAGTTTCTTAGTTTTCATAGCCCTTCAGCAGCACCTGGTGAGTGCTGCAGCACCTTTACTGACAATTGTGGCTTTATGAAACTACAGCATGTGAGAGCAAATTCTTTTAAAAAAAAAAAAAAAAAAAACACAACCATTTTCGTAATTCAAAACTGCTTTGGCCAGAAGAAAGCTGAGAGACAGCCCATCCTGGCAGGCAGGTGGGGCACTGAGTTTGCAGTGTGTGAAGCAGGGCCACCCACAAGGGCCACCTGTGTGTGCCCAGGACCCCCCAGTACACTGTCATCCCCATGTTTCACTGCCCCTGTGCAGGCATGCTTCACCAACACATGCAGCAGTAACACAGCTCAGATTAGCTTGGCCTGATCCTGGTGTTCATACCCATGCCAGCTATACCGTCAGATCTGACTGTGGGATTAGGCCTGACCCAGCAAAAAAAAAAAAAAAAAAAAAAAAAAAAAAAAAAAAAAAAAAAAAAGTCAAGACTGCTTCTCACACCAGCAGAACCAACTGAAAACACACACAACACACACAAAACCACAGCTTCAGGGTGCGGTTCCAGAGCAATTTAAACTCATTTAAATCTTGGCTGCTGCAGTCCCACCTGGCCATAAATACTGCCTGTCACAGGGTCAGCATGAGCAGCTGTGTCACCGCAGCCACTGAAGAGGCTGAAACCCAGCCATGCAGATCAGCTTTTGAAGGAGTGATCAGACTCCAGACAGGCTGGGTCTCTGTGCCACCACACTGCTGAGAGTCATAGCTCACAGCAATCCATAAGATCAACTGAAAGTATCTCAGCAAGTTCAGGCTATGCAGAATCTGCAAAGGTCAGCAGCGAGGTGGGAGCTGGGATCCCACTGTAATTAAGACTGGTTGAAATCAGCAGTTTCACTTATGAAAGAAGCTGGACCTAGATATAGGACCATGTTTTCAGCAAAGCCACTATGTCCTTCAGTTTTTAAGCATGTTATCTTGTTTTCAGTCGCTTTAACTGTTTTCCAGGCACAGGTACCCTCTGTACTGAGCTACAAAACACCTTCCACACAATCCTGTAAAAACACAAGTAGAAGACTCACTGGCCTTCAACCCTGCAGAATACTGGCCGTCGTAACAGAAAATATTTATGTACATAGTTCAGGCTTTTTCCAACTCAGCTCCCCTGTTACTGCTCTACGCTGGGCTTCTGGCTACTGGGAGGCTCCCATTCTGCACATACACCCAGCATTTTGAGTAGCTGTACAAATCAAGCACAAGTGTGGGAGGATACCCTCACTCTTTAGGTGAAATGGCCAATAAAATAGGGCTAGTATGTACAACTATTCATTTCCCAGTCTGGATGTCCAGATAGATTTTTGGAGCCAGATAAGAATCAATATAAATACCTCACTGGAAGCTACAGGGATTTTGCTACACACTGAATAGAGTAGGTGAAGGTTCACAGAGGATGTGCAGAGAGTATGTCCCTTATTACCTGCTTTTGCTAGTGCTCAGCCTATGTACCCAACCTGGAGAAGCTCCTGAGGAGAGAACTGCAATCCCTGCCAGCTCTGGAGGCTGAGGGTTGAGCAGCTCCATACCTTGAGGAAGCAGCTCCATGGGCTGGCAAGTTGTTTGTCCATGGATGTGAGTCAGAGCCATGAGTTACTGTTCAAATTTGACTCCCTACAGATTTGCATTGAGCAACGTGTTAAGAATAGCACTGACACGATCCCCTAGGTAAGTTTCTTGCAAAGACACACTCACTTGAACAAAACAGCAATTTACTTTGACACTGACAACAACAAACATTCTTATCAGCTATTTATTTTCTTTAGCATTTTAAAACATATTCGGAGCAAAGAAGGGTACCCTGTAGAGTTTCTGCAGACACCACCTGACTGAGGGGCAGCAGGGAAGCTGATCTCTTATGCAAGGCACTTCTTTGCTCTGCTCCACAGATCTCCAAGGGCCCTGGTTCCCTTTTCTGTCCCATGTAGCAGATTGAAGCAATGCCTGCTTTCACCAGCCATGGTCTGGCAGACCAGAGAATCCCTGTCAGGGGAACCCACCTGTATCTCCCTCCACCCACCTCTGACACTGAGGCAGTGCATGTTCTGCTGGCACCCCCACTCCAAGCACTGGCACCCCTGCTGCAGATGTCTGTGGCTTTTTGAAGACAAGCACAAGCACAGAAGCACAGGAAGTGCTGATCCACCAGAGAGCTGTGCAGGGCCCAGCCCATGCTTCTGCTCTTCTCAATGCACCCACAAGCAAGGTGCCCACCCTGGATACTGCTCCCCACTGCATCTCCACCATCATCTGCATCATGGGCACTGCTCCCTCTCCACCTTGCCAGCAGTTTGGTTCCATAACACATAATGGCTTGAAGATGCATGTTCCAAAGGAAAAAAAAATTAAATCACCCAAACAGCCTCAGTAGTAAAACAAACATATCAGGTTAATCATTTGCTGTGGGAGGCACAGCACAGTGTGCTTATCATCCCACTGAAGTATGACCCACCAATCCTGCCTATCACTGCCAGCATTTTTTCCCCTACCTTACACCCAGCATATTCCTAGAACCTCAGAGCAGACTGGAATCAGCAATAGTGACCACTAGATCTTGAGCCAGAGCAACTATGTAGCTGAAACCCCCCTTAACAGAGAAGGCAGGCTGTGCATCTGCATGCTTTCAATTCACCGCCTCCAGAGTTGGACTTGATCTAGCGCACTCGCGTGTGCTATAAAACCTGCTTCCAGTGCAATATTAATATTTCCTGTTTCAACAATGTTCAAGTAGCTGTAAGCGTGCTGTAACAGAGCTCACTCTCTTCTTTACCAGGAGATGAGCCTTGCACTAAAAGCGCATGGAGCCACTCCTACCACATGAATTATGAGCACTTGGTTAAACAAAGCAGTTAAACTTTTCAAGTTCTCATTCAGCAGTTTAATTATTAGCAATGTACAAAAGAGTAGAAGAGATAAACAGTATTTGGTTGCCAAATTACACCCATCAATAACAAAGGAAAGTGTTCTCAAGAGCCGCAAGTGCTAAAGAAAGCATACACCCAGAAGAATATATATGCATAGGATACAGTTAAGCTTTTTTTTAAAAAAAAAAAAAAGTTTTTTACCCATCTGTTTTCATTTAAGAAAGTCCTATGGAACATTTACCAAAAGAATTTTTCCTATCCAGTTGAAAAAAAATTGTCTTTTGTTTCCCTGCATTCAATACAGACGAATTCATAGATTCTCCATTTAAACACTTTTCTAAAAGCCACTGCTTTGCAAGCACTCACATCCTGAATTAGGGTACAGTTTCATCGAGGTGTAGGAAGTGTTACACTTCGGGTTTGCCCTGCCTATCTCCACAGGCAGAGCAGCCCTCAAAGCTCCATGCTGCTCATTTGTCTCACCCAATAACCACGAGCATCAGGCAGAGGCACTCCTGGAAACCGTGACCAGAAGCAGCAACACAACCCTCACCACTGGATGCCACAGACAGATCAGACTGGCACACACCCAGCACACACCCAGGTCAGACCCATTTGCCAGCTGTCCAGCTTCAGCACGGAAGATGAAGGCTTTTCTATCTGCTCATCAACATGAGACAAACTGGAAGCTACTGATAGCAAAGCCATGCTTCAATTCACAGGAAGAACAAAACTAGAGGATGAGACTGTGCAATACTTCGTTCAAACAGATATCTTCACACCTCCCTTTCAGTAACTTGGGTGATGCTGAAGCACTTAGTTTCCCTTCTGCTTAGAGAAGGGACCTGGGGCCACTAGCACAGATGTTAATTCAGACATGCAGAGCATGGAAATGCCTGAAATCCTTTGCAAATCTAGACATCCATAGCTGCACTCACTACAGCTATACTGCATTCCTAGCAGTGTCATGAAGCTATTCAGGCACTTCTTACAGAATGCACGTATATATTTGTTAATTCACACAGGTTTCCAAGAGACCAAGATAAAAAAAGAACAAAGTTTTGGGGAAAGCATATTTTCCTCAAAGACAAAGTGCTGCACTTTGCTGCCTTACATCCCAAACTTTACATTTAGTTAATCTGGGTAGTACTCCCAAGAATTACACTTTTCATCTTCACAGTCTTCTATGACACCAAACATTTTCATCACAGAAATAGCTTGTACCTCGAGTTCTATTAAGCCCCCATTAGCTGCAATTTGGTCAAACTCTGCAATTGATTGTGCTGGGATTGAGAAATAAGCCAGGCAACAGCTGTAGCCAGGCTGGAAACCAGCTACATAAATTCAGTTGCAGTGAGCCTGTTAACACAGTTTCTGCTGTATGAGCTACTTCCTTCTTACTTATATGATCTCACTTGAGTTTGTGCTGGACGCAGACATCTAACAGACTCAGCACAGCACCAAAGAAAAACTTCCACAGCTTTTTACCTTTCCTTTTCCTTAAGTAACTGACAGCACGCAGAGTTGGAGGCACCTTTTAATAAGTGGTCCATGAAGTCACAAAGTTTTGGCAGCAAAAGTCTAAAAGAAGGCCCAAAGGCTTTGTTCTGAAACAGTTTCTTCAGTGAATAGTGTTCACCCTGAACTAGCACCAGAAGGGGATCCTCTTGCTTGGTTTTGTTCAGCTATTTCCTGGCTCTAAAGATGAAAATGATCAGCTATGAGGATTTTTTCCAGATGCGCGTCTTTGACTAACTACATCAGCAAAACTAGAAACACAAAGCTAGTATTTAAATTAGGGATGTCTTCCCAATTACTTTACCTTTATGTTATTAGCTCTTACATGTAGGGCTACATTTTTTTTTTCCCACCACACCAGTTTGCATCAGGCTACAAAACGTATCTGAAATCTGTGTGCATCTTTAGACACCAAAATGAAATGCTACTTGCACACATGTATTTCCCAGCAGAGGTAGTCACAGTAAAGCACCAACCTTCCTCAGAGCAACCTGCAGGCTCTGCCAGGAACTTGAAGCCAAAGTCAAAAGTCCAGGTTAGGTTAAATGTTAAAAGCAGTATGAGGTTGCTAGAGCAAGACTTGAAAGTTTGATAGTCTAACTTGGACAACTTATTAACTCTTCTAGGGAAGTCATTGTAGATGCATTGTTCAGTGTGGGGAATTGTGCTTCTCAGGGATTCAAAGTGCAATTTGAGTTATAAAGAGAATCTACAATTTACAATAGGCTGAATATCTGAGTGACTGAACATCCACCAGAGTCTATGCATACAGAGGGCACTGGTCAAAGGAGAAATGGTATATAGAAAAGACAGAAGGATACTTTTGTCCACTCCTTTTGCTCCCTGGGACTAATGACCAAGGCCAGGAGAGAGGCTACAGCTTCACACATTGACCACTCAGGCCAGCAAAAAAAAAAAACAAAAAAAAAACCCTCTGAACTCAGAATACTATTATGAGACCATATCTTGAAAATACTTAGCATGTTAATTGTGGTCATTCTTTCCCACAGCACATAGGAGTGCAGGATTCTTAAGGCAACACCCTGAGCAGCTCAGGCTGGAAGGCAATCAACAACACCTAGCATCCAGGTGAAAACCAAGGCACAGTGGATGGGCCCTTTACTCCTTGTCAAAGCATCTTTAACTGCATTGGACTTTATGGCAGATAACACATCATCTGTCCGGATGCACAGGTCCTAAGAAGAAGCCAGAGCAAGTCTGTCAAGCAAAGCACTTGCTGCTGAGGCCACATCACCTGCACCTGATGAGTTCCTGCGTGTTAAACAAGTGGACAAAGCATCCATTCAGGGATGGATCACTAAGTAGCAGAGGTCACCCTCAGCACTGTGTCTCCCAAGGCCCTGTCCCCTGCTCTGCCTCACAAGTGACAGCAAAGCAAGTTAAGGTGACTCCAAGATCAACTCCAAAAGAAAACTTCATCACTGGGACAGACACACAACACGCATCTCCAGCAACCACTCCAGACACTAGAACACCTCCAAAAGTCTCTGGGATATCCAGTAGGTAGCAGGAACAGAAAATGAAATCTGCAGGCCCTCAACCTGCACCACCTGGCAGGTGTCCACAGAGGGGAACACTCAGGAGAGCGAAGGGCTTAGGGCTTCTGAGCTGAGGGCCCCATTGCCAGGCTCCAGCTCCCCCACTCTTCCCAAGGCAGGCATTGCCTCCAGCAGTCAAAGATTTTGTGTTTCTATAAAAAAACATTTTCGAACTAGCTTTAAATAAAACTGTCACACCAAAACTTGGAAAGCTGCTCATTAAGACTGCAGGGCACTCTGAGTTTCGCAAATAATTTACACATTCATTTCTAACATTGCCTAAAGTATCAAAAACTTTCCTTACTGGGAGGGCAAAACCAAGGGCTTAAACCTTGCTGCCCAAAGGAACCAATAGAAAGCACAGGCTGAGCAAGATCCCAGCACAACAGCAGTAGGAGGAAAGTGCTCAGGACCTTTTATAAACGGAGGTTTGGGAAACAAATGCAGTTCACTGGGAAGGAAACACCTGGTAACTGCACTGCTTTTCACCTCACTCACGTTGGAGTTTAAAGTTATAAAGGTCTACTCCAAAGCTACTAAGTTATAGGACGACACTTGAGACTGTCCTCCAGAATTGTGAAGCTGCAATCCAGAAGTTGTAAAGTTGTAACTTCAAAGATGCAGTTGCATTCTGGTCACAAACCAGTGTGACACCTATAACGCCATGCTACAGAATTAAAACCCGGAGCTCTGACTAGAACGTAAAGCGCTGAAGTTACAACGCGGAGCTGCAGCTACAACGCGTACAGAAAGTTCTAAACGAAAAGAAACTTTTCTAAAAAGACAACACAGCGGCCAGAAAACCTGCCCGGAATCCTGCCGGGGGTCGCTGCGAGGAAAGCTACGGCAAGCCGGAGCGCACCGCCGCTCTGCAGCGGCGCCGGCGGGGT
This sequence comes from Tetrao urogallus, assembly GCF_951394365.1. Taxonomy (NCBI): domain Eukaryota; kingdom Metazoa; phylum Chordata; class Aves; order Galliformes; family Phasianidae; genus Tetrao; species Tetrao urogallus. The sequence continues at coordinate 51,613,679 of NC_136816.1, read as the reverse complement.
TGCCTTTATCCTCCCCAGAGCCCCTCTTTGCGCATCGAACCGAAGCCGGCGAAGGAGAGGGGCTAACAACACCGCCAGAGCGCCCTGCTCCCGCCGTCCCCGACCCACACCGACTCACAGCCATAGCGGGGCCGCTGCAAGGGCGCCAGCTCCTCATGGTGCATCCTGCCGCCGCCGGAGGGACGGCGCCCGCTGCCGCCGGCCCTTCTTATGCGCCGGCCGCCCCTCGCTGATTTGCTGCCGCTCGGCCGCGCCCGCCCCACGCTGGGACGCGGGGATGTGGGGTACGGCTGCAGCGGCGGCGTGAGAGCTGTGGGGCGCCGCCGCACGGGAGCGGAGGGGGGCGCGGGGCCGGCACGGCACGGCACGGCACGGCAAGGAGGAGGAAAGAACAAAGGGAAGAGAAAGAGCAAAAGAAATAAATTGGAAAAAAATAATACGAAAAGCCCCAAAGAAGGCGGAAAGCAAAGAAGATAAAAAGAAAAAAAGGGTGGAGGAGGGAGGAGAGGAAGGGGAGGGAAACAAAACCCCAAAACGTTAGATATTAAAACAATAAAAGACAACAATAGCAAAATAAAAGACAACAGGATGAAGCAAGAAAGCAAGACAAAAAAAGAAAGACGAAAGAAAAAAAAAAAAAAAAAAAAAAAAAAAAGAGCAAGTAAGAAAAAAGCCAGTGACAACTACAGGGAAATAGAAAACAGGTTGAACCAAAATTGGAAAGGCCACGGCACCTCTTTGGCCTTTTTGCTGAAAAGAAGTGGTGAGGAGGGCTGAGATACCAAGCATGGGATTCCGACCTGCAGTTTTGCTCTGTCAAATAAGTCTTGTACTCCACAAGCAGCATTCCTACTGTGCCTAGAAGCCACCACTGCAGTTTGCTATGCAGTCAAGACACCTCAGGACAAGGTGCAGCTTCAGGCCTGCTCCTTTCCAAGGTGTAGGAATGGGGTGGGTGCTCTCACTGCAGGCTACCCTCAGGCCAGGCTTTGCTGCATGCAGTGCATTACCCTGCTGCAATTCCAGAGTCTGTGACAGTGTGGTGGCCACCAGCTCCTGGACAACACCTGGGATGCACCAGAGAAGACTGGATGTGAGCAGGGCTGGAGGCAGAGGCATGTTTAACTGCATGAGTTTCAGTGTTGGATCTTGCACTCTGGTCGTAACAACCCCAGGCAACCCTACAGACTTGAGGAGGAGTGGCTAGAAAGCTGCCTGATGGAAAGGGAGTTTGGTGTACTGATGGACAGTTAGCTGAAAATCAACCAGCAGTGTGCCCAGATGGCCAAGAAGGCCAATGGTATCCTGGTTTGTATCAAGAACATGTGAGCAGGACTAGGAAGTAATCCTGCTCCTATGTTCGGCACTGGTGAGGCCTCACCTCAAGTACTGTGTTCAGTTTTGGGCACCTCAGTACAGAAAGGTCATTGACGTGCTGGAACAGGTCCAAGGAAGGGCTACAAGGCTGGTGAAGGGCTTGGAGAATATGTCCTATGAGGAGAGACTGAAGGAACTGGGGCTGTTCAGTCTGGGGAAAAGGAGGCTGAGGGGAAACCTTATTGCTCTCTTCCAATATCTGAAAGGTGCTTACAGCGAGAGTGGGGTTGGTCTCTTCTCACTGGTGACAGGTGACAGGATGAGGGGAAATGGCCTCAAGTTGCATCAGGATAAGTTTAGGTTGGGTATCAGGAAACACTTCTTTACAGAAAGGGTTGTTAAGCACTGGAATAGGCTCCCCAGGGAGGTGGTTGAGTCACCATCCCTGGATGTGTTTAAAAACAGTTTGGATGTGATGCTCAGGGACATGATTTAACAGAGGGTTGTAAGAGTTAGGGTAGTATGGTTAGGTCATGGTTGGACTCAATGATTTTTAAGGTCTTTTCCAACCTGAGAAATTCTATGATTCCTTGTTTTAGGGCTGTACTGTGCTTTTCCGGCTGCCTCTAAGCCTTCAGTGGGAAATGGTAGAAGAGAGAGCAGAGTCTGTGCATATCTGTAATCCAGCTGGAAATGCAGTGACCTTCACTGAGGTTTTCCCCACTCCCTGGAGCACAGAGTGATGACTTAGTGCTCAGGCATGCAGAGCAGCACTGGAGTAGCTGTAGTCCTCACCTGTCTTTATGAATGCTTCTGAAGCATCCTTTAAGCAAGCTCCCATACACTTGCTCTGGCTTTTAGAAGCAAAAATGGGTGACCAAACCCAATGAAGAACTAAGTTCAGTTAAAAGTGAATTTGATAGAAAACACCATCTTTCCTATAAGTGATTTTTGCTGATTTTTATTTTATGCTTAGCCTAAGCCTGGAAGAGAGGAATACTTTCTCTTCTTTTTCTTTTATTCTTCGGTCTCTGCCCTTCACTCTGCCACTGAAGGACAATGGTATGCAGCCATCACATGCCCAGTATGTGTTGATACCGCATCTGACAAAATGTAGACCCTTCTCTTGCAGCACCTGAAATTCCCCTTACAGTTCTCCTGCTCTTTGATGATATTTGTGTCTGTGTGAGGGCTCAGCCAATCCATCCCAAAGAAAATCTACTTAATTTTTCCTTTTGGTAGGACAATTTCTTTGAAATAATTTCTTCCTCTGTACCACAGAGCATGGAGAAGAAATAAAAGGCCAGAGTGGGGAGGATGGAGGAGTTTTTGGCAGCATTGCCTTCCATGACGCTTACAGAACAGCAGTAGGACATGAACTCAGTGCTCCCAGCAGGAGATGCGGCAGGTGTGAGAGTGCTGGAGTAACAAGCAGTAGCTGTGTGGCTTTGTTCATGATCTTTCACAACAGATTTGCTAATCCCTGCCTTTCTGACTTCATCAGCTGTTGGCAGCACAGAGGAGGCTCGCAAACCCCAGATGCACTGCCCACCCCTCCTGCCACCTCCTCCTCCTCCCAGGCATGACCAGGAAGCCTGCCTGTAACTCATATCAAACAGACCAGAGGCTTTTAGCCGGTCCTAGGCAGACTCAAGGCTGCTGCCCATTTTCTCTTCTAAGTCCTTAAAGAAGACTTAGTAGTTCTCACAGCTTCTGAGAGGCAGGCACTTAAGAAATCAGTGCAGTCAGATATCTAGAGTAAATGTTTGAGGGTGAACATTTCCTGTTCGCGGTCCAAGTCTTTTAGTGGAGCTTGAGATCAACGTCCCCAGCACTATCAAGGGCATCACACAGTGGGAAGGTGTTCCTCGATGCGTTGTTACTGGCTCCAGTGCCAACCCACGCACCTGCCTGTGAGTGGAGCAGCAGGCCGGTGTGACGGCTTGCTGCATATTCAGGGGCAGCCGCTCATCGCTCCAGGCTTAGAGGGAACAAACCTGAAGGGAAATTGTGATAAGGGAGGAACAAAGATGTTGGGCATCTCACTGACTGAGCTCAAATCTAAATGCTGTAGTGGCCTATGCTGCCTCATGCTTCTTGACAGTTCTGTTGTGTACAGAGGGATTTTAACTGGAGAAGGATATTGATATTTGAAATTCTTGGGTGGCTTATGCAGCAGTGACGCATGTGCATGCAGGTAATTAGAGACACTGGGCTTTTTGTTGGAAACAGCAGCTTTAACAACAGTTTTTCTGTGACAGTACATTTATTTTATTTGTAAATTGCATTTATTTGTAATTGCTCCGGTTGGCAGCATTTGCCCTATAGAAAGAAAAATGGCATTTGATGATTTCAGAGACTTTCTTTCTTTTCTTCTTCCTGCTAGTGCATCATATTGAAACTCCATTTTAGCATTCACATGAGAGAAAGACTGTGCTAGGTTCACCTGGGTGATCAGGGGCAGACACCTCCTGCAGTGGGGCAGCCTGTGTCCCTGCAGCACCACTGGAGGGGAAAAACCCTATGCAGGCTCCAGGTACTGCAAGGGCCTTTCCAATTATTTTCTTTGCTCAGCTAATCGATACCCAGCAAGCTGTAGCTGTCCTTGCCTCCCTTGTGCTTGCACAGACCAAATGGCAGAGTGATGTAACTCTAAGTAGCTGGCTGCACTTCTTGCCCGCCCCACAGAAAGCACAGCCACGGTCCCCTGAGCAGCTGCAGAGGCCACATCAGCTGGAAGTTAGAAGGGCTCCCAGCAGCACCTCCAGCCCTATGCAATGAGAAGCACTCCTGCTGGAGCACCAGGTGAGCCATGGACCCAAATTTTTAGTTTTCATAGACTAGATTGGAAAATCCACAAATGATGTGGTGCATTTACAAAGCAAGTCTGAAGGTTAAGAGGTACTCCAGGGAACATGAGGAAACATCTCATCAGCAACTGCCTCCATACAGCTGCTGGGCAGTCCTGAACTCCTCAGTAATAACTGCAGGGAAGGAATCTCAAGGATGGTGTGGGGAGCTGGCTGGCCTGCATCCTCCCTCTCAGCACAGTATCTGTGCAATGCATTATTTATTCTGTAAGGTAAGCAAACAAACAGACCATCATGTACCTGCCCTCAGTGACCCCTGAAAAATCCCACAGCCATGCTGTCTCTGCCCCAGTCAGGAAAAGACGCAAGTGCCTGCCTTGCTGCTGACAACCTGGTGAGTAAGGCAGCATGCTCCTCCCATGATTCCTGCCCTGAGACTCCCCTTCAGATGTGCTGTGTCTGCAATCCCAGCTGAGTCTCCTGTTAGAAAGGCAAGCAAGGCTGAAGCTAGGCTGAGGATGCATCACATCAGAAGCATCCCAGGAACTGTGAAGCAGTCAGCTGTGGAAGTCATTCAAAACACCATGGCAAAGCCATAGCTTGGTAAAATGAAGACCCAGAGCAGAAGTACTGAAAACATTTTTCGGTATCAGCAGCAATGATTCCTTTTGGCTGAGGAAGTGATTCTAACTTCTCAGCTGTCCTGGTTGAAACTGAAGGTAATGCTGAACAATAAGCACAATGTATGGAAGAATAGATCCCTCAGATTTTGCAATAGTTTCTAGGGAAGCCAGAAGTAGGTCAAACTGAGCCCTGTTGGGCATCATCCTAAAAGGAAAAGAAAGAAACAAGCAAGCAAGCAAGCAAACAAACAAACAAACAAAACTAGTAAGAGTTTATTTACTTAAAATTGAAATGGAAAAGGCAGTTTTTAAAAGCAGAGTGAATAGTTTATGGGATGGGATGAAAATAAATGCACAGATAACTCTGGCAGAGACAGGCCTTCAGAGGAGGAACCAGAAGTGTATATAAATGTGCAGAGTAGAATGTTTTTGCATAGCACTGACACCTGAAGAAGGAAATGAAAGAGAAATTATTTCAGTATCAGAAGTCTTTCATCTTGCTACCACTTGCAGAACTCAACACTGTTTGCTCTAAATCTTCAACTGCCAAAGAGAGGTGGTACTTTTGTTCTGAGGCACTTACATTGTTCTGAGGAAAAAGAGCATTCCTAGACATCACAATTTGAGGCAAAAACTGCAGCTAAACTTCATGATTTCCAAGTTAGTGCCACGAATCTAAGGATTTTGATTTCAGATAGTGACCACTTGGTGATGACAATGCTATAATTCAGCAGGGACTCTTCACATGTCCTTCACTGCACACTACTAGCTCATGTGTAAGCATCTTTCAGATAGTCTTGAATACTTGTATAACCTGCTTAGATGTAGGAACAACATGCCTGTTAAAGCAGACATGCAGGAAGAGAAGCTGCCCCTCAGACTGGCATGCTAGAAGCACTTCAGTACGGAGCTGCAAAGGAGCCTGGTGCAAATACTGGCTTATTGTGCTTCTTTGCCTCTGAAACCACACAATTAACTCAGTCATGGGACTGATTTGACTTAACACTGCCCCAAAATAAGACTTTTTAGGAGCTAGGTCAGGTTACAAATTGCTACTTAATTACAAATGAAGGTGAGTGGTGTGTCTTGGGGTGAAAGTGAGAAGCAGACACAGGGCAGCAATACGATGCTATTCCATACGATGCTAATTACTTCATCTTAGGCATCACAGCACTTCCCATGGTGCATATCTAAGGTGAATGTCCACTCCTGTCAGACGAAAGGTCCCTCTTCTTTCCTCAATGAAGTTAGAATCCTGGCAGGCTAGGTTAAATCCTGCCTGCCCAGCTACCTAAGAAACCAGTTTCTCTGCTTGAACAGGTTTTAAGAAAAAAGCATTTGTTCAAAATGTGTTGGACAAATGCCCTGGATCCTGCAGAAGTGGCATGAGTTTTGCAAGACAGAGATTGAAATCGTTCTGCAAGAACTCTGCCAGAAAAGAGGTTTGTCCATTTGTCTGTTGGAATAAATATTTATTCATTTAACAGAATACTTCGGAATGGAGTGATCCTCCTTGTCTAGACATAATGAATGGCCATAAAAACGAATTCAGAACTGTTTGAAAGCAGGGAACATCTGTGCCTGGCTGCAGCTTGCATATTCAGCAAAAAGTGCTCTTGAGTGGGTTGGATGTAGCAAAACTAAAATCTTGATTGTTTCCTCACATTATGCACAAGCTAGAGGTGGTCTGCTTGGCAGCTTGGCAGTGGTTACTGTTGCATTTTTTTTTTTTTTTTTTAATGCAGCATCTGTGTGCTTCTTTGTAATTGCATGTGCTTAGCAATGTTTCCACTCCGCTAAAAGTCTATGCATTATTCACTGATTAATGTATTATTTATTTATTATTCTGTAAGCAGGGAGCTAGGAGCTCTGCATTTACAGGGAACTGACTGATGGCTATGGCAACCCTACAACTATTTTCCTGCCTGCCGACAGTTGCCGTACAGATAAAGCAGAATCTGAACTCCCATGGATTTCCTCTAGCCTGGTTCGTGTCTTCTTATTTCCACCACTTTTCCACTGGCATAGCTCCAGTCTTTTGAAAAGCTCCTCATTATTCACATTAGTGTAAAAATGAAAAACGTGTCTGAAAGACTGACAAACTCAAGCGCTGGGAGACAAAGTGAGGAAAGCTAATTCCAGCATCCAGGGCCCTTCACAGAAAGCACAGAGTCAGCAACCTCCTCTTATTTAAATCAGTTTGGATTCTTTTTCTGAAGTGGCGTTGCTGTTTTTGTAAGAGAAAATAAGTATTTCTCAGATAATCAGATCTCAAACCAATTGCAGCTGTAAAATTAAAATCAGCATCTGAAATACCACATAGAAATTAACCTGAAGGCCACATAGGTCAGCAAGCATTGAGATGCTGACACTGGCTTACTGGTGGATGCAGTGCTGCTTGCAGAGAGGCCTGGAGCCAGATTCAAGTTGGAAGCCTTGGAAGGAGCTGCTGGAGAGCATGTCCTGCAGACTGCTGCAAGGCCCCTGTCAGGGAAGCATACATTCATGGCAAAGTCAAAGCCACTGATGCATTTTTGATAATTTGTTAAATGTCTCTTCTTGGTGACTGCTTGCTGTTGAAAGATTTCCACAGTGTTATCAGGGAAGTTTCATCCAGGAGAGAAGCTTTCCGGTGAAACAGATCTCCTGAAAATGCCATGGCTGGAGTCATCCGGATGACTCTGCACCATGTTATCCTTTCCCAGAGGGCTGACTGCTTTTGAGCAAAGGTAAACTAGTCCCTGGTTCAGGACAGTTTGCTTGCAAAGTGTGGGTCTGCCAGGCATCATGCTTACTTGCATGTGATTGATCTCAGCTTGCAATGGTAACTGAAACTGCAAGTACAATGCTCACAACATCTTTCCAGACCTTTCTCATTAATCGTTTTTCCTCCACCACCTGTAGGTCAGATTGGAAATTGCAGTATATCGACATGGGCCTGTTTATTTTCACTAACCAGGTAGTGGATTCTGCAGAAAAATACCCTCCTCATGGCTGGCAGTAATGCTTCCACATGGAGAGAGCCCTATATTGTACTGAAGAGATATTTTTCCTTGCTTTCAACGTTCATTTAGCAGTAACAGTGCAGAGTAATATATTGAATTTCAGGTGACTTTTTGAACAGGTGTGTGCTATTATCCACCTTTCTCCTGGTGTGTGGTCAGTCTGTAGTTCTGTTACACTTTTGCTGGGCAAAGCCCAGAGTTTTTTTCCTGACACATGGATTCCATATTCCCATACATTCCAGTCCTTAGCAGTTACATATTTTGTGTGTATTGTAGTTCACAATGCATACAGTGCAATATCCCTACCAAAGACAGGTTAAAGTCCACACCATACTCCTGTAATAGTGACATTCCTGTAACTCAAGAGTATAGCAATTGTTCTTTGGTCTTGCTTCAACATGTTTGCTAATAGCCAGTGGCCTCTCATTTATTTATTTTCCTGAACAGGACCATCATTTTATTCAAATTCTAAACGTTGTGATTCTAGCTGAAGCTTCAGAAGATAAACTCCTCCCACACACTGAGGATTAGGCTATTGTTAAGCACTTATACTCAAAGGGCCTGAGCTTTTTCGGGGGTGATTTCTGTAACTCATAGGTAACAATCCACCAAGACCCCAGACCTGACTGGTGGGAAATAAACATGTTAAAAAAGATTCCAAACTGCTATGTAATCCTTAATAGGAAGAGGATTTCCTTTCCCATAATCTGTCTTTTTCACGTAGGCAGAGTCCGAAGTTCACAAAGGAGCTCTTGAGAGGGTATATAGAATTAAAGCTAAATGGGAAAAATATGAATATATCCACTAATGGCTTCACTTCCAGGATGCTGGTGAATTACTTTCAATTTTATCTGATTTCTTGTTCCTACTTTCTTTGCAGTCAGCTGGTCTGATTGCAAAGCTAGTGATGTTTTTATTTAAAGCCAGGAGATCCCCAACATCCTTGAGGTTAAGTGGTTTGTAATTTGTATGGACACCCTTGCAGACAGGCCCTGAAGAGCAGCATCTTCCTTCTTTGACAGAGTTTGTGGTTGCTGTGAAAGGCTACAGGCAGTAGGGAGTAGGCAAGAACCTGAAGAGAATTCGTGGTCTTAGATGTAATGCTCAGAATAGTCAGGTGAATATTATACAATTCCAGTCTCAGTTTGGAGTTCTTTGGGTGAGGAGAAGAAGAAAGGCCAAAAGGAAAAGAGCGTAAATATGATTAATCTCCATCCTCCAATGTTGTCTTTTTTCTCTGTGTGGTGTTATGTTTCTTCCTTTACTAAGTGGATTTCCATTTTGATTTAGCGAATTGTCAGCATCTCAGCATCAGAGATTGATTAAGGAAAAGCACAACTAAATATGCTGTGAAGCAATCTGTTGTAAAGTCCACAATTCAGAGCTATTTTAGTCACATGCAAAATTGCTGTTGATCTGCAATAATGCAACTCTGTGTGCTATCATTAGATTTTCAAGACAAAAATGTCGTTTGACTGTTCATTTCTGTGGGAGAACTAAGGTTATATCAGTAGCCTGGGCTATATGTGATCAGAACTCAAACTAATCAGAAGCCCAGCTAGCAATGGAGGTGGTTTCAGCAGGTATTTCACCCTTCATTTTTGTAGCTAATTATTCATACACATGTATTTTTTCAGTATGATTGAGGGACTTCCCATTCTGTAGTAGAAGTGACACAGCCTGTCTCCTTTGATGGATAATAAAAATGAAGAGTTGATAAGGCTGACACAGGTTTGTCTTCTTCTTGAGTCTGGAAACACTGGCTGGATTGCTGAATGATCACACAGGAACAGTAAGAACAGTGTATGTAAATTCATCAGGACTTATTGAACCAATAAAAGGCTAAAGGTGACAGTTTCCTAGATCACATCATTACCAGGATGAAATGTGGTGTCACCACTATGAGACAGAAAGAAAGTCCATGGAGTAATGACATGTGAATTCCCTACTAAAGAAAAAATTCAAGATGTAGCTCTTGGTGGATAAAGTGATGTGCTCTGTTTTTTGGATGGGAAAGGAGTAATCTTTCTGGATGTTCTGAAATTTGAACAAACCAGGAGCTCTGACTGCTACATCACCATGCTGGCAAAACTGAAGAGTTGAATTTTCACAGTGAGTCCAGAGAAGAAGACAACCTTTCTCTCGTGACACATAACACCAGGCCCCACATCAGCTTTAAGATGGAGGAGTGCACTGGCAGTCTTGGCTGGACTGAGCTACCAAACTAGCTGTATAGTTTGATTTTTTTACCTTCTCACTTCCAACTGTTCAAATCAATGACAGAAGAACTGTATGAGCACTATTCTCCAAGAAAAAAAACGTTACAGCAGCTGTGAAACTAATGCTGGTGACTATGTTGAAAAATAGTATTTTGTAGCTGAGAATTTGCTCAGATAGCATTATTGTGCTCCTTGTATCTGTGGTAATTTCCATGGAAATAAATAGGAGACATTACTTTCACAGACGGAAAGTAATATACTACATATATTTCTTTACTTCATTTGGATTTATGGAAGTCTGCAATCTTCTAAGAAATGCAGAGGAAGAGACACATATACTACCCATCCGATTCAAAAGTTGACTGATTATAGCATAGAACTAATCAGACCTAATATATGAATGATGTTTCTGTTGGTTATACTTAATAAATTAAGACAGCTTTTTCTTTACTGTACCAAAATATGGTTACAAAATCATGTGTTCTTCAGTGGATTTTATAGACAGTGCAATACATGAGCTGAAAAATACTTGAATTCAAATGTAGCTTTATGTTTTCCTATGGCTGACACAGATGAAGAAGCTCAGGTCCTTTATTAAGCTTATTGTCATTTTGCAAATATATTCCTGATCCAACTATGGAGATGGCAGATTTTTTCTTATTTTAAAGCTACCACACAACCTAAGTTTTTCTGAGGTACTTAGTGCACAAATACAATGAAGAACTAATGTTGATGTGTAGATTTGAGGTGAGTGGGAGTTTGTTTGTTTGTATTTCTGTTGTTGGATACCACTTTCTTGTAGAACCATAGTTTATTGCATAAATTCCAGCTGGCCTTTTGGATGCACAGATTATCATACCTTGCAGCATTAAGTTCTCCACACAGACTTAGATTAGATTCTTGGGGTGATAACAGAGCCTTTCAATGCAGCTACGTTGTGACCAGATGTTTATTTTGTGCAATTACATATCATAAAAATGTGAACCCCAGATGGCTAACTGTGAAACTTTGTCTCCTGCAACCATAGTAACCTGAAATCTGTCCTTTTTTTATTGTCATTTATGTCACTTTATTAACTTGTTCCATGTTTTTTTCTTTGTATGTTCTGCCTCTATTACAAGCACTAAAGAGAACGTAACAGAAAGCCATAGGAGTCTTGAATTGAGGTAAAACAACTGTTTCCAGTATTTTGTGAGTAGAGAAGAATGATGTTCTGGCTATTATCACACCTCATGTTCATTCACTGCAGAGAACAAACCTTTATTTGAATATAGTAGAGCAAAAAATGCCCCTTTATTAATCTGATGTACACTAAATAACTTTGCATTTGTTACATGGATGATAAATATTTGGCAGATAAATTTATAAACACTTCCACGTTTTATAGATTTATACTGTACACAGTCATGCTACACAGCATGCCCTTTCACAAGTACACATACAACTTTCCTCAGTGTACTTAATAAAAACACTTGGTCAAACATTTTGGTAGTTGGCGATCTGACACAGAGGAGTATACTGGAAAGATGAGTTCACAAGTGTACCAGCTGGACTTAAAAGGAAAAATTTGGAACTCCAAAAGAGAGTTTATCAATGCGCACACATGCAAACACATATGTACAATAGTGATGACTGTACCCTGCATCACAGAAGATCACACATAGCAGGAAAGAAAAAAGAAATTAAAAACCAGAGGCCAGGACCATTGCCAAGATCTTGATGTAAATTAGTACCTATGAAATTAAACTTATAAATGGGAATTCAACTCCAAAATACCCCATTACCATATACACAACATCTACATGGTTTCTCAAGTAAAGAAATTGAAATTGTCAGAAATGGTTATGAATTTCTTAATGACATAGGCATACTAGCACACCTGAACTACTGTATGCTAGAAACAGCGTGAAAAATTGTATTCCCAAATGGCAATTTGGGTGAAAGGTTGGTAGGAGAAATTGGGAGGAGGAAATAGCTCACACACACACGCACACAAAAAGAAAAAGGAAAAGGAAAAGAAAAAGAAAAAGAAAAAGAAAAAGAAAAAGAAAAAGAAAAAGAAAAAGAAAAAGAAAAAGAAAAAGAAAAAGAAAAAGAAAAAGAAAAAGAAAAAGAAAAAGAAAAAGAAAAAGAAAAAGAAAAAGAAAAAGAAAAAGAAAAAGGAAAACTACACTTTTCCCTTCTGTTGTTCAGCATTAGGGGATGCTGACAAGTTTTAAAGAAAATCAATAACCTTACAATGCCAACACGTTACACCAATATAAGAGATCTTCTTTAATGCCTGACTTTTGCAGTATTATATTTTGCAGAGAAAACTGCACTCTCAAAAGAAAACATAGAGTAAAATGACACGTATGTTTGAGACCAAGTAAGGGACATAATTTTGATGTCAACATTTTAAGCATTTGAGAGCAAAATATCCATTAATGGAAAGATTTACTGGGAAATTTTATTATCACATTCTTTCAAAAATGGCTGAAATAAGTTATTTGACACATTAGACATGCACCATTGGATGCTATTAAAAGCACTGTTATTTTTGGGGGAACACTGCACTCACAGGGAAAAGCTAGGCTTTTAAAACATGAATAGTTTTATGCATGTTTATTAAAAAGGGCTAGATGAACTCATTTCTCTTACATCAACATAAACTCCCACATGCCAATATACACAATTAAGTATTTAATATGTTCGCTTTTTGAAACAGTGCTGTTTTTGTCTCACTATTAAAGCAGTTAGCTTCCCTATGGCAACTGCACATTTTTAAGTCCTCTGAAAGGAATATTCATTTTCCTCTAGAGGTTTTTTAGTTCTATAGAACATGTGCATAGAAGCAGAAGGCAGAGTGAGAATTCTGAAAACTGGGAAGGAGTAATGCAGTAAATGACAGAGCTTTTGACAGAGCTCTCCCCACTCTCACAGCTCTGTGTCAGTGTGTGTGCACATATGCTGCAGTTTTCAGTCTGGATTTACTCAGGTGGTAGCTGGAATTAATTTATACTGCAATGCTATTGTAGTAGATCTCTGGGGATGTTAATCATTAAATGAAAGAAACCCTGGCAATGGCTCTGTTCCAGGCTGGTCAAAGATTGCTGATAAGAACAACAGTAAACAATAGAATAACCACATTACTATAACAACATCAGGCATGTATGCAGGAACAATGAAAAGCATACAGTACAGGAAGACACAGACATTTTCTCATATGTTACACAGAAGTTAACATGTTAAGATCCCCATTAAGTTTGTTAAGACTTTTACTTGAATAAGACAAAACTCAAAGCGCTTAAATATCTGAGAGTTTCTCCTAGTCACTGAAACAAGACCAGTTCCTCTGTACGGTGCATTGTCTCGCTGTTTGGCACAGTGTGGCTGGTGGAAGGCTACAGCTAAGTCAAACCTTACTTTTCAGATCATTTCTCCTCCAGTGGCAGAAAGCTAAAGCCCAACTGAGATGCATCTTGGCATTTACGATTAATGTTGTGCATGGATAAGCAAAGGGTTTTGCACAAGGAAATGAACAGAATGGTATTTGTGCTCCAAGAATAATGCATAATGCAGAAAGTAATGCTTAGATCCTACATCAACCTGTGTTGTGTGTGTGTGTATGCATGTATCCTCACACAGACACATGTGTATTCACCTCTAGTGGTGTAATAATTCAGTACAACTGTATTATAAAGCTGCAGGTAGGCTTTAAAGAAAACAGCTGCCAAAAATAAAAATAATTGTACCCCAAGACTTCAAATCTCCCTACTGATTCTTGGTATTTAATTTGATTCCACTATTTTTCTGCCCCATCATCTTCTGAAGTATCAGCTTTTTAATGTGTAAACCAGACCTAAACAGAATTCACAGATAACTGGAGGATGAACTAATAGAAAGAAGAGCTCTCAGAATGGACCTTATTTACACCCTTGTGTAATGTAATTGCAAATTCAATCAGAAGATTAAAAATGAATCCTTGCACTCAGGGGGTTAAAGACACAAGAAGTGAGAACAGAAATGCTCCATTTCCTCCGGAGTCTTGAAAGAAAACATATGTTCAGTAACCATGCTCCAGAATCAAATAAGTTTGAAAGACTGTTTTTCCTCTGCATTTCCTGCCTTCTTGTTCATTAACCTCACTGTAAAATATTGAGTTATTTGCCTGAATTAGTAGTCTTCAGTGTTCTTTGTTCAGAAAACACAGCATGAAAAGGCAGGCTTTTGCATACAGTTTGGAGGCAAGAGAGGGATCAAGTGGTGATGTGAAATTAGCACAGTCAGTACATCTGAAATTCTACTCAGGACTTGAATTAAACAGAAATCATCAACTGGTAAAACTGCCTGCAGGTCTCTTTTACTTTCACTTACTCTCATTCAGCCTGCAATTAATCTGTGTGCTGAAACCAGCCTCATGATTTCTTCTAATTCTTAACCAAGGGATGCTAAATTTTTAAAAATCAATTACTGCTACCTGCATTCTTTATTTTTGTTGCCATGGTGAATATCCTGCTCCTTCCTGCTCCTTCAATATTTAAAACTACTGTAGTATAGTGAGATTATTACATAGATCTTCATGCTCATTCATGCTTTAATGCAGTGACTTAGTAAATCAGAAAGAAGAAACTGCTGACTGCTTTTTTCAATTTGATCTTAAATCATCTCTGGAGATGCTGGTCTGCAATAGGTAACCATACGTTGTAGGTCTCGGAGAGATATCTAGAGAAATATGTAGTCTTGTTCCTTCAAAAAAGTGAGATTTTCTGAAGGACTTCATTTTCCATCTTAGTTTAAAATTCCAAAGCTGTGTGTCAAACTGTGTTACTGAATGTTACCAAAAAGTCAGAAGCAATTGAGGGCATGAGCAGTGGGTTTTAATTCTTTAAAGTTGGTGCTCTAGTAAGAAAAACAATTGGGGATGAAAGGAATCAAATTATACGAGAAGTGCAAGAACTGACTTAGCAGCCACATGATGCTCTACTTTCCTAAGAGGATAGTGGACTAATGTACCCATCAGGAACGAGGTCTAATGCTTTATCACTGGCTAGAATTGTAGAACACACTTTTGGAAGGTTACCAGCTAAATTCAAGCAGGAAGGAAGGCGACCGTAAGAACGTACTCCTAGCTAGTTCCATTGTTAGGTGTCTGTACTCAGCAGTCAATGAAATATATTGTAATGCTTGCTTCTAAATGACATGACTATATTCAGCCTGGTTAAAATGTACAAACACAACGAATAACATGCTTTCAAGAAAAAGGAGTCTGCTAAGTTAAGCTTTTCTGTCAACTTGTCATAAGTAAAAACTAACATAAGTAAAATATATCTGGCAAAAATCAATGCATTCAGTCTATTTTGCTGGTGTTTTCACAATTAAAAACAGTGACCATTATGGTATTTTATTCTGTTTTGAAAGTATATGCACATGACCTCTTAATTATAGGTTTATCAGGATTCTACACAGACCATTACGTGACCCTTTGCATGAGATATAAATGAATGGGGTTAGAAAGAAAGCAAAATTCATACTGTCCAATATTTATTACCTGAGATCACTTTGGAAGCTGCAAAAGAGAAAAATTCACTAAAGACAAGACAAATAAGTTCAGTGTATAACCTAAATAACATTTGCATCCAGATCATTTTTTTCCATTCCAAACTGTTGATTATAAGTATGTAATCAAGTACTCGTAATTTAAAATGGCATTAACTCATTTTGTCTTCATGGAGTAGATCTCCACTGCTTTCAAGACCAAACCACTCGATTGTGCAAACAGCTGTCATGCTGGCTCACACACAGTTTCAACAATCTTGAGCCAACTGGCTCACCAGCTAGGAAGATTCCAGCTTCAGGTTTTGTTTAGTATGTTGGAAATATTTGTGGACTTTTGCATAATTTTTCTCTTTTGCTTACTTTTTCACCTTTCTTCTATATATTCTTCTCCTTTTTCATTTTCCTACTTCAGATCAATCACTCTAATCCTGGACCAAGCAAGGTCCATGTGTTGGTTACTTTCTTTGTCTTATCCCTGCTATTAATATGTTCCAAACAGGATCTCAGGCTGCTCACTTCGCTAAATTCAGACTTAATTATACACTCATGATGTGGCTAAGGTTTAGGACAAGAATCAGCACTGCAAACAGCATACTTTCTAAAGTGATGAGATTTCAGTGTATTAATGTTTAACCAGAACCTTGAAAGTTGAATGTTATTGTCCTATGGCCCATTTCCTTCACAATTATCATATGGTACGGTCAGGATGTTCTTCAGTGTTACACACAGTTGGACAGAATTTGAAGAGTACAGTGCAGAATAAAACAATGTAATTTTTTATCACTGCTGTTGAGGTTCATTCCAGACATGTACAAAGGCTTCAGATTTCAAATAAGATGTAGAGTAAATACAAGGAAGTGGGCACATATAACTAATGAATGGTACAGAGTAATACAGCCAAAAGCAAATATAATTCTTATGAGGAAGGATAGACTTGAAGTACTGTAAGGATTCCGACTAGTGGACAAAAGCCACAGATGCTAATCTAAGGCCAGACTTTTATTCTTACCTTTATGAACCACAATTCTTCCTTTTTTGAAATATATTTAGAAATTTAAAAGACATGTTAAAATAAGATTTAATTATAAAATATTTTATCTTGGGCATTTGGACTGTTTATATTGTAAAATAAACTTACTAAAATTCTTGATATACAATATTTTAATTATCAACATAAAAAAAAATGGCCACTAGTTTTCAGTTGCTTTTTTAATTTAGTCTCTTTAGTCATTTGTTAACAGCGGAAACCCCATCTTGGGTTCATCTTATGGTGTTACAACACAGAAGAATTTATTCAAAACTGAAACTTCCATATTCTGTAAATCAAGCAGTAAACTTTAAATGTGATAGATGGTCTTGGACGTTTTTACCATCTTCTACTTACTTTTTCAAAATAACTAAGATGACAATTGACAAAATGCAGGGATAAATACTACTACTTCCTGCATAGGAGAAAGAAAAACTCATGAAAAATCTAGTTTACTATACAGACCTTATCTGAAAGCCTAATTTCTTTGGCAATGATTCAGTCACCTAATGAAAGTAGTGAGACATAATTAGAAAAAGCACTGATAAATTTTCCCTTATGATTTACATGAAAGTTATTCTATGGAAATTAAAAATACAGCTAGGTCATAGCTTCACTGAAAGTAAAGCCAGTTTCTGTCATCAGGGGAATGTGCTCCCTTTGTCCACTGTATCTACATTTAATTTGAATGCTAACATTTTAAAGAGATCTGATAGCGTTTTACAGGGCAGCAGAACTGGTGGGGATGGTTTTATTGCAATCTGAAACAATTCATAGCATATGGCTTATAAGGAACTTTTTTGTTACCATTTATTTGCCATACTTACATTTTGTCTTATGACCAATCCCTGCAGACTTGACACTGTTTTTTTCTTAACGGCATTTCAGAGAGATACTATCATTATACACTGATGTATCTCTAGGATATTAAAAATCATGAGTATATGGTTATATGAAGGAGTGTATAAGCTATGAAATTAATTCAGGTGTTTTTATTATTGCTTTTCTTTGTTTTAATATTTTACAAAAATGTTTTGAGAGATTTTAATTAGATTACCCTGAAGTTATGACCTGACTAAATTTAGTAGGTGGTATTCTCTGACAAAGAAACTTGTATTTGAAGTGTAAATTCCAAAGAAAAATGTAAAGACCAAATAAGCTTTTCTGACAGCATCTTGCTCTTTTTCCAATTCATTGGTTTGATTTTTCTTTGATTCATACTTGCACGGTTTGGTGCAACATTTGCATGGTTTGATGCATACTTGCATGGTTGGACTAGATGATCCTGTAGGTCCTTTCCAACCTTGTGATTCTATGATTCTATGATTCAATAGTGTAAATAATGTTTTTTGCATTGAGTCACCTCACTCAATCAGATGCATTCTCTGTTTTAAAATGGAAAAAATACTGCAGATGCCACAAATTAGAAGAAAACTTTTTTTCTTTCTTTTTATTTATTTATTTATTTTTTTTTTCCTGGAGGACTAGCAGAGAAGAGTGAAAGTGCTTATTTTATTAATCTCATTATCCTAACTCACGTTGGGCCTTTCATCTCCCCACAACAGCTGCTGCCTTCTTCTCAACAAATATGGGGTATAGATGGTAAGCTTTGCTTTAGATTGAATCTACCTAAAGCTGTTTCCCAATGAAGAGCCACTGACGCTTTTGTGCAAGCCTCTGGCTTAAAATGTAGAAATTTTTATTAATAAACTTGGCTATTGAAGGTCAGCATTTTCAGTACCAATGCACTCTGCACAGATTCCTGATTGCTGCTGCATGCATTGATACACATAACATTCTCAAGTAATTGACTTGCATGGCTTCACTGCTACAAGAGCTCATAGGGCCATGGCCAAATTTAGCATGTGTTTTTAAGAAATAACGACTGTTTGCATTTTAAATATCAAATTATCAATATGTTTTTTATCTTCCTGGACATTTCATTGAAAGTTTTTGGAGGTAGCCTTGCTGTTTGAAGTGAAATAGTTCTAAATAGCAAAATATGCAAGCAATTGAATGAGAAATCTAAAATTTTCAGAGTTGTCTTTAGATTTCTGCTACTCCACACACCTGTGTTTGGTTTCTGCCATCCGAACACTCAACCAAGCACTAATAATCTGAAGCCTTTGCACCACCAAACAGGAGACCTGACATTTGTACAAAGAAAAAAGAAACAGAAAATGGCTTTTCCCTGTTACATTAACACCTGGGTTCTTGTGTCAGGAAGTCGAAGTCCTACCAGACCTCCACATACTAGAACAGTAGAAGCAAGGAGAATAGGGATTGCTTTGGTGATACCAACAAGGGAACCAAATATCAAGTTTCCAAGTACAGCTGCTGCTTTGCATAGTGCATTCAAAAAGCCAAAGCCGGTTGCCCTAAAAGAAAACAAACACACAAACAAACAAACAAACAAAAAGAGGATAAATTTACATGTGCATACAAGATTAAAAGCCTTTAAAATAAATCTTGAGTGGAATAAATCAGTGTAGGCCCAATACCTTACACAGAAGTAATGCCAACAAGGATTCTATACCTGGTCTTTTTTTGTGTGAAATTCTGTTTCTACTGCGGCAGCACTTTATGGAGACAAATTTATTTTGCCCTCCAGAAATCACTATGGAGAAATAATGACTTTGTACTTTTACACAACAGCAAAACCTGCAGCTGAATAGAAATGGATTTCCTATATGTAGTATGCACATTCACTGAGTACTTTTGCAAAAGGCCACTGAGACCTGTAATAATAATGGTTGGCTACCTCTTAGGAGCAAGGAGCATGAGGCTTTAAAAAAGCCTTGTTTGGGACAGAAGACCCTGAAAATCTTATGAAAAAAGGTGTATGGTATGAGAAACTCAGCAGGGCTTTTTCTTTGTAGAGCTAAATATTTGGTTGCCAACCTGTAAATGCATTATGCAAACTGCTATCATTTTAATAAAATGTGTTATGACATGACCGTATGATTCATAATTGCAAGAATAATCTTGTCCTAACAAAAATGTTCTAACAATATCATTGGTAGAATGGTAGAATCTCTAACATTTCTCAAATCTCAAGAAGTGAAAGGGAGAAGGAATACAAGGAGCTCACACTGTGCTCACTGGAACAAAATAATAGCACTTAGGAGGATAGAAGCTTAGAAAACGACATCTCTACATTGTTAATATTAAGCTATTTTTATTAGAAGGAAAAATGCCTCCAGTCTAAGCAGAAAATATTAACATAAATACTAATGGATTGAGTGACTAAACGGTTACCTAGTTATTATACTGAGACTCTCTGTAAAGAAATGGAAATCTTCTACTCATACACAGTCTGTACTCCTAGGAAGTATGTATGACAAATGTCTGCTACTGCAGGGCAGTGCAACCAAGCAAGATCTCTCAGAGCACACTATTTTTTAAGTCTTGCTTGAGAATCTTCCTGCAAGGGACACGTTTGTAGCAATTCCTTCAAAATGCTCTCCTCAGAAGAGGAATGATTAAGACTTTTGGAGAAATAGTTCAAAGGAGCACTGGGAGATGTGCTAATGGAAGTAGTGAAGAACCACACTTCTGGAGCAAGTATACTTTCAAAGCCTGTTATCAAGTGTCAGTTACAGACAAGTTGGTACCATCAGGCCACACAAAGCTCAGTATCAGAAGAATACCCGGAAGAAATGGTCCAGAAAGGGAAGAAGCTCCTAATAGGTAAGGATCTCCCAACTGATACATCTTCTAGGGTGACAGAGAGTGGAGATAGGAAGGAGGAACAAGCAGAGGAAAGGATGTGGCAAATAAGACTTCATAGAATCATAGAATGGATTGTGTTAGAAGGGACCTCAAAGATCAAGTTCCAACCAAGACTTTATCACAAACAGAGAGGAAAAGGTTAAAAACAAAAGAGATAGAGAGAATAGAGAGATTTTAGTATTAATATTAAAGAAAAATATGAAAGTTCTGTAAAAACGTCAGGTCTGGTAGAAAGCTAAGTGTCAGAGAAAAAGAATTTTACCAAATGTATTTTACGTCAGGTGGTGGGAAAGCTGTGACAAAGAAAAACAGTGAGCTTCCTTTCACCCAAGCCCGACATAACAAGCGGCAAGAATCCAAAGTTAAAAATAGAAGGATTATCCAAGCCTTCAGATTAAAAGAGATTGCTTCCTAGTTGCCATGTATGCTCCTTCTTAGACAAGGTGCTTGTTTATCGAAATAAAATAGTTTAAAATCACTTTTCCATTGCTTATGGAGCACCTCAAAACTTAATTTTCCTGTAATAGAGTACTACTAAATATACATAACATGGACATTTGATATCCTTCTTGCCAGAGCTGGTGCTCAACCTACCAATCACTTTACAATAGACTCAGCATAGCATTTTTGTGGGGGTTGATAATACACAAATATTACGAAAACAAGAGTTTCTGAATGTGCTATTGATGATTTTCTACTGATAAAATATTTCTGGATTTTTTAAAAGTCAGTACACAAATGCATATCACTGGCTTACCAATTACAGCAAATGCTGTAAGTGTGCAAATAAAACAAGTTAATGTACCTTCTTCCCTTACAATTGCCTAAGAAGCGGCATTGGTGCTGCATTTCTTACCTTAAAAACACCACCCTTCAATTTCAGCAAAGTGCAGTTGAACCACATCCACAGGATGGCAGTAGAAAATAGCTGCCAAGGAATCTACAGTAGATTAATGACTGCTGTTTTGACTCGAATAGAAAACTTCTCTTCTGACAACGAGAACAATAAAAAGTTGGACTTAAGGCATTTGGAGAATAGGGTTTATTTCTCTTGGGATGGATTCTCAGGGCTTCAGAAGAGAAGAAAAAGCTAAATATAATGAACTGAAGATAGGTGACTTAATTCTTAATCATGACCGAACTCTTATGAACTTCTTTCAGAGGTATTAAAGCAGGCAAAACAGGATGAAATCATTTTATAGCACATCTTGAATTTTAAATATTCCTGGCCACGATTCAAACCCAGATGTCTGGCAGCCTTAGAAAACCTATGAATTGTTGGTTATCTGATGCAATCTGACCTTGATTTACTTTGTGGGAGATACAAGATTTCAATTTATTTATTGTGTACATTCCTGGACCAGAGCCTTGGCTTATAAAGTTACTGCTTCCCAAATTCACAAGAAAACATTAAACAGTCATATGAATAACGATTGCATTTTAAAGTGATAATAATCTCCTACATGTTGCTTTTTCATAAAATTTTAACTCCCTTCTAGTCATATTTGCATTACAGGCAGAGCTAGGAAATTATGCAATGTTACTTCAAGCCCCTTGGGCACACACGTTACAGCACAATCCATAATTACCTCATCATTTTTTTTCCACATCACTCTGCCAATGCACAGAACAAAGACAGCTTGAGGGATAAAACATGAATCATGTAGTGAAGGACACTTGATTTTCCTCACATGTTACCGAAGATGGAAGGGGCACTGCTGGGTTGGGTCTGTATGATGAATAAGCAGTCTCAAGGATAAGGTAGCTGAGCGCTCTCAGGAGAAAGTACACAATCCCTATTTCTGCCACAGAATTCTATATGATGCTAACAAATCATTTAAGCTAACTAAATAGTCATTAATGTGCATTTGAGATTTTCTGGCTGCTCAGCTTAGCACCTTCAAGTTTGTCTCGCCGAAGTGCTGAATACTTCCAGCTACAGTGAAAGTTGTACTCTGAGCCCATTCCCTCTTCTAAAATGCTAAGTGACAGTAATAACAGGTCCCACAAGCGACAAATCTGGCATCTGAAGTCAGTTTTGGCAGCATTATCTTTCTCCTCAGTGCCATAATTTCTGCATCCTCTCTTTTCAAAGTAGCTCTCTGAAAATACAGAACGCTTACAACAGAGTAGAAAATCACTCCATTGTCAAAGAGAAGAAACTCACTCGACACAAAACTGTTCACAAGAAGTTTAATAATTCTGCTTTAGAGAAGGACTTTTAGACCTATGGAACAATATGGTTTGGCTCTCAAGAGGGTTACAACAGACCAAAGACTTCAGAATCTGTTGACGGTGAATCCAGAAAAGCACAGGCCATTAAGAAGAGAAGACAAAAGATGAGATACAAGATGAGACAACCTACGAGATAATAGATAATACTGCAACTCGACTAATTTTCTTGCTTACTAGAAATTGGCTTATTTATGGCTTCTTGTTGCTGTTGTGCTTTAAAATCTGTGCATTGAAAAGTACCTATCACATTAAATAATGTCATATATTAATCTTACTCAGAGTTCATAAAGAACATACGAGCTAAACTTATGTTACAATGTCATAAAATATAAAATAATAGAAACATCCAACTTGTAAAAGACCTTCAAGATCATTAGGTCCAACCCTCAGCCAGACATACCAATCCCACCACTAAACCATGTCCCTTGAGCGTCATGTCTGCACGTCTCTTAAATACTTCCAGGGATGGGGACTCCACCACTTTTCTAGGCAGCCTGTTACAGTGCTTATCTGTAAAGAAATTCTTCCTAAAGTCCAATCTAAACCTTCCCTGGCACAACTTCAGGTTGTTTCCTTGCATCCTATCACTTGTCACTGGAGAAAAGAGGCCTACACCCACCTTGTTGCAACCTCCTCTTGGATAGTCATGGTGAGCAACATCTCCCCACAGAAGCCTCTTCTTCAGACTTAACAGTCATAATCCCCTCAGCCACTCCTCACAAGTCTTGTTTTCTATCCTTCTTCAACTACACACTTATCAAAAACTTAGAAGAAACAACTGAATTGCTTCAAATCCAGACATTATATTTAAAATAAATATAGATACAGGTGATTTTGAATGCATATGGAATTCAAATCTCTTAAGATTTTGAAACAACCTTTGAACTGCATTGTGGGCAAGTTATGAAGAGGAAACAAAAGCATGTTCTGTGTATCACAAAAACCATTTCCAAATTGTTCACCAAATCCCTATCTGTTAGAAAGCCAGTACAGTCTCTTGTAAATTATTTGGAGTATGATCTCAGAAACACCTTTCGTAATCGTCTGCATGACACTGGCAAAGCCCCAGTAGCTTGGCAGCTCGCTGATTTCCAAAGAGAGTTGAGTATGAGGAAAAGCAGGGGTTGCTCAGTTTGGTCTCCTGCGCATGTTAACATGAACTGACCTCCTTTTACACACTTTTCTTCTAGACCATCTTTCAGCTACAGCTGCTTTGTGATCATTTCATTGGTTGAGAGTAAAGAAAAGGTATGTACTGGAATAGTAAAACAGCAATGCAGTGAGCACCTTTGCCTCAATTTGAAAAGTCAGGGGTAGGAAACAGACTTCTGGAATTGCTCATTTTCTTGTAATTCCACTAGGTAAAAAATGGTTGTGATTTAACCAGAAAACCTATCTTCACGTTGTGTCAGCCTGCTTGCCCTGATAATATAAAGTGATAAGCTTTCTATCTAATCTGTTCCAAAAAATATCCCAACAATTCAGCTACCAGCGTACTTTTGAATCAGGGTTCCGTGCAATTATTATTACACATGTAAGATTATTAAAAAAGAAAAACATGGAAAAAATTACTACAATCCCATATCTTGCAGAAACTATTAAAAACAATCACTGGCTACTAATACAGGTACCCTAGAATAAATACCAGTAACATAGTTCTAATCATGACTAGCAATGATGAATTATTTTTCTTCCACTAATATACCGATGGGTTTTCCAATTATTTTTCTTTATTTAATTTTAAGAAAATGCTTGTGTCTGCTATGTTTAGGAATGCCAACAAAATAACTTATAATTATATCCCTATGAAGGATATTCATTAGAATTGTACCTTAGTATTTGACTGATTAAAAAGCTCTTGCAGAAGGAGATTCCCTGAGGTAATAAAACTAGTCATGTTTACAATTAAATCTTAGTGTTTTGGATTCGTGAGTAGCCTAGTGTAGTTGTTTTGATATAACAACAACAATGGACATTAATTTCTTCTATACAGAGGCACATGCTCTTTAAAAATAGAAATGAAAAGAAAATCTATTCAACTGGTCTACAGTTTTTCTCCCTTAAAGGATAATGCCAACATCAGTTACATCAGTGTTGACAAACTCAGGCTTGCCAGTAAGTTGCCCAGCATTTATAAACTTCTGGAAATGTTTTTCACTTTATTTGAAACTTCGATTGAGTGACATGAGAAATAGCACAGTGATAAGAGAAGAGACACGCTGTGATGCAGAAAACTAGAAAGTTTTACTTTTTTTTTTTTCCCCCAAGGAAAAACAGGGAAAATGTCCCAGCCTATTTGCAGTATTTTCGTGATTAGGTGGTATTTGTTGTGAAAGACATACCAAATAGCTAAATAATCTTTTTTTTCTTATTATTGCTAAGACAAAATATGATTTTAATCCATCCAAAACATCACTATTGCTGTAAAGCTCATACTTAACTATTTATCTTCATCTGCTGATAGCAAGGTTAAAGGACACGTATCTTTACATACCTTCTGTCTGTAGGATACAGCTCTACAGTAATGACATCAAGAGAGTTCCAGGCTGAGATGGTGAGGCCATTATAGAGGCACAACATACCTATCATCATGGATTCACTGGTCCCAAACCACAGAAAGAAACAGCTTATGCCAGAGAGAACCATGGAACCACCTATGTATGAGACAGAAAAAAAAAGAAATTGAAGTGGAACTGTACTTGAAATAATGACTTTTCTTCGTTTTGTCTAACATTTTATTCACAGAATGTAGCAAAATAAATGTCTCATATACTTGAGTTAAAAAAAATAAAGAAATATCCTTAAGAAGAGAAAATGTCACTTCGTAAGAAAAGCTTTGGGCTTGGGGATTTTTCCTATTTTAAAGTCAAGTCCATACCTAGCATTGTTAAACGTCCAATTCTATCCATCAGAAGAGCAGAAACAATGTTCCCTGGTAACACTGCCAACGTTCCCAGAAAATTAACAAAATAAATCCAGTAGGCACTATAGTCATCATCAAAGGAAATCTGGCATCCTGTCCTGATGTGAAAAAATGTGCAATTTATAAAATCACTGTCAACAAATTTATATTGCTCGAGATCTGTGGAAAGAAGAAAAAAAAGTTTTCAGCCAACAGTTGCCTCCATGTTCACCTTTTGATTAAAAACACTGCAAATCTAGACATCCTTAATGACAGCTAGGAGATTTTACTGCTTCGTAAAATGGCACTAGTTACCACTGTTAATTTTGATAGCCTTTTGTCTTAATAGAAAGATACACAAAGGTCATAAAGAGGTCATCGGAGACCCTGAATTAGGTCAATTATATCAACATAGTTCAATCCTGTTTGGACTACATTTGGTTTGGGCCTTCTTTAACGGGCTGACCTTGCATAAAAAGCACAGGATTTCTGCAGGTTTTTATCAGTCATCATTTCCATTGTTCCACAGTCTTGCTTGGTATCAGACCTATGTTTTTCATACCTTTCAGAGAGAACCTCTCAGATAAAACAGCCGATAATGACTATTTTGAGTTCTCTTAAAAGAAAATGTTCATGCAGATTTCAGATTAAACTTGTTTTCATTCCTGAGAGGACAGTTTGGTTTTCAGCTCCATTCTCGTCTGAAGAAAATGTACTAAAAATGTATCTGACAAAGTGATGCAATTAGTTCTTTGTTTATCAAACTGTTTGACTAATTGTGATCTCTGCAATCTCAGCCTAAGCTGAGACTGTTTAAATATTCCTAATTAAAGCACAACTAACCACAGACATTTCTGACTTCCATTTTTTAATAGTTCTGTGTCTAGCTAATTATTTTGAAAGCTATCAGTCAGAACCTGTTAGGATCTGTCAGATGGTCACTACTCTACCATGACACTGGTGACATTTTCATGTATTTCTGAATAAGAATGCAGTTCCATTAGTACATGCAGTGGTTCAGGCCATTCTTTTTTAAATAACATTTCAGGGGTCTCTCCTTATGTTTCCTCCTTTATTTCTTCTCTTCTCATCAGCCTTAAAATCCTTATTCAAGAGTACATTTCTTCCAAATGAAAAAAGCTGGGCATTGCTTGTCCTGAAGCCTAACTCTGTTGCTAATACAAGAGCTATAGAAAAGCATTAAAATTGCTGTCTATCTTTGAACACAAGCTTTCTTGGCAAGATTCTGCTTTTACTTATAATGTACAAAAATTGGGGAAAAAAAAAAAAAAACAAAAACACACGAAAAACCCAGGACAACAAAAAAAACCACACAAGTCCTAGAATGTTTAGTAGATTGGAAATGATGAGATAGTATGAATCCTGAACTTGCTCTCCCATGCTACAGCAGGCACAATATACTTTCATGTCTTCTAGGCCAGAATAAAATACCTGATTAAAGCAGCCTGTTTCTTCTCTTCAGATTGGATATCTTTAGGAATCTTGAATATCTTTAGGAATGTTGAAAATCAAACAAAAGTTTATTATCTGAGTCCATATTAGTCCTGCAGTATTTCAGATGGAAGTGTGATCCTTTCTCTTCTGATACTATTTACTATTTTTACTATTACTCTATTTAGTGAGGCCTGTTGATTTTACAGCTTTGTATTCCCTACAGGAAGGCTTCCTGTGTGCATTATCAGAAATTCAGAATTTATAATCACATCATAAAAATTAAATGAGAATATGCAGATGAAGAGTGCAGGTTTTTCATGTAATACCTGTGTTGTAGAAGGTGGTATTCACAAAAGTGCAGTTCCTGAAGTATGTGTTCAGGGAAGTTATGTCTTCAAACACACAGTTCTTAAAAAGTGAATCTTCAAAGGTTACTGATTTAAACTTCATCATGACAAACCTGTCCAGCACAAATAATTTGTATCAGATTCCTTTCACAGATTAGAAACAGCAACAGGTCCACTTGAGGCAGTTACACAGATTTAACAGGCATCCTTCTAAGAAATCACACCTCCAGAAACAATGATTACTTAATGAGACTCAGGAGATGTAATAAATGATTAGCTGACTCTGGAATACTCTCTTTCAGAAAAAGGACTAATAAAGTACATAGCTGCACATAGCTGCTGGCCATAACAAGTGAAAGTATTTCCATGAGAATAGTTAGATTATGTCATGACATTCGTGCAACAGTCTTGTAAAATGAACGGTACTTGCAATTTAACATTACAGTCATAAATTGGGATCTCAAACACCAGAAACACAGCCTCTTGGAACAAACAAGCACCTGTTGTTACCAAAGAGCTGGAAAGAAAGAATTTTTGAAAGAACCTCTACTTCTCCAGAAAAATACACTGAGCACTGTGTGAGGCTCAAGTCCAGAATGTACCCATTCAAGATTTAAAAAATGGTTTAGACTGGTTTACCATTATCACTACAATTATGCTGGCATTTTATACAACTAGATATCTAGCTGAAAGGATGGGTTTCCTAGCTTTGTCTGTGAACGTAACTGCAATTATTTTCTGCATAAGACATGCACAAATGTATTGTCCGCAGCTTTTTCTATTTCTGAACATCCTTGTTCCTTCTGAACCTTTGGTTTTTGATCATGACTATCAATCAAGTTATCAATAGATGAAGTTAAGGGCAAATAATTTTACTAGTAGTTACTTCCTAACTAAACTTTACTAGGCTTAAAACAATACTGTAAGACTTTTCCATTGTACTCTTAATACTAATATCACGGTAACAAAATTAAAAAAAAAGACAGCTATAGTAATATAGCAGCATCTTTCCAATATACTTCATTTTACATAGAGGTCTGGAAAAAGATGCGATTAAAGATGTACAGTTTTGCTGGCAGACTTCATTCAAAGTGGCAGCACTTCAAAAAACAATCTTTAACTGTTGTTAACAGTAAGAACTGTTAAAATAGCAAACCCTTCCAAACACAGATCTGATTCTGTTCTAATTAAACCTGATGTGATCAGCTAATTATTTGTCTTACTATTAGTCTGACGGTAGGAACAGCAGTACAGAAAATATGTTACATTTTAAACAGTAGGAATTACACCCTCAGCAGTGATGTTTTTGGAATTACATATTGACAAGAATGTATAGCAAGAACTAATTATGATTATCATAGAAGAAGAATTACTAGCTAATGATTCTCTTTCTGTATTGGTCAGAAAAGCAGGTGTTCTCAGCCGATTAGTTTTACTTACTCTATCATTTCTCATTTCCGACACTGGTTATAATCAGGTTGGTGTTCAGTATCAACTCATTAGCATTTTATATATAACACTCTCCATTTAAAAAATTAACTTAATATCAGAGGAGAACAAAGAGCATTTAGCAATTAGATTAGTCAGATGTAATAGGAAGGACAGACTGCATGTCCTACAAGCTCCTGATGCACATATCAAGTTTTGACAGGAAATATGTTGTGACTACATTAAAAATGGAATCACAGTGATCTGAATTCAAACCAAACAGAAATGTAATGAAGTAAAAAGTGAAGTATTACAGTATCTTCCAGCTGAAGGAAACACTGAAATTAAGAGTGACAGGAATACAGAAACATTTGTGGATAAAGACTATCAAAAGAGTTCACCTTACTGCTCAAAATAGCTTGTGAATCTCAAATAGCTGTCCGATGCCTGTAGAATTTGCATACTTGCAAGTGCTTTTGAGTGGATTAGTACTGGACTTAATGTTTTACAGTAATTTTTAGTTCAGATTAATAAGATCTTGGTTGACAGAGTACAAAACATCTAAAACTTACTGACTGTAAGTGGTTCTTTGCTGTTAGGAGAACAGATGTCTCTTGGAAAGGAACTGGGATGTAATTGTTGGTTTAAAAATGAGATAACTGGTCATTTTTGTCTGCAATGCATAAGTTGTATCAAAACCTGAATTCTTATCAAAGAAGAAGAAAAGCCCTCAAGTAATGAAATCATTATTTTTATTTTTTATATATATCTTTCCATATGGAAATAATAATTGCTTATCTCCATGTTATCCAGGAGACCAATCAAAGGTGGTTTTCTTTATCTCTTAAGAGAAACCAGACACTTAAAACAGCTGTGTTTAACTGTCTTCTAAGTTACCTAGTATCCATAAAAGTCTAGTTAGAGCTTTAATAAGTATACATTCAGTTTAAAAGAAAAAAAGACATTGCCAAAGTGTTGTCCTCCCATTTTAGAGCTGCTTTGGACTAGTAATTAATTTCTGTTTTCCTGTGCTAAGATCTTATCCTCTCAATGTTTCACATTTTCAAAGAAGCATCTTAAATCAATACAAATAAAAAATAGCAACGTTAATGAAAGTACATCCTTCCTCTTCTTCCTGCAATGTTGTGACACATGCTGGGTCTGAAAACCTTTGAATCCCACTGTGAAAAGAAAGACTGTTAATGTGAGCTTTCTGGTCCTCTTTTCAGTCTGTTTTCAGGAGGGCAGGGAGCAATGTTGGCATGAGGGATCCAATACTAGAGTCAGCAAGGTGTACAAAGGAGCACTTCTTATATACCAACATACTATTCAAAAATGAATTATGGTAAATTGTATGAGATTGAAAATAGAGACATTAAAAAAAAAACAACAACAAAAAACTAACAAAACTATCAACTACCAGTTGATAGAGGAAAATGTTATATTAATTGGACTTCCCAGAATACATGCATTTATTTATCATTAAGACAACTACAAACCTGTCATTGATGTATTCTCCGCTGCTATGAATTTGATTTTCCAGTGTAAAGTTGAAGACAAAATTTGAAACCTCCTCGTTGCGGAAAAGTTTCACTCGGGATGCATACTCATCTGATTGAAGGTGTTTAATGACATCAGGAAACCAGACAGATAAGCCATTGTAGCTGTGAAAAAGAGAAAATGCTGTTATGTACTGGGGTCTGATCCAACGGGACCACAGTAGGGCTGTGCTGCCAGAGCTCTGATCTGCCATGGTCCACACATCTTGGCTTTTCTCTGTTACCATCCCTACCCCTCTACCTGTTTCTGTCCCAAAGGGTGGTGTTACTACTTGTCCTGCTTCTTGCTGGGCAGATGAGAAAGGCTCAGACAACAGGCCCTGTCCTGACACAGACTGGGAAGTCCTATCGGCATCCAGACATGAAGAATAAAGCTCTTCATAAACTGCAGACCGTGGGAGCTGCAAAGATTAATCTTTTTCTAGTGTTTGTTTTAAATTTTGCCTTTAGACACAAACAGGCAGACTAAGAGATTCTAAACGGTGTGTAAATTAAGCCTAACCTGAAGACTCACTGAAAAATAACTTGAAGAATATGAACTTACTTTCAAGTTGTGGCACAATGTTCATATTTTTAAAATGTTGAGACAATCACAGTTTTTCTGTGCTTGTCAATTGCCTGTATAAAAATACTGAAAGATTTCAATATCAGAAGATGCCAGTGTTCTAAGATAGACATCCTCTGAGTCAGGTATAGACCAAGAATAGACTATACAATAACATTTTTTATAAAGTTACTGAATAAGGACTTTAAAAAAAAAATAAAAATCCGAATGACAGAGATTTGCATGCAGATGATTCTTCTGTCAAGTCCATAAACACCGATTCAGGATCTCAACTGCTCTTACCCAAAGGACAGGGTGAACCACACGATTGTGAGCTTGACTGTATTGTCCTTTACCGGGTAGTTGAAGCATCTCATGAAAGTCAACCAAATCTGAAAAGCAGTAGGAAATACACTCATTTTAAATTGTTTTTTCGAGTAGTTCTGTTAAATGGTACAAGCTTCTTTATTCTGATTTGCTTGCTTCCTCAGGGAATCAGAGAGAGTGGGTGATCTTGTTGATACAGAACTGGTAGCTGTATTTCTGTTACAAGTCTGTCCTCTGGCTTTCACCAGGTGATGTACATTCTATGCCTTTCTTGTTTCTTTTCACTTTGTCCATTAATTCAGTTGCTCTCTGACTACATAGAACTGTGTTATCCTTTATGCTGCTTCATTCACTATTTTAAATAAGTATGTCTCAGGAGCATTTCCTTCTCACCTGTGAAAAACTTTCTTTTAACATTTTCAATGATGTGGACTGTTTTTTCTGTTTTTTTTTTTTCTTTCTTGTTTTTGTTTTTTAAATTAATGAGTATTCACTCAACTTTCATTTCAAGGTTTGACAATACTGCACAATTTTGATTTTACAAAAAAAAAATTGGAGCAGGATCTCAATGCGTATGTATTAATCTTTTAAAATTATCTCTAACGTAGTTTTCTTGTAAAATATCTGACATATTAAAAATATATGCATATTCAATTGCTTATAAGGCTTCACTGACATCCATTTACACAAGTTATTCATGACTTTACCATTTGTAGGTAAAGACTTTCATCACGTATCACCTCTTCACATGTGTAGATATTAATATGTATGTTCAGTACAAATTATGTTGTGGAGATTGAACAAATGTCAGCAATCACTTCTGTAAAGGCCAATGAAACATTTTTCTCCTCTGAAGTTACTGTGAACACCTGTGATTCATCTATGCCTTTTCTGGCCCAGGAAACTAGAATCTTACACTGGTTACTGACTTTTCTAGTTGCATGGAAAATGCAGGATTGCAGTTATTGCAAGCATTACTTCAAAAGAATTTATTTCATTTCTGAATGCTAATTATAAAAGATAATTGCATAACAAATAGAGATGTTGTTACTTACACCATATAGCTCTGTGCGAATTCTAACAAAACACCTCCTGTACCAAGTTCCTGTATCACTCTCTATTTCTATGAGCTCATCTATCTGCTTCGGAGTTTTAATTCTGTTAACCTAGAAATAGAAACAGAACAGCAAATATTTGCATTTTCTTGAAGCACTGAATTGAATATCAACGAATATTAGAAGGTTTTAATAAATCCCATAAACCAAAAATGAACAGATATTAAACCAGTGCTTAGATTAGGAATGTTTTGGAAACACGAAAGAACAAGCACACTTTAATAACAATGGTCATTATGAAGGGTCTTGGAAAAGCTCTACTTTCAAACCATGCAGGAAATCCTTTTCCTTTGATTGAAACAAGATGTTACTGTGGGGTTTTGCTCAAGTTTTGCTGTACGTATCTCTAATGCCATGAAGGATAAAATGTTAGTTAAACCTTCAGCTAAGCATGCTCAGAGTTTGATATTTTTTTCTGACTTGCCATTAACACATCACTGAAGGTCTATTGATTAACTATACAGTAATGATACAGAAGCATTTGAAATATCAAGAATTAATACTTGAATGGCATTTTTCTCTTGTTCTTATTTCCTGTAGTAGCAGACAGGGAACTCTCTCTGTGTTTCAGATGCGCGCTTTAATTACCCTTTTTTGAGGAGGAGAGAAAGAATTAGGTGAAATGGGCTGGAACTGTGCATGTTATTGCTGTTATGAGCAATTATCTTCTGCATCTAAATTGAAATAAGATGAACAAACATAAAGGAAAAATACAGAAATACCAGTGACAGAGAATGTAATGCTGCTTACAATGCTGATTTTATCTTGCATAATGAAGTGTAGGAAAATAAAAATTTTTAATATGGTCTTATCTATTTCTTGACCTAATGAATATACTATAGAATAGTTTGATCTGTCATTCCAATAATAGCAAAACACAGCGTATTCATACAGTTCATTTAAAATAAAGATGAATAGAAAGCATAGAAAGAAAATAAGTAGAATGGGGAAAGTGACAGATATATGAGAAAGGAAAGACCAGCAGACGGGGTATTCAATTTTCGACTGCTGTTTCTGGCAGCCAAAATAGATCCTATTTCTTAACAAAATGAGGACACCACCCGCAGATGTATCAGAGTGGACTACAGGGAATCAAAGAGTTGTTGTATCAATGGTAAGGTTCTAGTTTTCAGCCTACTACTTTTTCAGATGCATTATGTTTAAGAAGGACCAGCAGCCTCATCCCATTAACAGAAACAAAACAAAGCTCACCAAGTGGCGTTACCCATAACCAGCCTAATTTCTGAAATAAAACAATCTCACTGTCTTGCTAAACTATTATATCCAAAATCTGAAACCTTCTCATCATGCCTTTTCCAACAGCAATAATTCTGTCTCTATTTGATTTTAGATTTTTTAGAGTTTTTACGAAATATTTTGTGCAAAAGACTTGGTCTAGATTTAGAGTTGAGTCCTCTAATATTATCAAAAACCTTGCACCATAAAAACTTCCTCAAACATTTTCATGCTACATCTCTGAGTGAAAAGAGCATTTTGAATAATACTCTTGGAGCAAGCAGCTGAGATGCAGCCTTTTCAGTGTCCAGGCCACCTGATTTGTTTGGAGCAGTAAAGGCTGGGGGGATTATACATGTCCAAGACCACTATGAGTGACTAGGGAAAAAAAGCCCATGGCTTTGATGGTCCTTGAACACACAAAAAAGCTCCTATAGAATCCGGACAATGGTCCATCTGGACCATGCAAATTTAGCTGTCATTATGTGAGGGGTGAAGAATTGAGGGGGGCGGGGGGAGGTGAGGGAGGGAAGGGAGGGTGTGAATACCTATTTAAATGAAAAGAGAACCTCTGTTCAATAGCAATGTGCAGAAATACATAATGTTTAAAATTCTACAGAATATTTTCCTGAGCAGGAAAATATTAATAGGAAAATGAAAAGATTTTTTATACAGAGCAGTGAAAGAATGGAGAGAATTTTGGTTTCTGAGGTAGAATGATTTTTATTTATTCATTTATTTGTTTGTTTTTGCTTTAGCCTTTAAACCAATTATCTAAGTAATGCATATTTTATGAACCCAGGGAGGAATTTAAGCATCTATATGAATCCTTAACAACTTATTTGAACTCTGTTTCATCTCAGAATACATTTTTGAAAGTATTTTGAGCTATTTCCACAAGTACCACATTTTTTAACTAGATTACATCTAATTTGGAATTTCTGACTCTTAAACCAATTGCTCATCAATTTATGCATTTCTGTTTTAAAGGCTTGAAGGCAGATTCCGCAGTAGAATAAGTAACAAGAATAAACAAGACTTGTGGAAAAAAAAAAAAAAAGAAAAAGCATCTCAAAAATGATGATATTTATTTGATTCAGGAAAACGAGTAAAAAAAAAAAAAGCACCCTAAAATTATAGAAATATTAAAGTTACACCAGCTGTTAGAGTAGAAAACACACCATCAAAGTTTATCTGCTTGGTGTAACTGTTGTCAGAAAGCAGAGGAAAATGCCAACATTTAAGTTATATAATAATAATGGCCTAAACCAGATGAAACTATGAAGCTCAGGAAAGCTAGGAGAATGACTTTTCAACACAAAATGTCACGGTGGCCAGTTCTTATTTAAACCAAGGAGAGACAGAGAAAGAGAGATAGACTCAAAGGATGTCTGGAATTCTTTGCACTGCGGGCTTAATACAATAAATTGCTAACAATTGTCCAATGAGGAGACGCATTTTCTAGTCATACTGCCACAAGCCTAGGTTTGGGGGTGTAGAGACTTCTGTCAGTGTGTATCCCTGGCATGCAATGTACTGTTTCTAATCAGCTCCTTGTTATTGTGTTTTCTCAATGGTCTAGGCAGAAACTGGCAAAAATCCCAAATAGTGATGTGATACTACAGCTGATCACTTCTCATATTTTTTTGCTCCAGCACATTTCTGTCTTCTTCCCTGTGCCTAACCTAATAATCTGAGTGGTGGGTAGGACTTAAGCTATGACTGACAGGCTCTGCAATGGATCGGTGAATAGCCATGCTGGCAGAAGAAACTGAAAAGGTGACTTGAGAGTAAGAATACCTTCAAAAGCAGCTCAAGTTAGCATGAGTAAAATGTGAAATTACACCCTAAGTGTATAATGTGAGTAAAGACAAAAAAAAAAAAATAAGGCTAGGTTGGAGAGTATTAGGGCTGGGTCACTGGTGTACCAGTAGCTGTAACATGACAGATATGCTAAACAACCTTCCTTCAGGCTGAATTCTTGAGTTTCCTTCTGGAAAAAAAGTTAAATGTAGGCTACAGAGACTATATCCAAGACAATAAGTTGCAAGTGGTGGAGTAAAATTATATGGTCAGATGGTCATTCCTAAGGCTGCCTGCAAATACAGAACCTGCAAGAGGGTTTCTTAATTGAGTTATATGTGCATTAACGTAAGAAGAAAGCCCTGGAAGAGGAATAAAATTTTACACATGGCTATGAGGGGGAACAGAGCACCAGCAGTCCCATGGTACAATACAAGCTGGTAAAGGAGGCTGGTTTTCAGTGTAAAAAAATGCTTTCTGCTGTTTAATCCTACTCTATTTGGGGAAAGGGTTGGGGTGGGGAGAAGAAAGAAAAAAATGTATATTATTCACAAATAGAGAAGGTGGCATAAAAAGGACCCAAAGCTAAATAATTTCTCCTCCACATAGAAACAATCCATTTTTGAGTATGGCTTTATCATGAGATCTGCAAATAAAATATGTATATTGCAAGATATTTTGAGAAAATTAAATATCTTCAAAAACAATTTCTCAAAATAATGAATATGAATTTAAAAGTATATTATTTTAGCTGGTAAAAATGAAAAAAAAAATCAAACTCTCAGAAAAAAAATATCAGCTGATTTAGGCTTTCACATATTTCTATTGTTATTATTAAACATAATAGAAATTACAACTGGAGTCCATTTATTATCCCCAAGAACATGCCGGCCAAAGGCTGAGATCTTAAAATCTGCTGAATGTATAACGATTTCATAGGAACTCAATTCCTATACTTAGATATTTACAGTGCAAATTATTTGCTTTGCCATGCAGAGTAATAATATTGATTGCTTAAGCACGGAAGATCTCAATAGTCAGCAGGCTGGTTGATGAACCAGCTGGGTGGTGAATATTATGTGTAATAATACTCACTGTGAAGACTTTCTCAGGCTGACCACGAGCTCGCATGTTTGTGTCGTGAATTTGCTTGAGTATCATCCAAGCTTCGTCATGTTTTCCAATCTAAACATTGGATGAAAGCATAGCCACTGAACAATCTTATTGCCTGTTAGACAAATGTTACTGTGTAAACAGAACCAGAGAATCAGAGAATCACAGAATAGCATGGCCTGGAAAAGATCTCCGGAGATCATTTGGTAAAACCACCTGCTAAAGCAGGTTCCCTATAGTAGGTTGAGAAGGAAAACGTCCAGGTGGGTTTTGAGTATCTCCAGAGAAGGAGACTCCACAACCTCCCTGGGCAGCCTGTTCTAGTGCTCTGTCACCTTCAAAGAAACTTTGTATTCAGAGGAAATTCCTGTTCTCCAGTTTGTGCCTGTTGTACCTTGTCCAGTTCCTGGAGACTGCTGAAAGCACTATGGCCCCATCCACTTGATACCCATCCTTCAGACATATCTAAGCATTGATAAGATCCCCTCTCAGTCTCCTCCAGGCTGAACAATCCCAGCTCTCTCAGCCTCTCCAATGAAGGGAGATGCCTCAGACTACTCATCATCTTTGTGGCCATCAACTGGATTCTGTCCAATAGTTCCCAATCTTTCTTGAGAATTGAAAACAGCCCTCCAGATGTGACCTCAACAGGGCAGCATAGAAAGGCAGGATCACTTGCCTTGATCTTTTGGTCACTGTGTTTTAATGCATCCCAAGATACCAGGATACCACTGGTCTTCTTGGACACAAAGACACAGTGCACCCAGTTCCTTCTCTGCAGAGCTCCTTTCCAGCAGATCAGCACCTAACCTGTACTGATGCATGCGGTTATTCCTCCCCAGGTATAGAACTCTACATTTGCCATTGTTGAACCTCAAAAGGTTCCTCTTCACTCAACTCTCTAGCCTGCCCAGTTCTCCTTGAATGGCAGCACAGCGTTCTGGTGTGTCAGGCATTCCTCCAAGCTTTGCATCATCAGCAAATCTGCTGTGGCTGTGCTCTGCCCTTTCATCCATGCCACTGATGAAGATTTTACATAAGACCAGAGCAAGTACCAACTCCTGGGGAACACCAGCACTCCACCGGTCTTCAAGAACCTCTGCCATTCTCCATAGATGCTGGACAGTGGTTTGGTAAACAGTTCACACAGCACTCATGGTTACATAGTTACATTCCATTGAGGCCCATGGATTTGCGTGCATCGAGTCTGCCTAGATAACCACTAACCAAATTCTCCTAGGCTGAGGGTAATTCTTCCTTTTCTCAGACTCACTCTTATCTCCAGAGTACTGGAATTCCTGCTAGGTAGCCTTACCAGTAAAGACTGAAGCGAAGAAGGCTTTCAGTAACTGCCTTTTCAGTGTCCTCTATTACCAAGGCACTTTATTCAGCCCATGTTTTCCTTTTGCTACTGATATAATTAAATATGCTTTTTTTTTTTTTTTTTTTTTTTTGTTATCTGTGATGTCTCTTTCCAAGTGTAAACACAGAAATAGTTTTGACTGAAACCCAAAAAACAAGTTGAAAGTTATACCTCCAGCAAGAACCGTGGACTTTCTGGCATAAAGGTGAGGGCTACCACAGAAGAGACACAGGGCAATGCACAGACGATCACAAATACTCTCCAACTGTGAAACTGATAAGCAGATCCCATGCTGAAACTCCATCCTAAGAAAGAAGAAATTCACAAATTTTCACAAGTATAAATGATTTCACAAGTAATATTACACTTTGAATTTCAATCTTATGCATGTCAACATGGAAAACATCCATACTATATAGAATGAGGATGAGGAAGTCTATGTCATGTTTTCTGGCAAAATCTGTATGAAAGTAGTCACAGTAATGGAGAAGGAATGCCTTGATCATACGTAAGACTTAACATACGGACAGGTAGTTTTGCTTGAATACTGGAAGGAGGGAGAATTAAAAATCTCTCACAAATACCAAGAGGATATATTTTGTTGATTTTTCTAACACTGGATGTTGCACCAGTGTGTCTACTAAATGAGAAACTTTTTAAAAAAATATTATCTTTTACTGACAAAATCAAAACCTATTTGTCTTCTTAAAATCTTCCTCTTATAAGCTATTTTAAATGTTAATGAATATTGGGCACTGAGTTCTCATAGTAAATCATTAGAAATAAATGAAAAAAGCAGAAACAGTAGAAATTTGTGAAAAATATTCAAGAAACAGTGCAGAAAAAATCTACAACAACATGCTTTTAGGCTGCTAGAAAGAGAAGCTCTAAAATCAGAGTAAATTGCTTGTAAAACTCATGCTCTTGGACCTTCTTCAAATTAGTATCTTGTAACTCAGCACTGAAATACTGGCATATGGTAATTTCTTTCTTATTTCTTTCTTTTCCCCCTTTTTTTTTTTTTTTTTTTTTAGGTGTATGCGTGTGTGTGAATCTATTTTTGAATTAATGTTTCTATTCCTTGAGTTGTACATATGGTTGAGGCCACTGGTTCCTTTAGGTGCAGATAATCAGTATTTTGGAGTTTCGAGAGCTGCTTTTGCTGCAGAACTCACTGTGCTATTTTATAAAATTGAATACTGTGGAATAGTTTGTAAACCTTGCAAAACAAGTTTGCAATAAGTGACATTTTAGTAGCTATTCTCTACAAAGACCTAATTTCAACACTCTTAATAACACCAACACATAATGTAACATAGTGCAAAATTTAAGACATTTTTAATGCCTGGTTTCTACTTTTGTAGTTTTCCAGAGCACTATACAATTTCTTCAACTCTGCTGAAAGTAAAATTTCCTCCACATCTTAATTGGATGTACAGGAAAAAAAAAAAAAAATTAGTGTTTAAACTTCTATCTGACATCAACAAACTCATTACGATCTTAAGCAAAAAAAGATGGCACGAGAAAACATCTCATCTGAGAAATAGATCTTGAAGTATACGTGAGTATGGACTCCTAAGAAGACAGCAAAAAGAAGTACTAGAAAAAACTCACGTGAAACTTCAGAGTCGTTAGTTCAGCTTTTTAATAAAACATCTAATTGCATGAATTGGACTACTGAAATGATAGAATTTTTAGAAATAAAAAAAAAAATCTTAAGAAAAACAAAAACATGATGTAGGTAATTACCTTCAGTCTGACTTCAATACTGTAGAATATTTTAGGCAAAATATTGAAGGAAAGCTTATTAAAAGTAGAGTGGGAGATAAGAATAACAATAATGATTGAAGTGATTACCAGAAGAAAATGGAATACTGGCTAACGAAAGTCCTAACGCTGGATTTATCTGATATACTTCTTTGCTAACTGATTCCTTCTGGACGAAGTACACAGTAAACTAAATCTGACTGGATATCAGTAAACAACTGGTACAGCATAGTGCCAAATGTCTTATTAAATACTTCTTTAAATGAAGTGCTAATCTGCAATGAATACAGTATATTTTGAAATTTAAAAATCTCGTGTTCTGCGTCATAAATTCATTCTTAGGAAAAGATCAGTTTTCTAATTAAAGTACTTGCACCCATGATGTGTCTTTGCCCTTTATCAACAGCTCTATGAAACTGAGCTGTAGAACTGGGAACCTGTTTTTTCTTATTCATTACAAATTTTCTGAGTTTCAGAAGATTTATCAGATTTATTTACACCCTTATTTAGTCTCAGAAGACAGAAGTGAAATCAGCAACAATATTGGTGATGATCATTGACTGCCATTTTACTTTTTCTATAAGGAAGGTTCCAGATAGATATACTTTCCTCCTCCAAAGTTCCATCCAACAAAAAGAAGATACCTAAAATGTCAACCTACTTTTGATGATAAATTTTATTCAAAAATAGAAAGTCAAATGAAAAAAATAAAGATTAAAACCAAAACAAAACCAGAAAGTAAAGAAAAAAATAAAGGAAGGTTTAGGGTGAGTTGATAAGGCAATTAGGAATCATGTTGGGATATGTATTTTGTACACATTCTATTATAATCATTCAAATGATGTTAATTATATATGTTAAGCTACAATACAAAACCCTCTGGTATACCAGTCGGGCAGCAGTGCAACTTCTAGAAAGGAGACAACAGAAGCAAGGCTTTCATCTCTTAGAATAACACAGTCAAAATGCCATCTCTGGTCATTTAAACCACTCCACAATACTCACAGACAGTACTATATTTACCCTGTCTGCTTTTTACCAGTCTGGTTTATACTGTGAGAGATATAGCTTCCTAAATAGTATTTCTGTGTAAGAAATTTTTATGCTAGTTTTATACATGTTGTAAAACAACAGCAGTATCTCTGTAGCCAGTCCTCAAAATTGACAGTAATAATTTACTTCAAGGTGTTTTTTATTAAGGTAAGTGAGCTATATTGCTAATTAATTAATTTAAAATTTAAAAAGCCACATTAATTAAAAACAATGACTGCACTGTGTATGCTGCTGTCATCTTCACCATTTGCAAGACATATTTTTACTCGTCAGAATGTCTGAGAGCTTGTTAAGTGAAATGTTCATCATAGTTTCTACTGCTCTTATTACATCTTTTTCTCCTTGTATTGGATGCTGCAGTTAATCCCATGATTTATTGTGTCTGCAGAATTAATGATAACAGTGAATGTGAGAATTAGAAGAATTGGTAGAAAAAGTGTTGCAACACATCTACCTTGAGCCTGTCCTCCTACTTATTCCTTCACCACCTGGTAAAAGAGCAGAACAAGCATGTACCTTAAATGCAGAGCAAGTACAGATTTATTCTTATGTTGACCATCCCATTATCTGGTGTCATGAGCTGATATGGAAAATGAAGCCATTAGAATAATTTTGAATTCAGCTCTCAAAGTGGATCTCATAACTACTGTCTATGAGTCTTGAAATAAAAAGGAGCTTGGCTGTAACTCAGTTTGCCTTCCCCTTCCCTGAATCGAGATACAACAGCGAAGATGGAGAAGCTCTACTCAGCAGCATTCAGAGCTCTGTGCAGCAGCCCAGAGCTCAGCTCCACCTTTGCTCCCTGGCTATGCTGTGTTTCAAGGCCATTAATCTTGAAAACAGTGCCAAGCTCCAATATTTTATGAATTGCTGAAACCCTTGCCCCAAATGCATCTTGGGAAAAGTTTACTGTAGAGCAATGTAAAATCTGCAGTGATGAAATACGAAGCCAGTGCACCAGCCTTCTTGCTGAATATTGTGTTCTCACTGTACTGATTACTGAAAGGGATCAAGTGAATCACAGACATGACAATTACTGATTACAGAGCCACAGCAGAATGCAGCAGAGCAAAAGCAAAATGTAAGCAAAAGGCTGCTATCAATTACAGTCACGGGCTTATGTATGAAGTTGAATGTCAACAAAACCTTTACCCTAACGGTATTTCATCTGTTTTGTAATATTAATAAGTTAAAAGGATATTGTAAATCAGTTCTTGCTCCAAAAGAAAGAAACATGTCATAGATTTTCTGAATAAGCATAGAAATAAACATGTCCATATTATGCTGAATTTTTTCAATTTACATTGCTAGTAATGTCTTCTAGATCACGTGTATTTTTTTTACAGTGGTTAGGTGATGACATACTGTACCTAATGAGAGCTGATCAGTGGACATAGTCTACTTAACTTTCCAAAATGAGGGCTGAAAGGGAACTTGATAACTCAGCAAGTCATTTAAGGTTTTAAAGTGCAATGTGAGCAATAGGAAAAAAAAAAAAGTGCTTACAGACTGTATAAATACTGTCTAGCAAGGAGGTTTTGAAATTCCAGAGGAACAAAGTTGTAAAGAACCTTTCAAAAAACCTAAATGAATATAGGGATTCTATTGCTTGTTTCTGTTTTAAAACACACTTATTCACCACAACCAGGTCATATAGGCTCAGTTTTAATATTTTTAAGGTGGAAACACTTTCAGTAAGTGTGTGATTGACCTGAAGTGCCACTTGGCGGCACTGTTACCGCACATAATACAATAATCAATTAAAAATGCACAAATGCTTTTTGTTTGTTTGTTTGTTTGTTCACTGGGCATTTCCTGTTTGTTCTCTGAGCAACGTCGAAGCTAAACCAACCTTACAAAAATGACTGGAATTTCGACATCTGGCAGAACCAAAATACTCTACCACTGAACTTAAATTTAGTCTGTCCTGATACTGCTAAACTTAGCTGTGAGTGACATCCAGAACTTGAACCCAAATATTTTAGTGCTACTGATTGGAATCATAGAATCATAGAATCATAGAATCACTAAGGTTGGAAAAGACCTAAAAGATCACCCAGTCCAACCGTTCACCTATTCCCAATAGCTCCTACTAAACCATGTCCCTCAACGCAACATCCAGTCTTTCCTTGAACACCCCCAGGGTCGGTGATTCCACCACCTCCCTGGGCAGTCCATTCCAGTGCCTGACCACCCTTTCTGAAAAGTAATACTTCCTCATGTCCAGCCTGAATTTCCCCTGGCGTAGCTTGAAACCATTCCCCCTGGTCCTATCACTAATGACACGAGAGAAGAGGCCGACCCCCAGCTCACTACAACCTCCCTTCAGGAAGTTATAGAGAGCAATAAGGTCTCCCCTGAGCCTCCTCTTCTCCAGGCTGAACATTCCCAGCTCCTTCAGCCTCTCCTCATATGGCCTGTGCTCCAGACCCCTCACCAGCTTCGTTGCCCTTCTTTGAACACGCTCCAGGGCCTCAATATCTTTCTTGCAGTGAGGGGCCCAAAACTGGACACAGTACTCGAGGTGCGGCCTGACGAGTGCTGAATATAGGGGAACAATCACCTCTCTGCTCCTGCTTGCAACACTGTTTCTGATGCAAGCCAGGATGCCATTGGCCTTCTTGGCCACCTGGGCACACTGTCGGCTCATGTTCAGCCGAGCATCAATCAATACCCCCAGGTCCGTTTCCTCTACGCAGTCCTCCAGCCACACCGCCCCAAGCCTGTAGCGTCGCCTGGGGTTGTTGCGGCCGAAGTGCAGGACCCGGCATTTGGCCTTGTTGAAACTCATCCCATTGGCTCCAGCCCAGCTCTCCAGCCTGTCCAGATCCCTCTGTAGGGCGTCGCTACCCCCAGGCAGATCCACGCTTCCAGCCAATTTGGTGTCATCTGCGAATTTACTGAGGGTGCACTCGATGCCCTCATCGAGGTCATCTATAAAGATATTGAAGAGGACAGGCCCCAGCACCGACCCCTGCGGAACACCACTCACGACCGGTCGCCAGCTGGATTTGACTCCATTCACCACCACTCTCTGCGCCCGGCCCTCCAGCCAGCTCCTTACCCAGCCAAGAGTGTACCCATCCAAGCCTCTGACTGCCAGCTTCTGCAGGAGAATGCTGTGGGAGACAGTGTCAAAGGCTTTGCTGAAGTCTAGGTAGACCACATCAACAGCCTTTCCTTCATCCACCAGATGGGTCACTAGATCATAGAAGGAGATCAGGTTGGTCAAACAGGACCTGCCCTTCATGAACCCATGCTGGCTAGGCCTGATCCCCCGGTCACCCTGCACATGCCGCATGATCTCCCTCAAGACGATCTGCTCCATAACCTTCCCTGGCACCGAGGTCAGGCTGACAGGCCTGTAGTTCCCCGGATCCTCCTTACGACCTTTCTTATAAATGGGAGTCACATTGGCAAGCCTCCAGTCATCTGGGACCTCACCAGTCAACAAGGAGCACTGACAGATGATGGAAAGCGGCTCGGCTATCACCTCCGCCAGTTCCCTCAGCACTCTTGGGTGGATCTCATCTGGCCCCATCGACTTGTGACAGTCCAGCTGGAGCAGTAGGTCTCTGACTGTTTCTTTCAGAATCGCAGGGGGGTTAGTGTGCTCCCCAGCCGAGATTACCAGGTCAGAGAGAGGGGTATCCTGAGGATAACTGGTCTGACTTTTAAAGACAGACGTAAAGAAGGCATTCAGAACCTCCGCCTTTTCCTTATCCTCAGTGGTCACATTCCCAGCCTCGTCCAGCAAAGAGTGGATATTCTCCTTTGTCCTCCTCTTACTGTTAATGTATTTATAAAAGAGTTTCTTATTCCTTTTCACACCAGCAGCTAGGTTAAATTCAAGCTGGGCTTTTGCCTTTCTGATTTCACCTCTACACATCCTAACAACTTCCCTGTATTCATTTTGAGTGGCCTGTCCCTCTTTCCACAGGCGGTAGATTCTCTTTTTCTCCCGGAGCCTCAGGAATAGCTCCCTATTCATCCACGCCGGTCTTCTTCCCCGCCGGCTCATTTTGCAGCTCAGGGGGACTGCCTGCTCCTGCGCCCTTAAGACTTCCTTTTTGAAGAGCAACCAGCTCTCTTGGACCCCTTTGCTTGCTAGGACTGAATGCCAGGGGACTCCCCCTATTAGTCCCCTGAACAATTCAAAGTCCGCCCTCCTGAAGTCCAAGGTAGCAGTATTACTATTCCCCCTCCAGGCTCCACCGTGAATCACGAAGTCTATCATTTCATGATCACTCTGTCCAAGACAGCCTCCAACCTCCACATCTCCCACCAAACCTTCCCTGTTTGTGAACAGCAGGTCTAGTGGGGCAGTTCCTCTCGTGGGCTCTCCGACCAGCTGTATCAGGAAGTTGTCCTCTACGCATTCCAGAAACCTCCTAGACTGCTTCCTTTGTGCTGTGCTGTACTCCCAGCATACGTCAGGGAAGTTAAAG
The DNA here is from genome assembly GCF_951394365.1 of Tetrao urogallus. NCBI lineage: Eukaryota > Metazoa > Chordata > Aves > Galliformes > Phasianidae > Tetrao > Tetrao urogallus. Next base: position 51,568,713 of record NC_136816.1, on the reverse strand, counting down.
TCCCCCATGAGGACAAGGGCAGGCGACTGTGCAGCTTGTGCCAGCTGCTTATAGAATACCTCATCTGTTTCTTCATCTTGATTTGGGGGTCTATAACAGACGCCCACCAGGGTGCCTGTCTTGTCAGCCCTTCCTCTGATCTTTACCCATAGGGATTCAACGTTATCGTCCCCAGTCATAATCTCAGTAGCGTAAAAGCATTCCCTAACATAGAGAGCTACACCTCCACCCCGCCTTCCTTGCCTATCTTTCCTGAAGAGTTTATAGCCATCCATTGCAGCACTCCAATCGTGGGAGCAATCCCACCACGTTTCCGTTATGGCTACTAGGTCATAGTTTGCCTGCTGCACAATGGCTTCCAACTCTTCTTGTTTGTTGCCCATGCTGCGTGCATTAGTGTAGACGCACCTCAGCTGAGCCCCTCGCCTCTCACCTAATCCCACTACCACTTCCCCAGGCTGCTCTCTAGCAGGCCTGGCTTTATCCCCCTCCCCCTTCCTATCTAGTTTAAAGCCCTCTCTACAAGTCCCGCCAGCTCCTGGGCAAGTATCCGTCTCCCTTTTGGAGACAAGCAATTCCCATCAGACCTCAGGCCAGATGCCGAGTAGACCACCCCATGATCAAAGAATCCAAAATTTTTACGCTTGCACCAGCCTCTCAGCCATGCATTTATAAGATGGCTTTTCCTGGTCATCTCAGCGTTCATCCCTGTCACCAAGGGAATGCTGGCAAACACTGCTTGTATGCCCGCTCCAAAGAATAACAGTAAAACACTGCTGAAACTGAAAAACAAGAGAGTTCATCTAAATAACATAACTGAGGAATATTCTCGATACTTTCAAGAGCTTGAGTGAAATATACTGTCTCTAACAAAAGCAGAAATAATGTTTCATAATTATTCTTTAACTATATTGATGTGAAATTCCAGCAGCACAAAGAAGAACTTATGTCCTTCATGTGATTAGATTATTAATATCCCAAGGGAAATTCAGTGATATTTTTAGCCTCGATTGATAGATATTCTTTAACCCCATTGACTCAGCAGGTAATTTTTGCAGAATAATTCAGGAAATAAAATAACCAAAGTGTGTCAGGCCATGATTGGGTTACCTTGACAGAGCTGCATCTAAAAGACTCTAATTCTCATTCACATCTGTCTGTCTCTCAAGCTAATGCTATTAATCCCTTACAGACATAAGGATCAACAGTTCACTGAAAGAAGAAAGTAATGTTGCTAAACGGATGTATTTTACCATGTATTAAACCCAGACTTTGTCTGCTTACAATTGAAACCATGATTAAAAGGAACAAAGCATTTTTTAATTACACATTCCTTCTCCCGCTGAGCAGGCAGTTGTCAGCTCCTAACACTCAGCATTTGCCAGCACTAACATCTGCAGACCTGAGATTATCAGGCCTCCAATCTTTTTGGCTAAAATATCTGCTATTTAAATAAGCACTAGGTCAGCTGCAAGCAGTGCTGACCACACCTAGAAGATCACCTGCTGTCTAATAACATCAGAAACAAATTCTCTATCCAGTGTATGGTGCTGTAGGCCTCAAGCTTCAGTACTTAAAAATAGTGACACCAGTAACTTGATTTTTAAATGATTTTAATACCTGCTCTAGTGCTGCTTAGTCTATTACTTTTCTCTGAGGAGAATGTTAGTGTATACTTCATACAAAAATGAGATACTTGCCTAAAGTTCATTAAAGTTTAGACATGATATGTCAGCCTTTCACTTGAATCCATATAAATAGTCTGTGCAGAATCTAGAGCTATGAGCAGATCAGGTTTCTGTTTCCTTGCTGTGGAAATGCGAACATAGCTGTGATAAGCTTGATAAAAATCCCATAAAAAGTAGATTTTATTTGAATACCTAACAACGTTGGGATGGGGCCAGGTGGGTGGGAAGAGAAAAAAGCATGCAAGTGTGGAGTGCAATAATCCCTTGACCCAGGTGGATCAAGGTGCTGTGACTCACAAGAGCAAATGCAGGCAAGAAACTCATCTCTGAAATGGCGAAGATTGCAGGACATGATACTACAGTGTTAAGTAACAACTCCTATTAAGGGAAATGCAGAGAATATCCCTTATATTATATAGAATCATTTCTTATATCCCTTATTTAGGAAAAAGAGCTTGAAAGTAATGGAAGTTAATATAGATTGACATTAGTTGAACTTTGCCCGCTGTTCAGATGCAAGGAGTGAAAAGAGCTGTGATGTGCCATCAAAAGCTGAAGTACTGAATTTTCCTATAAATGGTTGCTTTTGTTAAATTCCTGCATCTGAATTTGGCTTTGGAAAATATTCTTTCATTTAAAGATTTGGTGTAGATCCACATAATCATACAGGGAGATAGTAAGACTCATATGGTACCCTTTTCACACATGTGGAAACCAATTATTGCACTAAGTGCTTGAATCTAAGATGCTTTAATACATACTCTTAGCTTTAGCAGTCTTTTCAGTGTCTTGTTCATATTATGGGGAAAGGGAAAGGAAGGCAGCTGTAATGCTAACTCAGATGTGTGAACAGTAACTTTATTTGTCTTAACTTTTACAGGCATGAAGTCTAGAAGCAAACTGTGAATTGTTGAAAGCCATAGCGGTAGCAGACAGTATCTGGAAAGAAAACTAAATTAAAGAATGATCTAAGAATTAGCTTAACAACCAGATAAAAAATGAGCATAAAAAAATTAAAGCATATTTTTTCCAGTATGAGTAAGATATTTAGTGGTTTTGCTGAATTTACATTACAGAACCAAGCAGCATGAGAATTGAGAAACTGAAAAGGTAATCATAGAATCATAGAGTGGCCAGGGTTGGAAGAGACCTCAAGGATCAATAAAACCCAACTGCCCTGCCACAGGTAGGGTTGCCAAGCACTAGATCAAGTGCTAGATCAGATTGCCCAGGGCCCAATTCAACCTGGCCTTAAACACCTCCAGGGATGGGGCATCCACAACCTCTCTGGGCAGCCTGTTCCAGTGCCTCACCACCCTCTCCGGGAAAGACTTCCTCCTGACATCTAATTTACATCCTTCCTCCTTTAGTTTAAAACCATTCTCCCTTGTCCTATCACTGTCTGTCCATGTAAAAGGATGATTTCTCTCCAGTACCTTCTAAATAGTCATGTACTTAAAACAAACAAACCAAAACCAAAACCAACCAACATGAAAAAAACCAAACTAATAGAAAAAACAAAAAACAAAAAACAAAACACAAAGCAGAATTCTAGGCCACTGAGGGTTAATATTGTGCTGATACCATCAGAAATCTCATCACAAGCACTGTGGCACATAATTGATCTGGCTGTTTGGCTGACTGAGTCTGTGGCCCGAGAGATTTATGCACTCATGTAATTCTGCAAAGTCCTTGCTTGAGTACGGCTCCGTGCAGCTGCTCACTTACAGCACTTTACAACCCTCAGAACAGACAAAGAGGTAAAATCTGCTAGAGACTACTCTGAGAACAGCTTTGGCAAGCTCAGTATTGAATCATCCCTGTAACTTAGAGGCTTGTCTGTCTATGAAGAAAGGGCTCTGTCATGCTTTTGAGAGACCATAGATCAAGCAGATTCAACTAATGTTAAAAGAAAGAGTAGGGAGTGCGCATTTACAAGAAGCAGCTGTCAGAGTTTAAGAATACTGTGGTGAGTATGCATCCTGAGCCCATGAAGTCTAATGGTACTACAAAGAGCTTTGTTTGTAGGATCTCTACTTTTGATTTCTTGTTGATTTCCACCTCTACATTTCTACATTAGTGTTTTCCATTCCTTTATTGTATCGCACCTAATTAATAAGCGATGAGTGGATTGCACATGAGATTCGATATGTCCGTTTGGACAATACCAGAGAGTACTGATAGAGCAAATTGCCAACAGATGATAAAATGGCTAAATGTTCTGTGGAATAGGCTGAAATTTTTGCCTGTGACAAAATCTGATTACACTGTTGCTGAGTGGTGACTTCACTCTACCAATAGGGAAAACACATTCAATAATCTCTGTGTGCTTTACTGTAGGGCTGTCTGCACCCAGTCCATAGCTCTGAGCTCACAAAACGAAACCACAATGGTTTCAAATACACACTTGGTGTGTATGTACAATCAGAGAAAAATGTGATTCAAACCTTGGAATTATTTTACTGCGGAGTTGTAAGAACTGCTATAAAGCTAAGCATTTGGTTGAGAAGTTGTTGCAGACACTGTTAATTACAGCTGTTAAGTGTAGAAGCTAATTGAAAATGTAAGCGCTCCTGTCCTGGTCTGGGACTTCCAGTGATTTATGTGCATCCGGACTGAGGACATTTAAACGATGGGCTCACGGTGAACAAGAAAAGAGAAGCAATTAATCAAAAATGACAGTCAGAAAAAAGGCACAACAAAACACTGCAGTTCATGAAAAGACAATGGGGCCTATTTATCTAGTCTAACTTTTACAAACAAAGCAATCATTGAAATGCTGCAACATTTTCTGAAGAACACGGAGAAGATGGATCATTTACCAGTGATGTGCCTTTCATCTTCTGCATTCTGCCGCAGTGTAATAACACAGCATCCACACGGTTCAAGGAGGTCTTTCAAAATGTAACCTTGTTATATTTTATTTGTTTAGAAAATTATTGCATGAAAAATCCTTGTCTGTTTTTCTTTCCACAAGCATTTTAGTACTGTGATTGCAGTCTCATTTCCTATTTTGCTTTTTATCTTTTATTATCTTTTTTTAATTTTAATTTCAAGCAAATAAATAACGAACAATATCATATTACTAACAGAGAGACAGATAGACTAGGTAGTCAGTTTATGTAATTTAATGATGTGACTAAATGCACATGCTCACATCTTCTAACTTGACCGACTGAAAACATGGATATTTCTGTGCCTACAATACTGTGTGTCAGAGGACCTAAATTCAAACTTCAATCAGAGTCTTTCAATACAGTATTATTTGCCCTCACAAATTCAGTAGTAATGACTTCCAGTTACAATCTGTCCTATTTGTCCAAAGTGAGAAGGAGATTTTTACTCACAAGAAGCAGTTGAAGTGTTTCAAACGTAACTACAAAAGGGATCAAGAAAACTACTTATGTGTTTGGGTATATGGGTTGGACTTGATGATCTTGAAGGTGTTTTTCCAACCTTGGTGATTTCATGATTCCATGATTAAATAAACAATAAATAATACGTATGTTACCATTAAAGTAATGCCTCCCATGTATTTCTATGGAAAGTACAACAGATACAAAGAGCACAATAACACTATGTGATACATCATATTCTCAGCTACAAAACACTATTTTCCAACATAGTCACTACCATTGGCTGTGCATTTTCACCAGCAATGAACAAGAGTGCATGACACTCTTGTAAAAATCTGCGCCAATGGAGATGACCCACTGTTGCCACTGCTAAAACACACCACCCACCACTTCACCGTGCTCACATCCACTGTTTGGTCTTCAGAAAAACTCAGGTACTGTCAATGAATGTCACTGGGTGGCATTTTTCCCGCACAGAGGAATTCAATGCCACATCTTTGCTTTATACACACTTCCCTGTCAGATGTTTTGTGAGACTGCCTCTCTGCAGCCATCTGTCACACAGCAACAAAATATAATGGGACATTGGGTGGGAAGGTTCAACCTCTATTGCCATACCACCAACGTCTGCCTCTGACATTATGGGTTGACATATTAAAATAGGAGGCATTACTTTCAGTGCAGCCGTCATAGTCAGTAAATCTAACAGCATTATCAACATCTTTTTAGTTGTGATTTATCTTTTTTTAAGGCACTACTACCTTCAAGTAACAGCTAGCATGGGGACCAAAACAGTTAGCGACCCTAACAAACAGCCCCTGCACTAGAATGGAAAAAAGATAATATAGGCTCAAATAGCATGAGAGGAACTAAGAGAGGTAGAAATCTTGCTTCAGTCAGTACCATTCCTGAGGAGATGAGAAAGAAAAAATAAAAGAGCAAAGAAGAAATCTTATCAGATCTAGCATCTTATTTGTTTCTGGAAGTGAAAAAAACTATTGCAGTGTCTGATACTGTAGGCACTTCTGGTGGCAATTGGACAGAATTCTAAGGGAGGTTAATTATCTTCAAGCAATATTTTTTAATTTATAATCAAGGCCAATTGATTATGTGGAATAAATTTTCATTAAAAATAAGCCTGAGGAAAGTCTGTTGTTTTGCTGTTATAAGAATGACAAACTATTACTATGACTTCTTTGGAAAATTATGTTTATGGCATTAGATAATGATGTTAACAGCAACAGTCTGTTCATCTGTCTGTTAGCTCCTCCACCTACTCTGTTTGAAACCATTGGCGTACTTCAATCAAATCTGACAGGAAGAAATGTTTGCAGAGATAACCATATTTCCCAAACCCAAAACCAGTGAAATGTGCTGCTTAGGCAGGAGTGATAGGCCCTATCAGTGCAGAGAGGAAAAGGCAGAAGTGAGTGGTCTCTCTGCCTGAATGCTAGGACTGCACTGTGACCACACCACCAAATCTGACTTGAGCACAAAGGTGCTGCTTCTTCTCTGAGGTCAGCAAAGCAAGGAAGAGGCTGTAATGCGCAAAAGTTATTGTGAGGAAGATATGGAAAGCTGCAATTCTACTCAGCACTGGTAAGACCTGGATTATTGTGTCCCATTTCTGGGCTCCATGGTACAAGAGAGATGTGGAACAATTGGTTGAGAATCCAATGCAGGGCCATCAAGATGATGACACAGGAGTACCTCTCCTACGATAAGAGGCTGAGAGAGCTGGGATTGTTCTTCCTTGAAAAGAGGAAGCTCAGGGGGATATCTGCAAATATCTGAAGGGAGGGTTCTAAGAAGATGGAGGCAGGTTTTTTTCAGTGATGGCCAGAGCAAGAGGTAATGAGCACAAACTGGAACACAGGAGGTTCCCTGTGAATCTCAGGAACCATGTCTGCTGTGATGAAGGATGCAGAAGCACTAGCACAGGTTGCCCAGAGACTGTGGGGTCACCTCTTCAGAGATCTTCAGAAGTTGCATGGATGAGGGCTTCGTGTAGCTCCATCTGAGCAGGAGTAGCACCAGATGGACCCAGAAGTCCCTGTCAACCTCAGCCAGTCTGTGATTCTGTGATATTCCTCATAAATGAGGAGCAGAGAGAAAGGAATTAATAAGGATCACTTAGTGATGGCCGGAAACCCTTAGGAAACAAGGCTTTGTAACTTCTCTCACAAAATATCTTGTTAGTTTTTTACTGAACCTGCAGATAAGCAAATTTTCTCTTTCAAAGTTAAATTACAGAGCCCAGCAGGTTATATTTGAAGCTCACTAATGAGCATTCTTTGTGATCAGTAAATAGATGTGGTAAAAGCTACCTAAGCTTCCAATGCTTGCAAATATAAACATGTAAATGACCATATCAAACCCCATATTAGGGCACAGAAAACAACAAACTGATAAACAAAGTGATCTGTTTTGCTTTCCTAGCTGGATTTGCAAAAGCAGCTGTTTTAAATTCCGCTGTGTTCTGTCATTCTTGTTTCTAAAAATGAAGATTATTTTTTTTTAAGTATACACATTTAACATAATCTCGTTTCATAGGATTTTTTCAAAATGAGAGCTATCCATGAGTAGGGCCTGATAAATCAAGTTAACATTAAAACTGTCTTGTACCCACTTTAATTAATTTAGATTTTTAAAGTATAAATACAGTTTCAGCCCTCAGGATACAGAATTAATGACAATACACTAAGTATGGAGGAGTACAGCACACTGGGGATCACTTTGCCTCTTAGTGGAATACTGAACAGATCAACAGACATTGCATCACGTAGTATATGTTGCATTATATATTATAGAGGAGATGCCCTTATGTCTGATCTATTCGATTTGTGCAGCCTAACATCATTATAGTTAATTCAGATTCAACATTAGCAAAACATCTTTTAGATGGCCAACAGTATTTTCCATTGGCTATGGCCCCACAAATTCATCGATTCATAAACCAGAAGTTGTACTACAAATTCAAAGTATGTATAAAGAAGGTAATTTTTAAGAGCTGCTGCTGCTTTTAAAATGTGTATAAAACGTTTCCTCCACATTAAAAAAAAAAAGGAAAGGAGAGGAGAGAGGAGGGGAGGGGAGAGCAGGGGAGGGGAGAGATTGCTTTATAATTCTGCATATACATTTTGCGTTAATGGGCTCTTTATTACTGAGAAAAGGCAAAATAAGCTATTCCCTCAAACACTTTCTTTGTTCTTGACTATTAACAAAAGTGAGACATCTGCAGAGAACATATCTTCTGCAGAAAACAGAAACTACTGTATAACAGAAGATGGAGCCTTGGACTGAGATTTTTATAAATTGGCTGCTGCTATGGCTTGGGTTTGTTCTGAGCTCCTATGAAAAGGCAGAGTAGGAGGAAAAGTCTTAGAAAAATGAAAAAAATATATATTCATCTTAATTAGGAGTGCAGGATTTTCAAAATGGAGAAGTATGTGGCTTTTCACCAATTTTTCTGCCATAGCACATTCACTCAACAGAATAATCTCTCTTTCTTTTGAAGCTACCAGTAAGAAATGTTTGACAGACAAGCATTTTTCCACATGTTTTGGAAATAGCAAATACTTCTCTTTATTGATTTGTGTTGTCTTCTATTTCTCCTAAGTTCTGAAGATATCTCCTTGTTTTGTCTCTGCTTTTGTTTTCCTGCCTTTTTCTGTCCTTCACCAGTACTCTCTGTTCATTTAATTGCTCTTTGAAAATGGGTGAAGGGGACTTTGCAGGGGGCATCCAATGCAGCTACTTCCTCCAAGACAGAAGCAGTGACTGCCCCTACTCTATTCTCAAAATATATTTAGCTAATCTTTTATAAAGATGTTTAGTGACTCCAATTCTACTACTTCCACAGGAGTTTTATTCAGGAATATTTATCTAACAGATTATTAGGAAGTGGCTCTTCCTTTCCATGCTTCCTCTCCTTGACTAAAAGTTCTGCTCATTACTTTTTGTCTTATCATCCATGAGCTATTTATTCCTTTTTCCTTTGCAGCTAATCATGCCTTTCTCTTTTTTTCTTTCAACAAGATTAGAAAAAACATCATCGATGGCCCTTGTGCTTATCTAAATTAGTGATGGTATCCTATTTCAAGATGTTCCAACTTTGAACAAACGTAACTGTTCTCCCAAATTTTCAGTTTATGTTGATCAGATGTTGACGTACAAGCAACCACAGTAAATCATCTCTGTAGACACAAAAGAATTTTTTCCCCCTTAGTTCTTTAGAGTATAGACACTGCAGTGATGCAGCAATATGAGATCAGTCAAGCATGGCTCTTTTTGTTATAAATCATGTAAGTGCATCCCGTATTTTTGATTGGATGGGTGCACAGCAGGAGATTATCAAATTCACCTCTAGGGACTACAGCAAAGGAAAGATGGAAGAAGAAACTCGGTGATCCTTTGCCAAAGACAAAATGATGATTTATAAAACATTTATAAGCTTTTTTGAACTTTGCTGCTGATGAAATGGTGGGAATAGCTGATGAAATAGGCGTGAGAGAAATTGAGCTTTTTGTCTGGTGCTCAGACCCACCTATGATGTACATTTTGGAATTTCAAAGTGCTATACAAAATATCTCAAAAACATAAATATCATTTAAGTAATAGCCATTTGTTTACTGCATCCCCATCAGCTTTGACACTTTGAATTGTATATATCTGAGCAGACAAATTCTAACTAAGCTTGTGTTACAGATATTAATTTCTATGCAATCTCAATATGGTAAATAACAGCTATTCTACAGGCAGTTAATAATGAAGTTAAGAGTCAAACTTTTTCATAGTAATCAAGAATTTTTTGTATTCATGTGTAGTAGTGAACTCATAATTAGAAAAGAATACAAAAGATAATTTGAGATGGATTACTTCTGGAAAAAAGAAAAATAAATAAATAAATAAATAAATACATATATATAAGGTGAGCAAAAAATCTGGCTTCTGGTCTTTGTAAAACAGCCCACCAATAACTTTCCAATTTCCACAAAAATAAACACTGAATGACAGAAAAATCTGCTTTTTATTACATTATCTAAAGTATATATCATGTAATAGTAACTACTGTTTCATGGCATTCATTTGAAATAATCGTCACTACAGAAGACTGCAACCTCTTTTCTTCATTTCAAGACACTTGTCTCCCCTAAACAGACTAGACTGAAATCTCTGCAAGTGAAATCCCTCACAGCTGCTGCCTCTCAGAAGGATCCAGATATGCTCATCAGAACTGCAGGATGGATGGCCACTAATACCCTTCTGCTTCTATTGCTTCTTGGGGATTCATCATGCCCTATGAATACTGCACAACACTTGAATATAATCTCTTATCCCAGTATTGTTGCAGTCAGTTTTTATTAAGGAACTTTTAATTCCAACAGAAAGACAGAAAAAGGGAGCTAAAAGTTTGTCTTTTTCCTTAATTGCCATTAACTAATTTTAGAACATTGTGTCCTCAGTTTAGTCTGCTGCAAATTGAGATTAACTCCTCCATTAACAGTGCCTGGTGCTGAGCATGCTCTGTGCCTTTATATACTGTGCCTTTAGACCTCCATCTCCACATCTGCATTGCAGCTCCATCCAACTCACTTATATACATTCCTGTTTTATTACAGTATCATTCACTGTTTCATATGTAAGGGAGGTTTACTGCAGTTTTGAAAGTGTGTTTACCTTTTTAATCTCCAAGTGGATGACACAAGAACAAAGCAAACATGGCAACAGGAAGTACTACAGAAGCTACTCTAGAGACATCTACCAAAAAGGTGATAATAAGATCTTTTTGATAACCAATAAAGTTATTTTTTTCAGGCAAATTGATCTGCTTCAACTCAACTATATTGTCCTACCAATAGAAATGCCAGATATAGAATAGAAATAGAAATAGAAATTCAGGCCACCTAACAAACCATTTACACGAAACAAAACTGATTTCTGCACTGTCATCGCAATTGCACACAGAAATAAAGGCTATTTAGGAATCCCTGCGTCCGTGAAAAGACTTCTCAGAATCAGTACAGCCATGGGGATGGAGAGTTCAATGTGTATGTAACCTTTTTAGGCAGTGGTCTTACGTGCCCATGCAAGCCCCTGGTGGTGGAGATCCTCTAACAGTCTTTGATAGTAGATGCTAGTGCTCCACTGCACCTGTCTTTGAGTTTATAAAGCCTTTTTAAAATAGAAGTCATGCTTTGTCTCCTAAATACAATGTTCTGCAAACCTTAGTTTTGAGTCTATAGTTCAGACACTTCTATGTCTGCATTTTTAAGCTCCATGTAACTGTAAAAAAAAGCAATTAAAAAAATCCATAAGTAGTTATATATACACTTACTGTAGTTTCATTGATTGTATATCTGTAATATATATTCATTTTTATTTATTAGGTATTCTGCAAAACTTTAAGAAATAGCTTTCTTAATTTAAAACATTTCTGATGAAGGAAATATGTAGGAATATGATTTCTAGACATTTCAGTCACAGGACAACTTACCAGTTATTTACAAATGCAATGAAAACATTTTCTAGAAAAATGAACATATTAATATTTTCCTGCTTATATGTAGAAAGAAATGTTAGAGTTTGACAAGAAATCTCATGTTCTGAAATTAAATACTTGTTTATAAGATTACTTATTTCACTTATTTCTCTTCTAAATTAGTGTTCCTTGAGTGGTTCTATAGAATGCTGTCTTTTACAAACAGAAGTGGCTGGTCCTCAGTAAATGGAAAAAAAGTCTCTGCTGATGAAAAATGAATAGTTCAGTTGATGATCTATGACGTAATTTAGGCACCAGCTAAAATAAAATGTTTGGTCTAAGTACTTACATCTGATTTTTGCACTGAGAATCTTAGTCTGTAGCATAATCCCACTACACTATGTTGTCTACACTAAGGAGATGAAGTTACAAATTGTGGTGAACACTGTTGCTCTAACATAAGTATGCTTACAAGTTTAGTTCATAGCTAACTGGTTGCAGAAATTCTCATTAAGTTGCAAAATACAACCAAGTGACCAATAATAATTAATGGTGATAAAGACCCCATCCCATAACTTAGAAATGTGACTAGAAACATAACGAACATTTGATTAGCTTTATTGATCTTTAAAAAGGCAAATAAGATTGTCATTACTTTGAAAGTGGTATAAAAAAGGAATGTGCAAAATCATTTTATCCATGACTCTGCCTTTCAGTTGCTGTACACAGTTCACTCTAGAGCTTGAGGTTCAACTGCAGTTTATATGCAGAAGACTCGATATCTGCACCATCCTGATCAGACTCCCTGTCATCTTCACTTCTCCTCCTTAGCAGTCTAACTTCTTTTACATCCCATATTCAACTTCTTATAAGATCAATAAGATTGGTAAATCAGTGAGGTTAATATCTGTTTGTTGTTAAGCAAAAAGATTCTAGGGAATATTTCTGCTGTCTGAAAACAATTGAATACTTGATATATGCAAAACCAAAAATTACACAGACTACCAAAATAGAAAGTATTAATAAATGGAAATCTTTAACTAGCGGCCCTTCATTTTTAGTTTTGAGATCTGGAACCATAAAATTCTAGGCTCTTTATAAAAATAACACAGTGTATAGAAGGCAATATCTTGTATAATCGAAAACTTTGCATCTTTTTAAAATAAAGGGGTAAAATGGCTAAAAAAGTTGGATGAGGGTGAGTTCTTTTTATTCCTATCCTTGAAGAAAGACATAAATCTAGTGTAATGAAAAGGTAATATATCACTATCAAGATTTTATACTGAAATGTAATTTCTCACTGTTAAGATTTTTCACTGTTTGAAAAATGAATTTTTTAAAGAATACTGTGATACACATTTGATGCATTTGACAGTCTTTGAAGTAATCCACCTTGAAATATTATGCTAAATTTAAAGTTGCACTTGCAAAATGGTTTATAAAATGGTAATTATCCTTCCTATCGAGCCTGACTGAAGTGTTGCATGAAGCCATTTATTCACAGCAGCCTGGTCTGGGACTTTGTTAATTGACTGCAATTAGAAGCATTTGTCTGCAGATGTTTCTTCTAATAGATTCTCCATGACCTCAACTCCTCTGTAAGGAACTCTGAACAAATATGCATCCATTTTCAAATTTAAAACCGAAGCCAACATCTAGACTTAAAGAATCTCTGGAACTTGCTTGCCTTCCAGATGAAATTAATCTTTCAGTATGCGGTCACTGCAGCACTATGTCACCCTGATTCCTCTCTTAACAACACACTGATGCCAAGGCAATTATTAGCTTCCCTATATTTTAGAATGTCTCAGTTTTAAAATGTCTCCCTTGTTTCAGACATTCCTGTGCTGCTTGAACAAAAACAAATAAACTGTTACTTAGATTTCATTTTGTCAGGAAAAGATAGAGCTAAATCTTGAACAGCTGAAGTGATATAGGTTCATTATTGTTTTGGAGGTAGATAATATATATCAGCTGTGAATCCAGGACCTTTTAAAGTGTCTTATATAAGACTGACAAAAAAAAATATACCCAGAAGATGACTCAGTGCTGCTGGTTTGCTATTTTTCTGTCCATTTTAGAATAATTTTACTATGTTCAATGGCAGTTTGTTGCTTTTCAATAGTTGCAACTTCATGCCCTGTCTTTGAGCAATTTCAGTGTTCAGATAGGAGAAATGAACAGTGTTTATTTCGCAGATGAGAATCAGAGAGCTCAGAAATTTCTATACGCTATACAAATAGGCCTTAGAAGTGGTTGAATGCTTTGCTTATAATTACGTTTTGCTTACTGGTCAGTGGAGATGTGATTAATGAGAAGGACTGAAGTCAGTTTGAAGAAGAAGATCCATCTTTGCCTAATTCTATCAAAACAATTCAAGGGAGACCACACAGAAATCCTAAAAGAAAGTTGCCCTACAGGAGTTCTCATGCATGCAAGTGATACAAATGATGTGGAGGTTGGAGACAGCATTAACCTCACCAGGACTGTTTGTAGGATACAGCACTGTGTGAACACTCCCCCCCCAGTGTCAGAGCAATATTTGACCTGGGTGTACTCTGCAGTGCCTATGAGCTCAGCACATCTTGATCACAATGAAGCATCTTCAATCTGATACTCAGCAGAATAGCTCCACGCTTGTTTCAGGAAGTAAAACAAAGGCTTTGAACTTGACTAGATAGTCTAATTTACAATAAAGACAATTGAAAGACCTCATCCAAACTCACAAACATATTTTGCTTAAATTCCCCCAAAGGTGTATAAAGCTACTTGTTTTGCTATGAGAAAGAATTGCGCCTGCTGCTTGCAGCTTCCTTATTAGCCCTCTCTTTGGCTCTTATGACTTTGCTTACTATACTGCAAACAGAGTAATTTGCATGGCTATAGCTGAAGAACACTGTCTTTTAAAAATGGTTTTTGCATTCTTCTGTCTTTAGTGATTTTCCTATGTACTTTTGCAGAAGTCTACCACACACAAAACTGAAAAAAAGCTGCATGGCTTTTTGTTATTGGTGTTTTTCTACTGCTATAGAAAGAAAAAAATAATTCCCTCCTTTTCCTGCCACTACTGTAATATAGGGATGTGCATTATTATTCCTTGAGATACACTGCTCTGTAACATTTTTAAAAGCATTTCAGTGAAGGTTATCGAGTCATGAAATCTACAGTGAAATTAGGCAGTCTATTTAAACCAGTGTTTGTATTTTTTCTCTGAAAGGTAAGGGAAATAAAAACATATTTAAAAAAACAAAACAAACAAACAAAAAAAAAGGTACTGAGAGCAATTTACTAATTGGAAAAAAAAAAAAAAACAACCAAAAAACAAACAAACCAGAAAACTTTATATATAAGCACTGTGTCTTGCCAGCAAAGATTCCTCTCTGATTTCAGCAATCCAAAGCCAAAAGCCAAGGTTAAAGACAGAGATTCTGGCTGCATGTACAGTCTAAAATTAATTTTAGTGCAAGAGTCTACGTATTTGATTGGTCTGCATGGTTATAATTTATTTCTGGGCCCTAGTGTCTGGTAAATGTTCCAATCACTCTGGGCAAATCTCCTAAATTTTTTCCTCCCCTGCACAATAAATTTTGATAAATGTCATTTCCTGGCTTAAGAAAACTGCTCTGCATGCTACCTAGCTCACAGAGTTGCTCTACTTGTCTTGAAGAATGCCAGCAAGAAGTGCTTACAGAGCCTAATTTTTAAAAACCACTGAGAATTCCCAAAAGCCCTTAAGACCTATAGGAATTTAGTGCCTCTAAAAGGCAGAAGCAGGAGACTGAGTAGATCCTCTACCTCCACTTAATGTTTAATTATGTCACAGTAGTAAAGAGGCCTTTCACAAAGTAGTTTACACTGCATGTTCATACAATTTCAGCTACAGCAAGACTTCTGTCATATTTCCCCTCACTTACCCCGACCATATGTAAGTGCACTCTATTTGATTTCTCTTATTTCTACATCACTGTATAGCTATATTAAAAACAAAACATTCAGCACAGCTTTACATTCACAACTACTGCCACAAACATTAAGACATTCTCAATTCTTCTTTCTTAAGGGAGAATAATTGAGATTCTATGTGTTCCAAACAAACAATGTACAAAATCTAACAGAAATTTGACACTCAACATTTCAAAAGATATTTTCTCTGAAGCAAGTCTCCATATCAGCTGTTTTCTCCAGTTTCAATGGTAAGACTGACTACCTTTCTATTTGTCCAAATTTCCAGAAATCTAAAGAATCTGACTAAGCATGGATATTTGCTAATTTTTACTCTGTAAGGTATTGTTATTTAGCGTATGATCTATTCTCCTCACTTCCCCCAAAATAAAGATTTTTTTTTTAAACGGCAGAATAGTTATTTTCAGAACTGACATGTTTAAGTTACACTTTAAAAGCTTTACTATTTAATTAGGAGAGAGAGAACTTACAAGGAGATGTTTGCCTTACCATAATGAGGAATGATTGCCCAAGCCATTGCAGAAGCATAGATACCACCAATCATCCAAAACATACAGAGCCAACTCAGGTGTTCTCCTCGTTTCTCCCGAGCAAGCACTTCCGAAAAATAGGAGAAGACTGTTGGCACAGCTCCACCAATCCTAGAAGGAGATACATACCATGTGTTAAGGGAGAAAGTAACAGCCAGTTATAGTGAGAGCTAGGCCACAGGTACTGTCATTTAGAACCTAAACTACAAGCAGATTTCTAGCAAGGTTGTATTTTTTTTTTTGATTGCACCATGTACTGGAGAACAATATGCTTTCACTGCCTTGGATGCAACTTTTGTCAAAGATTTCCTTGAAAACTGCATATACACTTCAGTATGTTCAGTGATTCAAATGGATTGCCAATGTGCTGGCCTTTGGAACAGAAACCAGCACAAAGTGCTAACTTTCACACAAATGCTGCAGTCGTGGCCATCTATTTTTGAGCGTCAAAACATGCTCTGTTTTACTGAAATTGTTAGTAATTTTCCCAGAGGATAATAGGTATTTCTCTAGGTCTTCAGTCTTCTGATTTAGGCAACCAGGAAGTGACTAAATGAGAACTGTATTACTAGTACGTTTTATTCCATTCCTATTTAAAAAGATGTAATTTGCTAAGCCTGTGCTTGCTGTCTACATAATTTTGTAATGGAAAAGTCAATGCATTCATATCATATTCACAGTTTTTAATACAGTAAAAATAAACAGCATCTAAAGGTCAGCTGGGAAAAAAAGGATCTCAATTTGGTTTTGCAAAACTTGTGTAACTTAAATATGTACCAAGTTCCAGGTAACCTTTTACTGTTTTTACCTCTTCACTACACAGCACAAGCTTGTGTAAGCTATAATTTCCTGCTGAAGTAAATATCTATGAAGTTGGAAGAGCTACACTTACATAACAGTTCACATCCTTACAAGAAGCAAAGTCTTGCATTGTTCAATTTTTGAACTCAACTTTTAAAGATAAATGTGTATTTATGCTGTCATTTTGATGATAGGTAAACTGGGAGTAAAACCAAGGATCTTACAACAGATTAAAACAAATATTAGAAAGGAACATATGAATACAGAAATGGAATTTCAATCCTAATAAAAATCAGTTCCATGTCAATGCTGTCTACTTTAAGATACCTTCTGGTATAGCAATGAAATACTGCATTGAGCAGTTACATGCTATTCTATCACTTCCTTCTGGGTAGCTTTGGACAAAGTACTGCCAATCAACTCTTACCTTTAAAATTAATGTACCATTGCTGGGCCTGTTAGCTCTAACATTCTGCAAGTTCTACAAAGAGGTGGGCAGTATCTCATATTATTTTCATGGTTAGAACACTTAAATTGTTTTGGCAGGGTATTGTCCTCCCTTGTAAGGAAGAGTGCCCTAGGAGGATATCCTGCTGGAAGCTTGGGAAGAGGAATGGTAGAAGCAACATGGTGAAGAAAAGGACTGTGGCTCATTTTGCTGTAACTGGGTACTCCCTGCCCTCGGTGTTATTCTAGAGCATGTGGGCTCTCCTTTTCCCAAGGCTTAAGTGGATTACATTAATGACCTCTTACTGTTCAGGGCTCAGTCATAGCACTGAATTGCATTCCCACAGTATTCCTTCCTCAGCATCCAAGGAGGATCCATTTTGACCAGGGTGGGGTTCTTTCTTTTTTTGTTTGTTTGTTTGTTTGTATGTTTTACTTAGTTGTTTTTTCATTTCAAAGAACAGTTATCCAAGGGAAAGTGACAATATATGAATAAGAAACTAATTCAATTTCTGATATCAGAAAAAAAACATCCAAATTGAAAGCCGTGCCTTTATAGTGTTATTTCTGAATGCTTTCTGTTTGTGGTTTTCTGTGAAATCATGAGGAGGAGGCAATCAAAATGGGATTTAAATGACATACCACAGGAAAGCAGAATTTAGTGAAATAAATAATAAACTAAGGTACATTTGCATTTTTTGTTGTCACAAGCAAAGGTGATAAATGTCTGCTAACCTATCTTCATAGCTGTGATTTGTCACAACAGATTTTGGCAACTGCTCAGTTTGAGAGCTAGAATAAATGAAAACAACATTTAGGCGAGGCATTCAGGAGCCTCTGGCTTCAGGGAGCCTTTTTTTATTTGCAGATTCATTAGCCAAAGAGGCTTGAAATGCCTCTTTGAATAGAGGCAATATAGGTACATAGGAATAGAGATAATTAGGAAAACAACAACAACAACAAAACCCTTACAAAATACTAAATGCACAAGCAGGATGGTGTTCTTCTCCTGAGATATCTTGGCTTCTTCACTTCCAAATCTGGAGAAGATTCAGGCTCAAAGACTGTTTCTGTGTATGTTGGTATTTTGCAAGTTTTCACCTTATTACTGATGACGTACTAAGTCCACGAGATCAAAACACACTTGCTATTCTGCTTCCAATACTTGGAAGCAGCCTATCACCTTCATTTCTCCACTCGCACTTAATAGATTTTTATACTCCCACTTGCACAAATTCAATTAAAAACATCTTTGTTGTTTTCCTCCTAGAACATCCGTTAGATCAGTAAAATATGTGAGAACAAGCATCCAGATCAACTCGTTCACCTTGTGAACTGATGGATAATGCCCTATAAAACAGCAGCATGATGTAGATCACAGACTGTTGATCATTTCACAGAGTATACTATGTATACTAGAGATGTCTTCCAGGTACACATATGATCCATACTGTAATAATAGCAAGAGTCTCTGAGATAGTTTCACGTGATTATTTACAGATCTCTTAAATACTGTCAGTTCTGATGGAAACTGATAAGTAAATAATTAATTACTCGATTTTTTCAACATCAGTAAAAAGAGTTAAGAGAAATTTGATGTCAAATACAACCATATAATTACAAAGAGTTTTCTTGCAGTACCTGATCAGCTAGATATGTCAGATAAGCTGCCAGCATTGATAAGCACAAAATCATTTCCAAATCCACAGAGGCATTACTAGCAGAGATAGAGATGTGATCATCCCACAGGCCACAACTGAAGTTCTGGTCCCCAGACATAGACTGTCTGGAGAGTGGCAATAGGAGAGCTATAAAGATGACCAAAGACCTGGAGAACCAGCTCTATGAAGAAAGGATGAAGCAGTTATTTCACTCTGGAGAAGAACAGGTCCAGGCATGACCTTATCACAGTATTTCCACAATTGAACAGTGGCTAATAAAAGAAAGGAGTCACTCCCTTCACTTGGAGAACACAAGGGGTGATGAGTACAAGCTGGGAAACCTGGGAAAGGTTTTACCATTATGTAAAAAAGACATTTTTTACAATGAAACAAATGGCACAATTTCCCTACTGGTGTGATAGAATTCCTTTCAACAGAGACTTTCAAAATGTGGTTGGAGAGGGTACTTGTCCAATCATAGTCATATCATCTAGTCTCTCTTTCCCAGTGGAAGGTTGGATGTAATGATCATTCAAAGACCCTTCTTTTCAAAGACTCTTCCAACCTGGGATTTTCTATGAGTTTATGAAGTCTTGATCTTTCACAAACCTGATTCTCTCTCTTTTTCATTCCTCCTTTCAAATTTCTGCTTTCTCTTTAGGATTATATGTTGTATAGGCTCTCTACCTTGCTTATGTGTGTCAATTTTCCAGCATTTCTCTTCCTTTCGTATAAATTTCCTTTCCCATCACAATCTTCTCCTCACACAACAAGCCACTTTTCTACATGCTCAGTCAGGTTTATATTATTCAACCTTTACCCATGTCTGAAGAAGAAAGGCTTGGAACCAAATCTATTTGAAAAGCTCAGACCTGGCCAACTTCTTTCTTGGCTTGTCTGAGAAACATATCAGCTCTTTTGGCATACACTATCAACTCTGAAGCCAGTAAACTGCAGAACTGTTCATTAGCTTTCAGGGTACACCTTCTGATAGCCATGGGTGGGAGGCAGCTGGAGATTATAGAGAAATTAGAGGCAGAAGGATTGTAACAGGGTTGAAGACATGTGAGAAAGAAATAGAGCAAATGAGCATGAAGATACAAAAGATAGCTACAACATAATAATGAATACCGATGACACACAGAAGGAGCCTGTTCGTTGAGATCTGAGGTTCTTGAAGGCAACAGCTTGTGTAGTTGTGCTGTGCAACTGCGTGGTGTCCACATGGCCCGTAAATCTACTAGAAATTTTTTGAAGATCTTGTGTGTATAGACCTGTCCTTCCTGTCCTCGTCATTCAGAATATGGGAATATAGAAGAGTATAAGGATTTCTTGCCTCTGTATGTAATGAACAAAAATAGCGATAAATAGCCATTTGGCTGGATTTACATGGCCAGTCATCTCCAACATGTTATTTAAAATAAGCCTCATCCCACAGTTTTGTATTTTTTGTAACCATTGTCCCCCACAAAGGTGTGAAGGATTTGATTACGATCTGTTCTAAACAGTGAGTTTAATATTATTACCATGACACCAGTACTTTGTGCTAGATGCTGATAATGTGGAAAGAGTACTGCAGGTAGCTTTGCAGAGATGTCTTCTGAGGAGTAGCTAAAAAAGAAGTCTGAAAGGGTGTCTAATATTTTTTGGAAAATAAATACTACGTAATAGTTCAGAGTGAGAAAAACTCTCATACTCAGGCAGGGATGGATTTTTAGTTGCATAAGTTGACCATATCTAAGCCACATTTCCTAATATTTCTGTGGATCTTCAGGAGAGATTTAGTGAAACTTGTGGTTTTGACAATTTAAAAGAAATCTCTGTAGTCTGGACATAATGTTTAGTCTGTAAATTAAGACACATTTGTTTAACTTCTCATATTTCCTTTATGAAACAGAATCAATTTAGGGTTGTCTGAATAATTTTTAAACTGTAGTCAGTCTCAGAATACATATTTATTTCAGTTACCTTTATACTCCATGAAAACTTTGATTATTTTAGAAGCAATATTTGTGTAGATAAGCATGATACATTTTCCCAAGTTCTATCATCTTTGTTTACTTCAAGGCAACCCTAGCATGGGCCAATTTAAAAAAATAGAGCATTTTTAAGAACTTTATTTTGAACTGAGGTGTTGGAATTAGAAAAACTGCGTCTAAAATTATCCAAAAGTATCAAAAGCACTAAGCTAGAAACTAGACGAAAAAAATCCAACTTTCTATAACAGAGGTTATAGATAAAATTCTCCAACTGAGATTAATGTTTCCTAGCGGCAGAGTTGAACAGGCAAGAAATCCTCCTCCATTCAAGTTAGCAGCGATATTATAAGTCGTGTTCTGCTACTGGAGAAACCTTTTTAGTAGGAAATCATGTCTAAAGCTCTCCTAGAGCTTTATCTGTCTTTGGGATTCAATTTCCTTTTGAGTATGGATTTTGGTTTAATCAATGGAGGGATCACAGTTATTTTATGTATATATATATTTTAATTTTTTTATTTTTTATTTTTTTTGTAAAAGGAAATGATTTTGTAGGCTATTCAGCACTTCATTCTTTTCATTCGCTTGAGTTCACTTTTCAGACTTTCATATCCTTCATTGCTTTTTACCCAGCAATACTTAGTATTATTTATACTGTTTTTATTCCACGCCATTCAGTTTTTGGCAATGCAAGATCTTCAAGATGCAAAAACATGGTCAGAAAGGTGTTGTTTTGGTTTTTTTCCCCTCAACAGTTCACTTTTATAAATGTATCAACTGCAAGAGAATCTGAGAAAAGTCAGTTTCTCAGTGTTTTCCATAAGTAAAATCTTCTATCAGTTACTGTTATTATTGATCATAATTCCTCATGTATTTTTTATATTTTCTAGAAGATAAGAGAACAGCTTAAACTTGATGTACCTAATAAATTTTATAACTCATCAATACTTCTTAATATTTCATTGACTTTTAATTATCAGAAATTTCCCAGGTAACTCTCTGTCCCTTCATAAAGCTTTTTGCCCAGTCTGTGAAGCAATATTCTTTTGCTTCTAAAACACAAGTTATCCATATTTCATATTTGGGTTATTTAATACATGGCTGGAACAAAGCCCCTTCCGTTGAGAATAGTGATATATATTTAATGTCCTTCATTAGGAAAGGGGAATTGACATCTGCGTTCCAAAGGCAGGACCTCTGGAAATGAGAAGAGGTTACTAAGAGAATTAAAGTTGAATTCATATTCCTGTTCAACTGAGAAGCTTTCTTCCCGTGCAAGCAAGATGTGGATTGTAGTGAAGAATGTAATAAACTCTCAAGATTTCATTCAGACACTATAAGTAAATTCATACTGTGCTACAAGAAGATATGGCATAAAAGCTGGCAAAAACACATGGAAGTTCTTCAGTGAGTGATACAGAAAAGATCTTGTGTTCTTATGCAGTGATTGATGCCAAGTATCTGGAAACAAAGAACTGCAAGATGTGTGCTCTAGCAGTGAGTGTATTTATGCCCTTCTGTCTATAGTGGAAAGATTTTACTTTTTTTATCCCTGCAGCGGGAACATTCCAGCTACTCCCATAACTCGTGGTGCTCGACATGTGATGTGTCTGTTGCTATTACAGCTCCTCTCAATGTAAGATCATATCCAAAGGTGAATTTAAAAAAAAAAAAAAAAAAGATAAATAGAGGGAAAGATAACGTGGTTCAAGAAAGCAATGTACAAGGTT
Organism: Tetrao urogallus; assembly: GCF_951394365.1. Lineage (NCBI taxonomy): Eukaryota > Metazoa > Chordata > Aves > Galliformes > Phasianidae > Tetrao > Tetrao urogallus. The sequence continues at coordinate 51,546,080 of NC_136816.1, read as the reverse complement.
TTGTACTTAGGTTGGCGTAATCCTATATACATACACTAACTGAGAGAAGAACTTGACAGTAGCTCTGCTGTGAAGGGCTTAGGAGTCCTGGTAGATGAACAACTCAACAAAAGGAAGCAGTGTGCGCTAGTAGCTTGGAAGGCCAATGTTATCTTGGGCTGCATTCAAAGAGGAGTGGCCAGCAGGAAGAGGAAGGTGATTGTCCCCCTCTACTCTGTCCTTGTGAGGCCCCACCTGGAGTACTGCATACAAGTTGAGAGCCCCCAGCACAGGAGGGAAGTGGAGCTGTTGGAGAAGGTCCCAAGGTGGGCCTTGAGGATGATCCAAGGACTGGAGCACCTCTCCTAAGAAGACAGTCTGAAGGAACTAGGCCTGTTCAGCCTGGAAGTGAGAAGGCTGCAGGGTGACCTCATTGTGGCCTTCCAATATTAAAGAGAACTGATAAACATGAGGGAAATCAAATTTTTATTAGGGTAGATAGTGGTACGACAAGGGGGAATGATTTTAAACTAAAGGAAGGGAGATTTAGATTAGATGTTAAGGGGAAGATTTTTTCCCTGAGAGAGTGGTGAGGCACTGGCACAGGCGCCCAGAGAGACTCTGGATGCTCCATCCTTGGAGATGTTTAAGGTGAGAGATGGGACCCTGGGCAATTTGATCTAGTATTTGATCTAGCTGCCTGTAACCCTGTTTGTGGCATAAGCATTGGAATTTGATAATCCTTGAGGTCCCTTCCAACCCAAGCCATTCTATTATTTTGTCAAGATTTTATTATGATGATTCTATGAAAGCTAGATGTGATGCAAATACAAGCTTGAGTAGCTCTGGTAAGTGAAAAGTAAGTTTCCTTCTGAAAGTAAGTGAGCAGATGAACATTCTGAGTAAGATGAGATCCAAAAATGGAAAGTGATGGAAAAACTATTTTCTCATAGAACAAAAAGGAACCTCTTTCATCTTGAAGATGTGAAGGACAGATTCAAGAAATCTCACGGTTTTTATGGTGGCTGACATCTAGGATAAAATAGAACTGAAGGAGAGGAAGAGGGTTCTTTTGAATATAACTATTTTCTTCAAAGAAAATAGAAAATGGGAAGTGCTGTGAATCTTTCTCATCTTTCTCAGTGATCTGTGAGAAGGAAAATGTAGGAAAGTGGAAGGGGATTTTGTTTTACTTTTCTAACATTTTTGAAAGAATGGATTTTTTATTCAGAGTGCAATGAAGGTACAATTAAGGTGGAAACCCTATACTAACATACTTTGGGATCTCAATCTCAGCTTGTGTAAATTTAAAATTATACAGTTAATGGACAGTGAGCACTGTCTGAAGAATTTTCAAAAATTGAGAAATTATTTAAATTAAAAGTAAAGGAAATGCAGACCCACAAACTTTTTTTTTCTTCTGGAAAGAACAGTAAAGTTTAGCATGCTCTAAGATCTCCATATTAATTTGACAGACTGCAATGGTGTTATAAAAAACATTATGCACATGAGGACATTAGATGCGTTGCAAATTCTACTGAAATTTGAAGTACATTTGTGAGAAGTGCATTATATAGCATACTGAACAGGCAGTACATAGAGAATTTGGTGCACAAAGCATTTAAGCAAGTTCATCAAGTTCACAAAATAGTCTGTTGCTATATAAGAACAGAAAATTTTACTTTTTTCACATTATGTCTTTCCTCTGAAATCATTATCCTATCCCTTCGGGTTTATTTAGAATTGTAATAGCCACACTGATTAATTCTCTTGCTCCTGACACAGACTGTGTTCCTGCATTAAATAATGAAGTTTTGTAAACAGGAAAGTTTTATTAACACAAACAATTGTAGAAGTGAAAAAAAACAGAGGAGCTTACCCAAATCCAGAAAACAAACGACAGAAGAGGAAGAAGCCATACCCCTGGACAAATGATGAAAGGAAGGCAAAGAATCCATTGATAGACATGCATATCAGGAGTGACTGTCTCCTTCCCACCTTGTCTGCCAAGCCTCCCCAGAAGAATGCCCCCACCATCATCCCAAGGTACACTATGCTACCTGCAATACACACAAAAGAAAAAGAAAAAAAAAGAAAAAAAAAGAAGAAAAAAAAATGTTGTTTTGTGAGCTACATAACTGACCACAATTGACCACACCAAAATAGTTATATGTATTTGAACGATTTGCTTTCAGCAGTCTCCTACGTTTACCAATTCAGTGGCACAGAGATTAATTTATCCTTTTTCAGTGGGTAGAAATTGTATGCATATAGCTTTGCAAATATACCTAGGGAGAACTAAGTACATTTGTGTCCTATTGTGTCTGTGTCAGCTAGTAGACTGAAGCTTAATTTAATTACTAAATAAGGTGCCTCTAGCTAAAACAAAATACAGTCAAATAAGAGTGCATTGGAGAAAGAATGCTACCATTTCCTCAATAATAAACAGCATTCAAACTTCAAAAATTAAACCTCCCCAGCAGAAATAAGTTGTTTGAACATTTCCTGAATATAATTCTGTAGGGGATTAATCACTGGGAATAAAACGTGCTAAATCTAAAAGAAGCTGATTATGAAACAACAGACACTTTCCATTCAAGATCTACAGAACTGAAGATATCCAGCTTGATCTTTTTCTCCCTCTTGCTTCACTGTGCAACTTTATTTAAAAAGGCAGTATCTTGTATACATACATAAAAACAAAAACAAAACAAAACAAAAAACAAAACAGGAAAACATTGGAACAGTTTTGTTTTCAAATAATTTTATGCAGACACATTACCATTTAGCTGAATACACTAGAATGAGATGGAGATTTCTTACTTTGAGTTCGTTTTTTTGGTAAAGTTAATGTGATTTTCAAAGCAAAATTGTTTTCCACAGAAAATATAAACCCGAACCATCTGACCATCAATTTCTGAGCATGTTATGTACGCATTATTTAATTTCTAGAGATGAACCTTCTCTGGGACAGTGGAAGAGAAAGCACAACACATTGACCAGAGTGTCAGAAGTAGTTCCTCAAATTTGGGCAGATCCAACCAGATATGTATTTTGTTAGATACAGGTTTTTAATCCTACCTACTTTTTTACTGAGCTTCCCAGATAGTGTTTTATCTGTCTAATGATTGCTACCATCTTGTAAGAAGAATTTAAATGTAAAGTAGCTGGAAGCAGCTGAAAGAATAGGGATGCCTTGTCCTGTGTCTCTTTTCAGTCAGCCATAAGAACTGACAAGTTCCCCAGCTGCTCTATTTGGCTTCAGTTGCTATTGTGTAAAATTCTGGACTCCGAAGAATCACTTCTGCCATGCAGAAAGTAGATAGAAGGAAAGGAAAATGGAAAAAATGAATCTTTGGTCTTTTTAAGCTGAGTATTAACATAAAGGTTTCTCACTGGTATTCCAATTCTTGGATTCCATATATTACATCTGAAGTGCTAACCTCTGGAGGGTCTCATGCATCCCAAAACGTACCTGCACATGTGTACACAGTGTACACACAGTGCTGCTTCCTTATGAGGCATCATTTTAAAACACTTGATGGAACACACACACTGTTGATGTAACACACTGTATGTATTTCAGTAGATTATCGTATTATTTCTACTACATCTATGACAACTATAAACCTGCATATACACTCACAGTGGCTATTTCAGTGAAATACAAATGTTGGACTACAATTTCTTAATTTTCCTTTCTTACATTTTAAATTTTTTTGTAATAATAATTATGTTATTTTTATTTCAAGCAGTACATAGAAAACAGTAGTGTAAAGATAATTAGTACCCATTAGTTTTTTGTAAATTCAGGGTCTCTACTGAGTAAGCAATTTCTGATGCTGTCTCTGAGCCTTAATTTTACATTCCGAAGTATAAGTTACTGTGAAGGATTTGTAAAACCACATACAGAAAATTCTAAATTTAGTCTGTAAGAGGTTCATGCAGTCTATTTAGTCAAGAAAGCACATGGAATACTATTCTGAGTAGCAGGTAGACATAGTAATTCAGAAATACGAGTGAACATGAAATATTCACCATGTATCAAAATATTAATAGCTAATAATAATAATAATAGTTATAATAATTAAAAACAAAGACCAGATTTCTATCCTTTGTATTTTTTCATTCTCTGTATAATTCAAATAACTTCTAAACAGTGCTTCCAACAGTAATGTAAACCCACATATATTTATGTATGTATATATGAGTTTTGTATACAGAAGCAGCAAACAGAGCAGATTTTTTTTTTTTTTTTTTTTTTTTTTTGTGTGTCTGTTCCTATTTGGTCTGTTCAACTTAAATTAAGTCAGTCTAACAAAATCTGTAATTAAAATACAATTAATTCTACCTGCTTCAGATGTCTGGACCAAATGAATATCCATCACTCAAAATGGAATCTTTGAGACAGAGGAAAACAGCTATCACTTTTGCTTTCAGCTGTTGTTTTAGCCGATATAAAAAATAAGAAAAGTGTATTTCTAGACTGTCTTCTCCTTGAGTCCCTAAGGATCACATGATGGATCCACTGCTGATGATCACAGAAGCATTTCTTTACCCATGCAAGACCAACAAATTCATTAAGAAAAGCAGTTAAACGTCTTCTCAAAAGACCTTTTATTGGTGGACACATTTTTACTGTCACTATGATCTTTCTTAATCAAGGTATATTGATGAGAATACAGGTAAGTTGTGAGGCGGTGAATCACTGGCACAGCTGCCCAGAGAAGCTGTGGATGCCCCATCCCTGGAGGTATTCAAAACCAGGTTGGAATGGGGCCTGGGCAGCCTGATCTGATGGGTGCATTCCAATCCAAGGAATTCTGAATCCAAGTTCAGAATTTGCTGAAATCATAAAACATCTTTGTTCTCTTTAATCTGATAGTTTAGTCCAGGAAGGACATAGACATGAAACAGTATTCTCCCTGGCTAATGGGGTTTGGCAGCAGATCTTCATCAGGTTCTTCTTTCTCATCAGATACTAAGGTACTAAGCATATACAAGCACACGTACATTTTTCTGGTGCTAAAGACACAAAGCTTACTGAAAGGACTTGACATACTTCAACTACTATAATATCTCCTGTGGGCAGGACTACTCTACCACACTTCACATAGATCAGCGTTCATAAGTAGTTTAGAAATTATATCCAGCAAAGCTGGCATTTATGCATCAAATATAACTTAAATAAATTAGCAAAAATAGTTCAATGGCTGCACTGACAGCAGATCAATTTCAAAAAGTCAACTAAAGTTCTGATATATACTGATATATGTGATTTATACTCTTATTCTTTATTACTTATTCTTTATTACTTCATATCACATACTTGCATGACATTGGCTTTCCTAGTCTACAATCTCACGTAAGAAATACTCACAGCAAGCCAGTCAAATATTTAGATATTTATTTGCACCTATATCTCTGAAATAGTTTATGCATATAATAATAATCTTACTGGATAGTTACATTTCTCATGCTGTATAGAAACATCAAATCCTCCTCAAAAACACTGGAACATAGCAGTTAAATGTTAAATTGAAAGGTAAATTATCCTATTGACTGTAGAATCTTAGAATCCGTATTTATTTTGTACACTACTCATACATTGCATGTTACATTTTGCATATTGCAGTAATAGTAATTTGTTATAGTAAATGTGTAAAAATTAACTATCTTCTTGTTTGCCGTTAACTTTAAAAACAATAGTCAGAAAAACAGTAATTTTATGGGCATATGTATATGTATACAGATCTTAATGTCACATGACATCTTGAGGCAGGCTTTTCCTCCCTTTCTCAGCATCTATTACTGATGACAAAACTATCTACATTTAATTTTCTTTTAGGTACACCACCTAAAAGAAAGTGCCTCTAAAGAAATTCATATAGCACGAGACACACAGCTGTTTTTACATCTAGTATGAGTATAGAAACATATTTTAAAAATAATAAAGTTCATTTTAAAATGCAGAGAAACTAGTGACACCCACAATACATCTTTCATTTTCCCCTTGAAGTAAGGAGTAATCTCAAAAAACTCCATCATTTGATGGAAAGTTGCTGAGAAGAAACATATGGCAGCTAAAAAGAAGCATCCCATACTAAGACAAATATTCTCTTCTGTTGTTCTTCTATCAAAGAAAGAAATCTTGCAAAAACCTGCATCTTCCTCCAACAGCAGAACTTCTACATTCTTCAGTGATTTTTCCCATTGTGCAAAAGTATAAAATATACAAATCTTTCTTCTTCATATGAGGAGCAGTCTTTCAACAGAGCAGCCAACTGCCCATGCTTAAAGTTTTCTGAAAGTATATTTTTATTCTGAGACTCCGTTGTTAGAAAGGACAATGTAAGCATCTGTTAAAAGAAATTACTTAGTATGATAATTCATTTTGCTTATTTCATAAGAATTATACTGTACTTTAATCTGTATTCTTATTTTTTCAGAGATCTTCCTATACATTATTGCCCAGAATACAAAAGCTTATAGTGGAGAGCTTGAATACATATAAATTACATGAGCAAGAATAGCCAAGTTTATCTTTGTTTTTGCTCTGATAAGCAGTGTACCAAGAGATTAAAAATTACAATCATTCACAGCTATAGTTATTATCTATCAGTAACTTCTTTGATCAGAAAAATGGAAAAGGATTGCAGCCAGTAAAAAATGTGCTTCAACCAAATAAGCATCTAAGTAAATTTTCATAAGGGGAAGCAATTAAAGCAAACACTTTCATTAAGATGAGGACAAACGTAAGAAAACTGTAATTACTTTAGAATTGGTAAAAGATCTCTATTTCTTAGAGCTATTGTCTTTACAAGTCTAAAACCACCTGTATAGATCATGTCTTCATGTTCTGCTCCCCGTCTCACTGGTATTAAACCTCCAATATATTTCTCCACAGCAGTCATTCGTTCTTTTCTCTAAGCAGGGCTGGAAGTAGTGTAATAACAATGAGTATGTTTATGAATTGGTACTTTCTTAAGATCTAAATGAATAAGGGACTAAAACATTTATTGTTTATATACTTGAAAAAAGGTGACAGGTACTGCTTTCAAAAACTCAGTCTGGTACCAACCCAGAAATTTCAATAAATAGAAATCAAGTGAACCATATCTGAAAGATATTTGGTCCACAGACAAAATGATCCTGTTCTCAACCTGGAAAGACTAACTGCAATATTTGATACAGGAACTCAACCACGAAAGTCAGGAAAATGGAACTGAAAGCAAATCTGAGCAAAAGAAAGGTCACACTCAGTTGACCAGTGCGAATGGGAAACAGAAGAAAAAAAAAAAAAAAAAAAAAAAAAAGAAGTATCTCAATAATTCTATTTGCAAAGCTATTTGCGGTCTCTAAGATATTAGGGAAAAAAAAAAAGCCAACATGATAAGCAAATCAGAAAACTCAGAACAAAAGGTCTGTAATGCTATGACAATCATAATTTGAAGAGAAATTTAATCAAAGGAAAACAGCCATTAGGTACCCAAGTACTATACCTTTAAAGAGAAGAAAAAGAGAAGCTTTGTGAATAATGAACAAAGATGTGGCAGTAAAAAAATACAATACATTAAATAGAAATTTAAAACAAGCAAACAAAGCAAAGCAAAACAGAACTAAGAAAAGTGACATTGATTCCTTCTTTTTTCATTTTCAAAAGAATCAACTCCAAATTTGCCAGAATCCTACATTGAAAACAGTTAGTCAATAACACTCTAAGAAATCTCAAAACATACGAAGGCAACTGACTGCAAGTGAATGGGTCTCATGGCATACTCAGAAGGCAGAAAATATGTAACAGAAGACAAAATTTGATGATTGAAAGTTGTAGGTCAAATCTGATTTAAAATTTTGGTCAAACGCTGGAACAGTGTTCCACAAGATGTGGATGATATTCCATGTTTGTCAGTGTTCAAGAGGCATTTGTAAAATGCACACAACAACATGCTGTAACTTTTGGTTCACCCTGAAGAGGTCAGGCAGTTGGGTTATTCCATTCCATTCCACTCCATTCCATTCCATTCCATTCCATTCCATTCCATTCCATTCCATTCCATTCCATTCCACTCCATTCCACTCCATTCCATCATGCTGAGAATAAAATAAAAGTGGTCTCAAAGCACAGGTACCCTAACTTGTCACCCAATGGTGTGCTTACAAAGTTCAAGGCTAAGGCAGGAAGACAATTTTGTTAGCTAGGAGAAAGAATAAGTGATGACAAATCTGTAGTCTCCACCGACAAAAAAAAAAAAAAAATCAGTTTGTCCAGGAATACAATTTTTGTGTATTTCCACGTCAGATCTATACCAGACTGTGTCAGCTCTGGGAGGGATTACAGAGGTGAAACGCCATAGATGGAAGGTTTTTGCCATAGATTTTCTAGTGCTATATCAGAAATACCACTCTTGTGCAAATCAAATGTTCCATATCAATCATTTGCAGAAATGTTATTCAGCTATTATTTGTTGGTTTCCTCTGGCATGTTTATATTAAGTTTATGGGCCTCACATGTACACAGTTTACTTATTTCATGCATCTTGTGTGTGATCTTTGCAACCTGAAATGTTTGCAGTGTAAGGATCAGTTTCTTTCCAGAAGGTACAAATGGCATTTCATTTCCTTATTCCCTCTAATTAGACTTATGAAGATTTTTATTTTTTTTATGTAGTAAATGCAAGCAATATGAATTAGCTCTGAACATTTATGTTGTCTATTAGTTTACATTTGTACACCTCTGTGTTGTTGACACTGGTTAAAGACTCTGTTTGCTATTATCTCTCCATACAATTCCAGGGACTGTTACTTTACTGCATACCAAAAATTTGCAGAAACAAGTGTGCTGATTTCTATGTGTGTGTATATATATATATATATATACGCTACATCTTTACAGATGAGTTTCCTATGTACTCATATATTATTTTAATTAAAACAATGCAATGACTAGAAGAATAAATATTCTTGCATTTTCTCAGATCTAAATTAGATAAACTAATAAATGCATAGAAGCTTAATAATTATAGATGTTGTGACAGGCAACAGATTATTCAGTGAACAGAGAATTTTCTTCACAGCTGTATTTTCTGATAAGGGAGCAAAACTGAGAACACGGTAATCCAACACCTTTGCATTAGCTCGTCTTTATCACTTTTATGAATGTTGTCATATCAATAACGAATTATTTTAAAAATTACAAACTATTACCTGATGTCAACATAATTTAATTTATTCTGTAACAATTTTCTCAGAACAAAAAGTAGGTCAAAGTTATTCAATTTTCGTCATTAGAATCATTTTCAGACTCAGTACCGATAGTGATCACTGCAGCAAACAGCAGTGCACATTGCTACTTTATACTACCCTTGCTTACTAGATAAATCAATAATGCATTACAGATAAAAAGACCAATGCAGTACTTCCCTGGTACTCACAGCATAAATAATTAATCAGTACTTAAATTTAGCAACACAGGGCTGTAAGAACAAGACAATATTTGATATTTTTCTTCCCATATACAGAGCATTTTTAAAAGATAGTTGTTACCAATATCAACATGTAGAACAGTTTTATCAAAAACTCAGGTAATCCCACATGTTGATGTGAGGCTGTTGACAGATTCTGTAGGTGCTATAACTGAACGTATGATTTTCATGCTATCTTTTCCTTTGAGCCAATCACTCCCTCTGGCATTAGGAAGAAAATTCTAACAGACAAGCCTCAGATAAAACATACAGTTAAGCTAAGCTATCCTAATACCCTAATTCCTGGTTGTCTTCCCTTGCAACTACAGAGATTTCTCTGGATTTTGCTCTTCTCAAATTTAGATGCTAAATTCAGTGCACTCTTCACCCAGCTCTGAATTGACCCTGTCATGCCAGAAATTACTGTGACTGTGCAATTTGAAATGCACTTCCATGGAAATCCTGAGAATCAGAATAATTATAAATACTGCATGTGATTGAACTTGCTGTGCAATGTGCTAGGATTAATTAAATTTCAAAATTAAAAAAAAAAAAGAAGAATTTTCACTAAAGCTTTAAATTGCCCACGCAGTCATCTGCATTAATCATCTCATTTCATATCAAAACCATTCATTTTGGCTACAAGTTTTATTGCCTGAATGTTAATTCCTAATTTGCCTAGTCCTGCTTCTGACTCAGAGCAGAGTCTATAAATATCACTAACTTTTAATTAGTGCTGAACTATTACAAAAAGTAACAAACTACAAAATACATATATATGTATCTATATTTATAGCAGAATTTAATACAAGAGATCAAAGAACTGATCAGTAAGATTACACTTCTAGCAAAGGGATCTATACAACAATAAAACTAATATATGTTTATTTCTTCAGAGTTTAACTGACAACTATGTTGCAGTACTGTGCAAACTTTTTTCCTTGTAAATAGGACAAACCAATTTTGTTTATTTTCCTCCATGTTGTAGTGGCTGTTATCATCTTTTTTTTTCACAATGCAGTGAAAAGGTAAAGGGAAGAGACACAAAGATGAAAAATAAACAGACAAATACCACAAACCTGGAAATATCTGACTTCAAAAAGCAAAGCAAAACAACACAAAACAAGAATAGAAAAAACAACGAAGACACTGAATTAGACACTTGAATTAGACTCACTTTTATCTGGCGCAAGTTACCAGAAACCACTATCTGAAACATCTCACACAGACTCTGACATGAAACAAGCTTTCCCTTACCTCACACAACCAGCACAGGAGTGAAAAAGGGAACTCTCTTTGCTAAGGGAGTGATGATGATCACACTTTGTTCTGCTTTCCCCCACATAGTCATAGAAATAGATTAACAAAAGCAGGCTGATAAATAACAGATCAGGATAATTCCCTGTGGGATACCCATATACCTGCTGATGATTTTTAATTAACAGGCTTTTTAATTACTAATTTACAATGATGCCACTGGGCACAATTATATTTTCTGCATGGAAAACTGTTTAGGTGATTGTATACATCAGCTCATAATCTCCATTTCTTAAGAAGACTTGCTCACAGCAACTTCAGAACCAACCCTGACACCCTGAGCTCCAGGAGATCAGGAAAGTAGTTGTGCACTGTGGAAACAAGGTCTGACAAATGCCACATAAAAGCTACTCCCAAAAACTGAAAATCAGAAAGAAGTGGGACTATTAGCTAAGGGAGTTTCCTTTCTCAGTCATGTGCTGTTGTGCATTCGGTGAGGAAGGCCAAGTCTGTTGTCAGATGCTGCGGGAAATGCATGAGTGCAATAGATGGCCACCTATTCATCTCTCAAGCCCAGGCAAGGCTCTGCACTGCTAACCAATCTGTCTGGCTGATGTGACATGAAGCTTGCAAACTGACTATATTTGGCTGCCCTTGGGAATGTAGAACTTTATGTATGTAAAGCTGATGTCATCACCATTTCTTAACTTTCCTAGTTTGTACTGCCATCCTAACTTTCTACCATTCTGAAAAAATAAACTTCTGTCAGCCTCGTAAACTGGTTTCTGTGGATCTTTGGGTCACTTCATTCATCACACATTTATCCTAGAAAAGTTTACTTGTTAAGATAAACTAGGGGAGTTTAACATACAAAATGTGTTATCAAAGCCTCTTACATTTCCCACTAAGTGTATCAAAGACCAGAAGATATTGGTTAAAAGGGTGATCAGTTTAAGAGAGCTAGGGAACAATTCCATGACCATTGTACAGGGAAGAAGAGAACAGTTTCCTTTCCCATCTAGAAGTCTGAGCAGTAAGTAAAGTTGGACAAAATGTAAAATCTGAGATTCTTCAATGAAAAAGTTAATGAAAGTTCAATCATGCAGCATATTTGAGATTCATTCCTTCCAGACACGTGGCCTGTTAGCTTGTTGCAGTGGCTGTAGTACAAAACCTTGCATTTGAAAGGTGAATATAAACTGTTGAAAAATGCATAAGAATGAATAAAAAATTAACTTTCATATATGTGATATATATGAAAATAATAATGTCCTGGAAAGACTATTAACCACCATTATGACTACTGTTAAATAAGTACTTGCATGAATAGTTTAAAAAATACCAGTTCGTCACATTCGTTTGTCTATTTTAGCAGTAGCTCAATATCACTTCTTCGTTTAAATATTTGTACATTTTTATTCTTCCATATAATCAAAACTAAACTAAACTACTGTTTCAAAGGACACAGGTGCGTACAGTGAGAATTGATGCATCCATCGCAGTGAAAGAATTATGTCTGGATTAAAATGCAGTCAGAGTAGGGGAAAAAAGTTAACTTATATGAATTAAAGAAAAAGTTAACTCATATAAACAAACCAAAGTACTAGGATAAGCAGCTTTTTCAAATCTTACACATCTTAGCATTCAAGAGACTCGCAATAGTTGAAATATTGATAGTATGATATAAAATGATCAGTAAGAAGGTTTGAAAGCTTCTAAATCATTCATTGATTAAATCCATAGGCAAAATGCATTGGAAGAATTTTACTCAGACGTGACAAAAAGCCATTAAATTGTGTTTGATCTACATCATAATGAGGTTCATTAACACAATCTCTGTAAAAATATTTGGTCTCCTTGCTGAGAGCTCATGAGTCCTCCCTTTTATTTCAGAGCTTAAAATTTTATACAAGATGCAGAATTCATATCAGCTGGGTAGACTGGGGGAGAGCAGTTGTTGTCTTCTACCTTGACTTCAGCAAGGCTTTTGATACTGTGTCCCACGACATCCTTATAACAAAGCTGAGGAAGTGTGGGATAGATGAAGATGGTGAGGTGGGTTGAGAACTTGCTGACTGGCCGAGCTCATAGGATGGTGATTAGTAGTACAGAGTCTGGTTGAAGACCTGTGACTAGTGGTATTCCTCAGAGGTTGGTGCTGTGTCTGGTCTTGTTCATTATCTTCACTTTTCCGATGAGGAAATTATGTTCACCCTCAGCAAGTACACTGATGATACAAAGCTGGGAGGAATATCTGACTGTGAAGAAGACTGTGCTGCCATTCAGCAAGACCTGGACAGATGGAGAGCTGGGCAGCAAGAAAACAGATGAGGTTTAACAAAAGCAAGTGTAGAGTTTTGCATCTGGGAAGGAATAACCACAAGTATCAGTACAGGTTGGGGCATGACCTGGTGGAAGGAGCTTGCAGAGAGGGACCTAAGAGTCCTGGTGGACAACAGGTTGGCCGTGAGCCAGCAGTGTGCCCTGGTGGGCAGGAAGGCCAGTGGGATCCTGGTGTGCATTAAAAGGAGCATGGCCATCAAGTCCAGGGAGGCGAACTTCCTCCTCTGCTCTGGTCAGGCCTCAACTGGAATATTGTGTCCAGTTCTGGGCTCCCTGGTATGAAAAAGACAGAGGTCTCCTGGGAAGAGTCCAGCAGAGGGCCATAAAGATGATAATGGGTCTGGAGCATCTTTCCTATCAGGAAAGGCTGGGTGAGCTGGGGCTGTTCAGCCTTGAGAAAAGAAGACTCAGAGGGGGATCTTATTGATGTTTATAAATATCTTAAGTGTGGGAGTCAAAGGGACATGGCTAACCTCTATTTAATGGTCTGTGGGGACAGGACAATGAGAAACGGCCTTAAAGTTGAGCATACGAAGTTCCACACAAATATGCAAAGGAACTTCTTCACAGTGAGGGTTTCAGAGCACTGGAACAGGTTGTGCAGGGAGGTTTCGCATTCTCTTCTCTGGACAGACTTGCCTGGATGCCTACCTGAACAGCCTGCTATAGGGAGCCTGCTTTGCAGGACTTGAGGATCTCTGAAGGTCCCTTCCAACCCTTACAGTTATGTGATTCTGTGATTCAGAGCTGCAAGTACTCAAACAATTATGCATTTGAAGAAATGAAAGCTCTGGGTTGTAAAGTAACTGTGTTGCAGAATTATCCAGAACAGAACCTTGAAAAAAATGCACCACCATATCCAAAATGTTCGGTTTAGTTAAAAGATTGGATCTGATGCATTGATTTAAGAAGTGATATATAATCAGCCAGAGATGCTGCAGCAGTTGAGGGAGGGAAGAAAGAGTGATGGTGACAGCCAAATTAAACATGGGAAATCACCGTGGCCCTCAGGCTTTTCCTTTGGGAGGCATTTCCTTCTTTCTGCCATTTTTGTAAGATTATACACTTGCGTGTGACATGAATGGAAAATCACTGATCTGAGATTGGACAGGCAGAAAATAACCTGCAGTGCCTAAAAGAACAGTCCGGTAATTGTTAAGTTTTAGACACGATCAATCACTGAGACAAAGATTTAAGATAACTGCAAACAAAATTATTTAGCTTTATTTATGTATGCAGATTAACGATACAGGCATATTTGCACATGTTGCTAAAACATGCTTGTAACAGACTTGCTAGATGCAGAAGTATCTTAATGGCTACTTACACAATCTTCACAAGTATATACATTATCCTAATTACAGGCTATAATTTTCATCATCAAAATAAAAGCCAGTTTCCAATATGTACTCATTGAATTCAGCTGAAGTAAGCACAGCTTCAGTCTTGAAAAATGTTATATTCTGGCAATGAATGGTTGGCTCAAAAAGTTGCCCAGTAATTTACTAGCTCAACATAGAGGTGGTTTTATCTCTTTGGCATTATTCCAACATATGCAAGTATAGTAATGTCCATTAATTAAAAAAAAAAAAAAAAAAAAAAAAAAAAGGAAGAAAGAAGAAAAAAAGATAATGCTACTTACAGAGTTCTCAAAAAATAAGTCGGATAGAACAGCAAGTGGCTCTGCAGTGCAGTCACTGTGAAAGTTTTTTATTGTATTTGTTACTCAGGTTGAATCTGCATGACTGAGTGGGGTATGGAGCCAAAGAAATACTATATTTAACCCCACAGTGTGGGGTTAACAGTGAACCTCTTAAAAGTGAAGAATGAACATGTAGGTTGATGCTCAGCTTGTAGTCCTCAGTAAAGCCTGCATGCAGGAACCATGTGAAAGAATAAACAGCTGACTTGGTGGTGTTGTTCTTCCTAATAGCACAGTGGTTTGACAGTGAGAAAATCACACTCTAAAAAGGAGGGCAGCTGTAAACCACCTTGAATTATAGAAATCTGTAGCCTCTCTGCTGGGAGAACATACTGTGTTTTGTTAATGTTTTGAATTCATGCTTCCATATCCCATCTTGTTACCAGCCCATAACATTCCCTGAGATGTGTTCAGTCTGCCTCTTAGCAGGCAAAAATCACATCACATACCCTCCACTGTGTTGTTTTTTTTTTTCCTTCAGAAAAGAAAAAGAAACACAACCATCATCTCCACTGCTTCAAACAGTATAGCTGGTTAGAACAGAGGAGGATATGTCTCTTACTTTTTCTCCCTCAAACAATTATGGTTGGAAGGTACACAGAAAAAGCACAGTCACAGGTGTACTTTATTAATGTCACTGTAAGAGAGCTGTACAGTGAGGTGAAAAGCATGCATGATGGCATTTGTATTTCTCACATCTTCTGAAGAAATAAGCATTAATCCTACAAACCAGTCTTCACCCTGTTCTGCAATATTTAGTACACATTTAAATTATTGCATGTCTACTTTCAAATATTGCTACAAAAATTGCTACAAAAGATTTATTACTACTATTAACAATAAATGCAAGTAACCATTATTTCAGCAAGATTCCCCACGCTCTAAGGTCTGCAATGGTTACAGTGACTGCTCTTAGCCTACATGCCTTCCTTGTGAATACAGTAACTTTCAGAACCACAAATAAGTACTTAACATTTTGACATCCCTGAAACATTCACAAAAAAATTATACCATGGCCAACACTTCACATTTAAAATGAAGCCTAATTTTTTCTTTTTTTATTTTTTTCTCAGAAGAGTCATGAATTTTAACATGCTCTCCATAATATTAGAGAAAACATAGAAATCTGCTGGAAGTCATCTTAATCTGAATCTCCACAACTGGAGAAGCTGCTCCAGAAAGGAATTTTTTTCAGTGAACTACATGAAGTATACCCAGGGGAAACATAATCTGAGAATAACAGTAGAATTTCAGATTTGTACATGTGCTTAAGTTTCTAAGAATATGTGCAAGGGATCTGTGGATTTAGTTAGGCATCTAGACAATTTGGAGAATCCCATCAGACAAGTAGATGCATTAATATTTTCAAAAAGTCTGGACCCAGTTCCTTCAGTCCTTTGTTCAATATACACTGTAACTCTGCATTTCCAGATTTCTGCCAAAGCCATGGAAATGCATACAGGTTCAGGAAGAGAATAAATGGCTCAAGCTGTGTGATCTTGCTTAAAGATATTTAGGCCCTATTCTTTGTTTGAACCAGCAACTCCATATACAACTCATGAGTTCAGTATTCCTTTTAAGATACTGGCCTCTGAAAAAGATAGTAGTTATAATACAAATGGCTTACCTGTTGTCAGGTTTTCTTACCAGGAATGCAAAAAGAAGAAAAGTTTAAGGAAAATAATCGCTTAATCCAGTGACTTTCATATTGATTTTTTGTGTGAAAGGCTTCCACCTTGGTTAAGAGGATTAGATCAGAGTATCCAGTCCTGTTTAAGATCTTCATTAATGATCTAGACAATAGTAGAGTACATCCTGATTAAACTTGCAACTAACGTGAAACTGGGAGGAGTGGCTGACTCGCTAGAGGGCCATGCAGCCATCCAGAGGGACCTCAACAGCCTGGACAGGTTGGCTCATGGGAAACTTATTGAGTTCAACAAGAAGTGAAGAGTTCTGCACTTAGGGAGGAAGGAACAATCTCAGGCATCAGCACACGTGAGGTCCACCCAGCTCTACAGAAAGACCTGGGAGTCCTGTTGGTTGCCAGCTTGAACATGAGTCAGCAGTGTGCCCTCACCATAAAGAAGGCTAACGGTACTCTTGGCAAAGTATTGCCACTAGATTAAGAGAGAAGATCTCTCCCCTCTAATCACACTTTACAAGGCCACATCTGGAGTGCTGTGCTCAGTTCTGGGCCTCACAGTACAAAACAGTTGTGAACATGCTGTAAGCAGACCTGCACGGTTGGTGACAAGTTACTTTAACCTTGCAATAGTTTAATCACATCAGCTTCCTTGTTTTGAAGGAAACATCAATTCAGAGAGGAAAAAAGATACATGTTGTTTTTATTCAACCCCAAAGGCATCAAGAAACCAGTTCTTAATTCTAATAAAAACTTCCTCCTAATAAGTTTATGGGCTCTGAAATACTGCTGATGATTAATCAAAGCAGAAGGTCACACAGGAGTGAATACAGAGGGAATTTGGGAATTTAGGAATTTATCCTGGTGCAAGTAAAACAAAAAAATGTGACAGGGTGATTTTATGGATATTGCCAAATACTTTTAATCAGCTCATGTCTTCTAATAAACCATCATGACATGAAGTATGGCTGAGGTATGAGAAATCGGGTTTTACAATTAGTTGAGTGAATGAGTGCTTTTTCAATGACAAATTAGGGTGTTCTCAGGTTATTTCTAAATAGTCCAGCAAAATGCCTTAGCAAAAAACTTAGCAAAATGTTATGTATGTGTAAGAATTCCTCTTCATAACTCCTAGCATTGGTCTCATGACTTTAGTATTCTAATATCAAAGTCCTCTAGATTATGGACTTAAAACCATGGAAAAAAACCATGCATGTCTAGAAGACCCCAGTCAGGACATAATTATGATGTGAAATCACAGCAGTGGAGTAATTGAAATGGATAGCTGTGAGGATCTAGTTATGATCATATTGCAACACTTCCACTAAGCATTCACGGTCCTGATGAATATTTTGTATTACTGGAATTATGATTATGCTGTCTGCAAAGGCTGCATGTCTATATCGGCTATAAGCATTACAGTCATCACTGTAGAGAAGGATTCCAACCTGTAGTGTATTTCTATTAGCAATGGGCAAGTAATATCATTTTTCTGCAACTATTGATTACACAACCACATTACAATTCCACACTACACTGCAGGGAAGGAAAAAAAAAAAAGAAAAAGAAAAAAAAAGACTAATTAGTTCCAGTGTTATTTTTGTTTATTTTTGTTTTTAGCACCTTATCTTTTAACATAGGATTATTTGTTTGTTAAGGCTACTGTTCTGCTATTACAAAAGGAAGATATGGAAACAGCCATCACAGATCCTATATTTTAGACATCATAATATATTGCTTGCACAACTAAGCCTTCACTTAATTTAATTTTCAAGCTATAGTTTTGTCCATACATACATAATATGAGGGATGTAATAGCTTCTGTACTGAGCTGTATTTAATAATTGATGGAGTCATTCCAGTATATCTCAAGACAACATCATAAAAAGTCCAGTGACTGAGGAACCCTTAGCCCTTATCCTGACATGGGTCATATCGTAACAGACGGACATGAGTTGTCACGGACAACTACAACTGTGGGGACAGCACCTCCTGCTCTCAATCACAGACACCTCCACAGTGCTCACAACAGTTGTTTAAACGAAACACTGTTTTTTGAAAACATATTTTTCTCCATGTTATGTATTCTGTGGTATTATCTACACTAGCAAAGTAAAAATTAAAGTAACATTCCTCTTCAGGTTGTTTTCGTTTCTCTTCATTCTTCCTACTCTTTGAACTACTTGGAAAGATCCAAAATGGCTATATATAGATATGTTTATACACATTCTTTCTATAAAAAGTAGATCTGAAAACACACAGATTCAAGCATGACAAATTAAATGACCAAAAAAATGTAAGTTTGTGTAAACAAGCAGTACCAAGCAGATTATTTGCATGCATCCTCTTTAGCCATAAAAATTTAGATAAATTAATTTATTTTAGTAGAAATCACTGCACTGTACAGATAGCTGGAGCAGTTCGTTTCTAACAGTAAATCATCAAATGGAAAGGAATTTCTCAAAGCTCCCAGTGAGAACTCAGATCCTCTTTCCACTCATTACCTTCTGATACAGAAGGATTTTAAATTTACTGAAACAGTGCCAGACTACTAGTATCAGAATGTCAGGCATACCCAGCACAAGCACAGACTGGCTTGCAGCACTCTCACCTAGGCACAAAAGGCTGCTTCAGTTGCCTCTTTGCACCATCAGAGGGAAGAGTCAATGGGATAAAACGCAGCTCTTCCCTACCAACCAACCAGACACAGAAAACATAACTCCTGAGCATCTTTAGCCATCCTCTCCTGTGGCTTCTCTCCCCCTGACTCAAAGTAAACATTGAAATTTTCAGATGGCTAGAGAATAGTCAGTGAGAGAAAAAAAGATAAAAGTGAGAAAAAAAAGCTAGACAGTACTTTCTCTGGATTTCCTGCATTCCCATTTTGTATTTCACCCAACCCTTGGGAATGCTCTCACTCAGCATGATAACTGCTGCTGGACAGCTGTGTGTAATATGTAATTTATTCTTTATCACATCTGTGTAAATCTTGAAGAGTTTCAAAAATTCACTCCTTATTTCTTTATTTCCTTTTAATATCTGGATACCTACTCTGTAAACAAGAAAAAGAATATCTCTTGTTAAATTTTACTATGCAATCTTCCACCTTATTGAGGTATTTACACTTAAGAGATTGAAAATAAAGCAACTATTTAAAACATAATTACAAATTTCATTAAATTTGTATTAGCACTTAGTGTGATTTGCTTCTCTATATTCAATACAAAAATACTTGTATGCTAGCAATCGTGTTAACAAAATTCATAGTTAGGCGTAATGTAAGTGAAATCTGTATCAGCAAAAAGAGAGAAAGAAGACTTCACTCACCAAGCCATCCTGATCCAGAATTGGGTATACACATATCTGTCTCAGCACTGGGCAACACAAATCCAACCACAAAAACTTCCACTCCATCAGCCATTAGAGCCATTCCCAAAACAAAAAACAGGGCCCACTGGAATCGACCATGGCCACATTCTTGTATTATCAGTTCATACTGCTGTGCTAATTCTTCTTCATCAGCTTTCCTTTCTGTTTCCAGTTCATGACGATCTTTATACTCATCACGCACAGGTTGCCCTAAGGCCACCATGCCATCTTTGCCCTGCCCCATGTTGGGGATTCCCTGATACTCCCCTTCATAAATTTCATCATCTTCATCGTGCCCTTCAGTTGCTTCACTTGATCCTTCATCATCATTAGCTTCCACACCATAATTTCCTCCTTGGACATAGTAATCATCATCATCTTCCTCATCCTGGAATCGACTGTAGGACCTCTGTGTGTAGCCATCCTGAGCTTTGTCAACAGCTTTATTCACTTTTTTCACAGCTTGTCTCTTTACCTCTTTGGCAATATCTTTTGCCCCTTTCACTAATGAAGTCCTGTCTTTGTATGATTCCTCCATCTTGTATCTGTTCTACTGCAGTCAACTGCTGAACACTATTTGGAAAATCTATTGTGTGTTGGACACCAGCAGGAAGAGGCCAAGAACCTGCAAAATATGAGAGAAAAAAACACAAAAGTTTATTTCTTATTTGCCTCCACACATTATGTAGTAAAGTATCAACACTGGACACTGCAGTTGAGGACTTCAGCTATAATATTTCATGTTACAAGGAAAATATTCTGTAGTAAAATCAAGTATCTAAAAGTTTTCAGAATGAAAACTGAATTTTTCAGTAGATGCTGGATTTTGTTCTGAAAGAAAACAAGCTGTTCCGCAAGCTATACTTCACAATGGCTCTGTTTCCACTGCCATTTCCCATTTAAACTGCTGTGTAATAAAAGGCTACAAATATCTGCTTTTATTCTTAAAGATTTTCCAGTTTCAGTAATACTTCCATCCCCCAAATGAATAAAACTACTAAGGAGCTCTGCACCAGTTGACTGAACTTGGTCAATGCATTCACACAGCAAAGCTTAATGATTTTGGCACAGCCTCATGCTACAATCAGTGCAAGGAGATGAGTGGGTTGAAATGGCAACTGTTCCACACTTTGGCAACTTCCAGTCCCAAAATCAGACAGAGAGCATCCCTCTTTTGCTTGCCCATAGCGACAGGCAGAATGGATCAATTATGTATCCTCAGCTAATATACACCGGAGTGTTAGTCCAAGCATGATCTCATGCTGATTGATTTGTGTGAAAGCACCAGAATGTTTCATCCTACTTTCCCTTCCGGTCATCCTGCTACAGTGTTCCACCTCTTTCTGTGTGTCAGCATTTGTGACCCTGCAGCTTCATACCAAGCACCATGCTCCACGGGACATAACCATTTTTTCTTTTTTTTTTTTTCTTTCTTTTCTTTTTCTTCTGGGCAATATTTAGGTATATCAGCAAGGTAATTTGGCTCATCACATCCTGCAAACACTAGGGGTGTTTGCACAATCACTATGGTTAGTAAAAAGCAATGGTGGCTGAGTGCAAGCAGAAGTAAGGAAGAAAAGCAGGCTCTTTCATTGGCAATAGTCCATAGTTAGAACATAGTTAGAACAGCTGAAATTGATTACAGAACTGCACCATTACTCATGTTTCTGAAGGGGCAGGGATGAAACTGGGAGTTGTGTCAGGGTTGCAGAAACACCACCTCTGGGAGAAAACAGGCTTTAATTTCTCTATCACTGTAAACACTGCCTGCTTCCAGCTTGGGGAAGAGGTTTTTTTTAACCATGATGATTTTAATGATCCATTTTTCCAAGTTCACAAAAAGCTAAAGTTGCAATACTGAGAACACAGTGGGATGTAAAACAGGAGTAAGAATAAATGGCTGCAAATTTCTGAAGGAAATCCTACTCCTAAGGTATTGTGGATCTGTCCTCTGAGGTCCACAGGAGCTCAGAAGCTGACATTTATTCATTCCATTGCAAATGCCTTCCAGAAGTATATTCCAGGAATGAGTTTTCAAACTAATACTGCTTTGAGGGATAGAAAGGCAGATAGAAAAGATAGAGATAGAAAGATTTTAGACATAAGGAAAAACTTTTTAGACATAAGGAAAAGCTTTTTCTTTCAGAGGGTGGTCAGGCACTGGAATGGCTGCCCAGGGAGGTTGTGGAGTCGCCGTCCCTGTCAGTGTTCAGGAGGTGCCTGGATGAGGAGCTGCAAGATATGGCTTAGTGCTTGTGGTAGCATTGGTGATGGGAGGATGGTTGGACTAGATGATCTTGTAGATCCCCTCCAACCTTGTGATTCTATGATTCTATGATTCTATGAAAGAATTATAGACTTCACCATATTAACTAAGGACATGATGCACTTTTGATAAAAGAAAACCAAACTGAAAATCACAAAATATGCAGGGAAAAGAAGCCAAAAGACATGTCACTAGATCTGCTTGCTTGATTGTTTTTATAACGATTACAGATATTCACCTATTATTTGTTTTTGGTCCCTTCCTCTAAATTAACTACTCTGAATGTTTCTCAAAGAAATCAGATGTGATGTCATTATTCAGCTCTTCAACGCAAATTGAAACATTTTCTGGAAAAGAAATGCAGCCTTAGCAAAAAAAAAAAAATCATGTAATATTTAAGGCTGAAAACTGTAGCTTGCGTTTAGGTACATGATGATTCTTCTAAGTAGGTCATCTTGCTGAATCTTTTATGCTAAGGCAGTTTCTCTAATTGAAGCTTTTCAGTTTTCAAGGTGCTCCTCCAAAGTTACTGTCTGTACTGAATTAGGTATCTCATCCTATGTGTGGACTGCAGTATCTACTAGCTGTTACCGAGCTATACAAAAACATTCACCAAACCTACTGCAGCCTTCCACAGATGCTACCAGGACCTTCACAAGTTCCTCATCACTATTTTTCTGAGCATGAACAATTACAACGTGTTCCCGGATCATTTTGATCATTTTAGATTATTTCCAGGCATGCACATACAGTGCATTTAAACTAAAGGCTCAAATGCCATGATTCTTGATATTTTCCTTTCAGAAATTACAGCCTTCTTTTAAAGATTATCAGTTCATATTGATTTTGTCAAACTCAATTTTACTGTATAGTTTTTCTGTGGAGAGAAGACAGCAGGTATTTAAGAATATTGAATGAAAGTGCAAATGTCAACAGTGGCAAAGCAGTGATTGCACTTCCATGGCTCACCTACCTCATGAGTTCAGTGAGCTACACTCTAAAAATAAGTCTTCAAAAGCAACTGAGCTTATAGTGCAGTTTATAATAGACCAAGTATGTCAATAAGGAACTATACCTGTTCAAATTAATTAACAACATAAATCTGCCAGCAAAAAAAATCTGCACACAGACTAAATCAAACTTCTGTCTAGGCAGACCAGAAAGATGTACTGCACATGAAAACATAAATTCACTTTTATCTTGCCTAGGTTTTCTAGCAGCGTACTTTATTGGACCACTATTCTTTCCAACAACTTTTCCTTCTCAGTGAACTAAAATCCCTGCCTTAAGGGTGAGAAGTACAAAGAGCAATTATTTATAGCCCATGCATGATAGATACCCACCCTTTTAATTATGACAAACTGATTGACTGCAAGTAAGCAACTGAAGACTCTGAAAGAATGAGGATTATCAACTACCTGAGTAGCATAAAGCAGCTAAAGCAGCTGAAAGTCCAGACACTACTGTTAGTGTTACACAACAAGCCTGTTTGCTTCAACTAAACTAAACAACAGATTCCTGTTCAGTTCCTTCGAATAAAAATAAAAATATCAAAATATAAAGAATAATTTATTATTTTTATTTCTCTGGGAATATAGTGTCTTTGCTTGAAATGAAGATATTGATTCAAGTAATATTAACAAATATATTTTTCAAAACATTCAAAAATTTAAAGATTCAAAACAAACATATTATCTGTTTGCTCTAATGTTTATTCTTTTTCATTCTATTATATTACTATATTTATTTCATTCTGCCATGTTTATGTAATATGATGGTACGTATTTTGCTACACCTTAAATAAAAGCGGGACATTGCAAAATAAATCAATGAAGTCCCAGGAAGTTGTAAATCTGGGAGACATCAGAAATCCTATTTCCCACAAACACTTGCATCTTTGCTAAATGTAGGCTATAGGAAGACACAGTGAAGGCTCTGGGTTATGTAACAGGTATTCACTATATGCCCATATTCACGCAATAAATTACCAGAATAGAACTGGAAGCCACACTCAAATGGAGCTACAGCATTTAGGATACACTTAAGGACCTAGTACAGCATCTGTCCTGTGTTTCTTTTGAATTCGTGAATATTCTTCAAATAGAAATAAAACATTAGAAACACTTCATATTTTAATCAATGCCTCTTCATTTTTAACCAACATTTTGATTGGAGTTTGATTTTGCCTTTTTCCAGCCTTCATTTCATTGTTATTGAGCTTTGCATGAATACCAAGCATTTTGAGTTTATCTGTTGTCAAGGGTTAGTCTTCATCTGAAGATACAATCTTCTGTTAGATCATAATCACATCCAATTTTACCTCTCTGATGTGTCAAATGGTTTTATATCCAGATGAAAAGTAAGTACCTGAACACACAAGCAGATGATGTTTTCTCTCATATTCTCAGCTCTGAGAACAAATATAAGAAAATAAATGACAGTATTACTCATTCCTGCATAGTAGCAAAGGATTCAAATTTTACTGAAACTGGCCAACAATTCTCACATGGATGGCTTATGAGAAACAGTGGCTTATGAGATTGCATCCAGAGTCAGATTTGAACTGCAGATCTGCGCCATACACAGAAGTACCTCCCATCGTTGAATTTATGGGGTTATCTGTGCAAAACTGCCTCAGAAGAGACGCTCCCTTATTATCACTACTTGATTCCTTATGCCTGAATAAAGAATAGAAACTTAAATTTCAACACTTACGTAAGTGCTGGCACAAAAGCTGAAATATAGGATTCTTTTCAGCTGATATTAGTTGATTATAAGACGGGCATTTATAGCCCAAGCTGATGCTGTTGGCCTCTTCCAACATTCATAAGATACACACCCAGACTGTAACTCCTACAGTGTTGGGCTGCAGCTGCCAAAGCAGTATAAGCCCTAGCATGGCTGCAGTGCACACAAACAGAGAGGGAACAGCAGAAAACAGGTAATAGAAGTTATTTTTGCTCAGTACTGCCATTTAAAACAAACAAACAAATAAAATAAAAACAAGACAAAAACAAGTAAAATAAAATGCTAGCACTTTCTTGCATCCGCTATGATCATGTTTCCTTCTAACACACTGCTCTGATCATAAAGACCCATCAGCTCCCTAGAACTGCTCCGAGTGGAAAGAAGAAAGGAGACTGCACTTACAATGGAGGCATCAGATTAAAAAGTCTAAGGGTAATTATTGAGAAAAATGCATTGTAAAAGCACTGAGACTGATAGAAAATTCTGAAAACAAGTCAAGAAATCCTACCCAGAAAGAAAAATATGAAATAATTCATAGTAGAAAGCTGTCAGGGAATAAAATCTGCAAATGCAACAGAATTAGCCCCAGTCACTCAAGTTCTGGATTTATACTGCACCACTCTGAATTGCACAGGTGCTACAAAACAGCAAACATACAAACATTGTCCTGGCAGATGTCACAGAACAGCACTGCAGCCCAGGGAATATATGGCAAGATTAAAGAGCATCTTGAAGGGCAAACTGTATTACACACTGGAGTTAAGTGTCTTTCCTTCCTTCCTGAAGTCAGACAAGAAAGAGTTTTTTATGTTTCAGGAGAAAATGAAGGGTTATAGTCCTGGTTTACGCTTCAAAAAACTCTTTGTAACCTTGTGTCCTTCTACAGGAGTGCATCATCCCTAAGAGTGCTGAATTTGAGGCGCCAGACTGCCCTCCTGAGCTGATGCTGCCAGCCTCTCCATCTCCACTGTTCATTTTGTACTCCTCACAGGCCGTCAGCTGTTGCTGCCGTGAGGTGTGGGTAAGATGGTAGGTACTGCTTCCTTGGCGTAACGTTAGGAAATATTTCAACACTACGGGTTTTTAACCCACTGCCTTCCAGGCATTTTGCCACTCTCTCAAAGCATATATTCTTTCATCACTAATACCTGTTACTTACTATTGTTTGAATTAGAATATAAGAAGACAGAAAATTAAATCCTTTCTATAGTTTCACAGTTCTCACATCTTAAATATTTCATTTTGACACATTTTCAGCACAGCAGCTATTGAGCTTACTGCTTTGTATTTACTTTTTTCCACAAGCTAAACTTCAGACTGATGCTAGCCCTGAGGGTGCTTGCCTTAGCCAGCGCCTCCTCCAGTGAAATGTGCTTGTATTATTTCTGTTGGGGAAAAAAAAAATAGTGACAAGCTAGATATAGACCTCTCTGTGATTGGGAGCCTATTTACTAATCACTATTCATCCAGCACCTTTGCCAAAGACTTTCGAAAATAGAGAAATAACAAAACCAAGAGTGACATAATAAGCTTCTCTGGTTCAGCTGTGGGAATCTGAGGGAGAAAGTAAGCATTCATCAGCTTGACCTAGATAATGAGAGGGAAGGAGAGGAAGATTTCCAGGTGTACTGTAAAGTAAAATGAGTCTGACTAGAGAAGATGAAATGCACAAAATCTAACAAAAAAACAAACAAACAAACAAAACCAAAGCAAAACAAAAAAACGCCATCGTGCATATATATGCATAGATATCTATATCTCTATTATTATATACCTGGAATTATATATATAACGTGTATATTTAAATGCTTATATCTATAATGAAACACTTAACGGCAGATGAACTGTTAGTAAGAAAAACTTTGAATGCAAAGTTCAGTCAAAAAAATTAACTTCTGCTTGTTGGCAGTAGGAACTGGTTTGTTTGCAGTTTATCTTACTAGTGCTAGATAGTAAAGAAGGAAATGCTGCTGGTAGAGCAAACAGTGCACTTGGACAGAAATATTAAAATAGAGAGTTAGTGCTCCATTATGAGATATTGCTATATTGCATTATGCTGGTTACACAAAAATAAGAATTTGAGATGGGGAATGCATTCCCTGAATTAAATAAATACTTGCTTGAGTGAGGTTGAAGCTTAGCCTATGAGGGTCTAGGTAGATACTAGGCTGAACTGCAGCCTGCAGACTGCTGTTTTCCCCCTGGCAGATGCACTGCATTCTGGGTTGCACCAAGCAACCCAAACGTGCTGCTGGCTATATATTCCCTCTGCTTGTGTGCCACTTTTGGACTACCACATCCTGTTTTATCCCCTTAATGCCACCAAATTTAAAACAGCCAATGAGAAACTGGAGAGAGAAGGGACCAGTAAAAAGTTTAGAGTCCTAACGAAGGAAGCGTGCAAGGAGAGATGGAAGTAGGTAGACTTGCTAGGCCTCCATAGGAAAAGTCTTAGGGAGGAAGCAAATCACTATATCCCATCATCTGAAGAGGAATTATGAAGATGATGGTGTTAGGCTATTCTCAAGTAAGCAGAATAAAGAGTAAAGAATGAACATCACAGGTTTCAGCAAGGGAATGTCCATCTATTTCTAAGGAAGATGCTCTTTGTAATGAGGTGGTGAATCACTGAAAAGGCTGCTCAGAGGCATCAACCTTGGAGGTAGTCAGTGCTCAAAAAGAAAAAATCCTAAGCAACCTGATCTGAGTATTGAGATAATTGCAGATTTTACACTAGATGATCTACAGAAGTTCTATCCAACATGAGCTATTCTGTTATTCTAAGATGTTCCAACACAAAATACTGAATTATTATTACATATTAAAAAATAAATTATCTATCATTAAATGAGCTAATTGTTATAAAAGAAAATCAAATGGCAAGCACTGGATATGACAGTATGAAGACATCTTTCACAGAATAACTGAGTCTTTTAAATCCAGCCTAGAAAGTGAGCAGTACCTCAGAGGTCTCTGGATATTCATACCAGAGGTAACAAAACCTAAATGGTTAGCTTAAACTGCTTAAACAACCACTATCCATATAAGAAAAGGAAAACAATCTCCCATTTGCATACAAATTTGGTCTTGGAGAAACATTTGGCAAAGATATCAGATCTTAATAGTAATTACATATGTATCAGGTATCTGTCATTTCACATTAACAGATATCTATGCAAATTGCATTTTCAGTGTTTTCAAAACAGATATTTAAATAGCTCATTTTTTCCTGCATATTTAACAAAGAATTTCAAAGCTTTGTACAATCTGACTTTAATATTCATTTTGAAGTAATTAAAAGCTGATGACTTGTCTTCAAAGATATTGGTGTCACTATTTTCATATCATTTTTTAATTTTAATTCTAACATGCTGATGGGAGAATTACAGACTTTGTAATTCCTTGTTTGCTAAGATTCTTGTTAATTGATCTAAAAGGACAAACATACATCGCTTAGAAGAGGACAGAATCACAATAATAAACAGAATCACCGTATTTTTAAACTAGACCACACACCTAAGTTCTTTAAGTTCTAAGACATTTTGTGCAAGTACAACCAAGAGTTGTAAAGACATATTGCAAGTAATTTGGTTTCATATCACCTTAGCTTGTCTGTTTCTTTTACAGGATATTTTGTGAATTCCTTGACTGAAAACCATACTGTATAAGATAATGTAATCTTTTATATTTCTTCTTGTTTGCTTCAGGATTTTCCTCGGCTTGTTTTCTGCACTTTGTCTGGATACTCTGTCAGATGCAGTGTTATTACTGGAACATACATTCAAATGTCAGAAAAGAAACTAAGTAACAGGCTAAGTGGAAGTGGCTAGCAATGCAATTCCCAAAGCAAAGATGCAATGAAAGACAGCAAATAATGAGAAATAGATGTGATTAGTTTGTTTCATAATGTAAAGCAAAATATGAAAGCATCAGTCATTTTAAAATTTAATTCTGAGGTCTGTGTACTATCTGCAACACTCATGCTCTCAGGAAATCTCTGCGTAATGTATTTAACTATTGTGGTAGGAAAACATTTATAGATTACTGTAAATGACACGTATTCTTTGCATAAACTAGTGTGAGGGTTGTGGTCAACAGATCTATGTCCAGTTGGAGGCTGGTGACAAATGGTCCCAAGGGCCTGGAGACCAGTGCTCTTTAGCATCAGTGATTGAGTGTACCCTCAGCAAGCTTCCTGATCACAATAAGATGTGTGGAACAGTTGACACAATAGAAGGGAGGGATGCCGTCCAGAGGGACCAGGACAGTCTTGAAAAGTGGTCACACAGGAATCTAATGAGGTTTAACAAGGCCAAGTGCAAGGTGTTGCACTTGGGTCAAGATATGACTACAGACTGGGAGAATTCATTGAGAATTCATTGAATTCATTGCTGAGAAGGACCTGGGGGTCCTGGTGAATGAAAAGCTAAACATCAGCCAACAGGGCAAGGGAGGTGACTCTCCTCTGTCCTTGTGAGGCCTCATCTGGAGAACTGCAGCCAAGCCTGGGGCCCTCAGTACAGGAAGGATGTGGAGCTGTTGGAGCAGGTCCAAAGGAGGGACACTAAGATGACCAGAGGACTGGAACACCTCTCCTATGAGGAAAAGCTGCAGAAGCTGGGCTTGTTTAGCTTGGAGAAGAGATGTTTCCAGGGAGATCTCACTGCAACCTTCCAGTATTTAAGGGAGTTTATAAACATTAGGGCAACTGACTTTGTACATGGTCTAATAGTGATAGTACAGAAGGGAGAATGACTTTAAACTACACAGAGGGTAGACATTAGGAGGACACTCCATTCTCAGAAGGTGGTGAGGTGCTGGCACAGGCTGTCCAGAGAAACTGTGGATGCTCCAGCTTTGGAGGTATTCAATGCCCGGTTGGATATGGCCAAAGACTGAGTTTCCAAAAACTCAGATTAAAATTCAGGAATTTTCTCACTGGTCTCATAATCAGAAGACCCTTGTGATGAAAACAACACATTTTTAGAAGTTACCTTTTATTTATGAGCTAAAGAAAACCAGTGAATTCTATGTTAAAATTCTGTGATGACAGCAACTTAACCCTCTGCTTCAGATGCATCTCAGATATTAAAGATTATGGAATGTGCTATCCAAATGGAGTGCTAGTTCTACTGTACTAAAAAAGGTGACTTCTTACACTCATAAAGTCTTACCTCTCCCTGGAGGAAAAATTAACAGTTTCAGGTGGAAAATTTTTACAGTTAAGTCTGACTCATTGGCTTCCAGTTCATAACCTTTAGATAGGAAATCAAGCCACTTAACCCTGCCAACTAAAAGTACCACTACTAAAAATCCTGCTGTGTTTTTTAAAGGCTGTACTGGCTTATAATTGTACAAAATGTTTACACTGCTTCAATCCACTGCAGAAAACAAAGACTTTCTAAAGATTCCATCAAGCTCAGTTTTTTTTCCACATTCAAAATCCATCATTTGTTAAGAACATGGTTAATTGGGTCCCTTCATCTTGTTAAACTGAATTATACTGTTATTGCAACTTGCACAGTGCACATGTGCCATAGTGCATCCAATTTTTCAGCAACTGCAAGGAAACTTAAGCCCTAAAGTAAATAGTAAATCCAAGTGACTGCAGGTGCATAGCTTCCATTAACTCACAAATTTAATATTTTAGAGGCTTACGTTTCATATCCCTACCTGGTTCACTGAACTTCATGAGGCTTTACTTTGTAGGCTCAGTAAGCTGAGTGGGAAGGGAGCACAGAAAGAGTAAGATAAAGGACCAAGGAACAGACTCTGTACTGAAAAGGCAGCAGTTTACTGGTTCTGCAACCTAGATCTCCATTAAAACAGAATTTATCTTCATCGTGCAATCTGAACACTACCTCAGTGTGGCTTTCTTCCCTTGGGTAGAATATATAGCAGTGGACACCACAACTGAACAAATACAGAGCACTGCATTTAAAGCATAGACTAGGCAGAAAATGAAGATTCAAGAGCTGGTAATTTTTTCTTTTTCAATTTCAGTAAGCTTCCTTCAGCTTATTTTGAAAGCATCCAGCATGTCAATCTGAAAAATGTTCTTTCCCTGTGTTTAACTCCACATAGCAACAAGGCATGGTGTACTGAAGCATCTCAGAAAGAAATTTTGCCATTTTGAACCGTTTTTATTTCATTTTAAAACACCATGAAAGCCATTTTTCTCTATGTGTACTTCATAAGAACCATAGGTCTTAATGACCCTGATGAGCCTCAGCCGTGGTCCCAGGATCCTCTTCACTCTCACAGCTGGGCACCCCAGCTTGCCTATGCTAAACTCAGGGTACCTTACTTTGGTCCCTTGGTGTTCCTGAATCTCATCCTGACTTTCCGTGACTGAGCTTGGACACAACACCACATCACCTTGCTCAGCATGCACCAGTCTGTAGATGGGAAACTTGTTGTGACACCTCCCCTCCCCCTGTCCAGGGACCATGCCCTACCAGTGACAGTGCTGCCCAACCTAAACTATGTTCCCCCCTTCCCCACCTCCTCCCTGCCCCCCCCACACCCCCCCCATTCCCGCTTCCTCCCATCCCTCCCCCCCTTGGAGCCTCCTCATGGCTGCTGCTCTCTCATGACTCCCACAGCCCCCAGAGCCTGAGGAGCTTCAGGATCACCAGCCAGATAATGCCTCGGTGAGCAGCTGGGGGGGAAGCTCAGCAGTGTAAATAGTCTGCTCAGACATTTAGGATCCCCACAGATGCAGAATGTCATGACTTGCAGGCTATCCTTTGGACAATGAAAGCTCAGAACAAGCATGACTACTGCCTGCAGGCTGAAATGGTCTGCAAGTGGCTCCACATCTGCATAGGAAAATCTGAAAAAGCTCCAGAAGACCGAAGCACACTTTATATGTACAAATCCATTAGTTTAAGTACAGGAAGCTTGTTGTGACCACATTTACAGCAACCATTTAGAAAATCTCCAGTAACAGCCAGAGAAAGACACATGTTGGAAAACATTGCATTATTTTTCATTAGTAAACACTGATTGTATTTCATACCAGAATGGCTAATAGAAAGCTCGCTCTTGGCATTAGTAGCAAATCTGGTCTATAAGCAGACACTGCCTTACAGCCTGGCTTTAACTAATATTGCCCTTGAATAAAACCAGTTGAGGCCTGAATAGCTCAAATACATTCAAATGATTCAATGATTCAAATACAAAAGCCTGTGTGATGGTACCACTCTCACATACATTTTTTGTGTTACTAAAGGCAGTGCTAGAATCAATAAATCAGGGAAGCAGTGCCACATCAATTACATCCCCTGAATGCCACAGATAAGGTGGACCATCTGCCTTATCAACACCTCAAGTACACACACCGTCAAAGCACACTGAAGCACCACTAGTCACACTTGGCTGGAGTGTCCAGTGTCTTGTTGTCTACTTTAGCACTTGAGCAGTAAGGTACGCAAAATACTCCATGTTACTGATGGGCATTTATATGTATTTCCATCTATCATCTCTTTGAGTTTGGTCTATTATTATCACTTTCCTTGTTCAAATGAGAGTCCTCAGCCACCCTCAAGAGGACACCTGGATGACTCATATCAGATAATATCTTTTATTCATGGACAGAAAATGATCTGTACGCTATCAGTGCCAGCTCACTAATAACAGAAATTGGTTTCCAGCTCCCAGCAGCCCTCTTGCCTATTCCATGGCTGTACAAGTCTGAAGAGCATACAAGAAGAAACAACTCACTTGTATCTGTATAGAGATGTAACTTCAAAGGAGGTAAAACAAGCAAACCAAGTCCTAGTGAAAGCAACCAAACTCTAAAACTCATTTTCCTTTTTTTGGAAAACAACAACCACAAGAACAACAAAACATACACGCCAAAAAAACAAAAAAACAAAACAAAACAAAAAAAAACCCAAAACATAACAAAACAAAACAAAAAAAACCCCAACATTCTGATGTCATAAATATTTAAATTTAATAAGTAAAGCAATTAAAATACAAATTCTTGCTTCATCACCCAGATCTTGATTTTAGCCTACAATTAGCTTTTAAAAACCGCTATATAATGTTAGCCTCAGGATATATATCACATTGATTTAGTGCTCAGTTCCTTGCATGTGTGTGTATCAGCGTGCACTGAAAAAAAAAAAAATGCATAGTAATGCAGATTGTAGAGCTGGGTCAGTGTTCATTGCTTGCAGTCTGAGAGCAAGGGGAATTCCTGCAAAAGAAAGGCAACTTTTAATTCAGTCCAAAATTTCACAGGAATTTGAATCAGCATACTTTTTTCCTGGCCTCCACATTTCAACAACAAAATTCACAGCCATAGTTTATAGTTTTTAACCCTTGCACTCTGTGTTGCCACAGAGCTATTAAACCAACAGGCAAAAAGTGCTTTTAAGTTGAACTCCTTACACTTACCTGGATTTTTTAACAAGCTTCTACATGTTTATTCAGCCCTTATGAAGTACAGCAGTTCCCTTTGCAACAACTCTATTCCAGTTATGCCATACACATTCTTGTAAAGTTTTATTGAACTAAAAGGTCCTCATAATAAAAAAAAAATGCACATTACTAAAGCACTAAAAATCAATGGCATCACAGAATTTTTTTATTCCAACTCCATTAAAATATCAAATAAAATTGGGTTTATTTGTTGAAGAAATGCAACAGTATAAAGAAAACTGCTGCATTTCTTCTGACAGAAATTAGTTTTTCTAGTCGTAGGAATTGTAGAAAGCAACATATTGAGCCTATATGTCATTCCTGCTACTCTACATTGAAACACGGATCTTCATAATGGCTTCCTTTTATCTTATGCGTGAGCAGTACAACACAAAAGAAATCCCCCAAGCTCAGAAAATCATGTAGTTTTAAACAATAGTCAGAAATAAAATGAACCTAAAAGTAGATTGCGTATTTAATAAAAAGTCATCAACAACTGACTGAATAAGTTTAATCAGTGATTCAGTTCCATTTCCTACCTGTCTCTCCAGGCAGGAAATTGTAGTGTCAAAATTCATTTGCCACAAGATTTCCACTTTATCAAACAAGTGATCTTATTGTGCAAGAACTTATGCCCTTATACACAGTAAAATTACTGTTTGTAATTCATATAAACATTCCTATTGCAATAAATTTGATTATTTGTGTGTGTGTGTGTGTGTGTGTGTATAAAGATTGGTAAGCACAGATGTACTCTCTGTCATCATTTGGGGTAGGACATAAGAGTACAAGCTAGAAGAGAGCATGCATACGAGTAACCCAGAGGGAAGAGCAATGGGCTCTCCACCTGATGTTACTTAGGAATGAGATTTCTGTGTTTTGAATTTTCATATGCTTCTTCTGCACTGCATTGGTCATCTGGTGAAAATGAAAAAAATTATCTAACTGCATTATTTTTAAGATAAAACATACAAGAAAATCTCAATGAAGATACACTGAAGCACTTGTGCCCCTGAGTCAGAAAAACCAGAGCAGCCCAGAACACCAAAATCCTTACATGATTCCAAGAAAATGAAAGAATTACCTATGCCTTTGAGATGTGGACTTGGATATTTCAAATAAATATTTTTCAATATTTCAATATTTTCAATAAATGTTTTCTTTTAAACAAGAACTACCATAATATATCTTAAACTGGTAAAAAAGTTCTACAGTCCCCATGTTTTGTTATCCTTTATGATTCAATAAGATTTATTCAAATTATTATTTTAGCTTTGAATGGCTTGGGTTGGAAGGGACCTTAAAGATCGTCTAGTTCTAACATCCCTGCCATGTGCAAGGCAGCCACCCACAAGATCAGACTGCCCAGGGCCCCACACCAACCTGAATACCTCCAGGGATGGGGCATCCATAGATTCTCTGGGCAACTGTGCCAGTGCCTCACTGCCCTGTGAGTGAAAAATTTTGTCCTAACATCTAATCTAAATTTCCCCTCTTTTTGCTCTGATCATTTTTCTGGCTCTCCTCTAGAATCTGAGAAATGCATGCATCCCTGGAGGTTGGCATTCATCGGCATGTATTAGCTCTAGAATTACCACACTTATCCAAGTAAAGTAAACCTGTAAATCCACTAGAACAGCCAAATATCTTGCTTGTGTTGGGGGGGCCCAAGTGAGGCCTCAAGAGGGCAGAGCAGAAGGGAACAATTACCTCCCTCACCACCCTGGTCACCCCCCTTTTGATGCTGCTCAAGATAGGGCTGGGCTTCCCAGCTGCAGACACGCCGCTCGGTCATGTCCATTCATCGATCAGAATACCAAATTCCTTCTCTGAGGGGCTGCTTTCAGTGAGTTCTTCTCCCATTCTGTACTCTTACTTGGGATTGCTCCAGTCCAAGTGCAATACCTTCCACTTAGCCTTTTTGAACCTCATTAGCTGGGCCCACTTTTCAAACCTGTCCAGATCTGGATGATGTCCTTTCCTTCTTTTGTATCCATGGAACCATTCAGCTTGGTGTCGTCAGCAGATACTTGCTGAGTTACCAGTCACACTCTCTAGGTCATTGATGATGATGCTGAAGAGTACTAGTCCTATGACAGATCCCCTCTGCCTACTCCTGGACACAGTGCCACTGACAACAACCCTCTATCTGCAACCATCCAACCAATTCCTTATCCATTGAGTAGTGTATCCTTCAAATCCATATATTTCAAATTTAGAGAGATTTAGAGATATGAATGTGATGTGGGACCATATCTGCCTTGCAGAAGTCCAGGTGGATGACATCAGTTACTCTTTCTTTGTCTACTGATGGTGTCACTCCATCACAGAAAGCCACCAGATGGGTCAGCCATGATCTACCTCTGGAGCATCTGTTCAGTGAACTTTCCAGGCAGAGACATGATGCTCATTGGCCTGTAGTTGCCCTATTCTACATTTCTTAAAAATTGGGAGTGTTATTTCCATTTTTCTAGTCATTTGGGACTTCACTTGACAGTCATGAATAACTTGAAATAACTATTATGACTAAAAGTGCAGTAAGTATCAGTCAAATCTTCTTTGTGCACTCCAAAGAATAGTTTCCAAGGGATAGAAATGTGGCCTTGAGGTCACTTCATGTCCAGCTCTGAGCTCGAAGTATAAACCACTGAATTTCCATAAATAAATACAAAATTAAGTGATTCAGCACTTTGGCTCCTTATAAAGAAAAACAATAATCTTATTTATATATATATATTATTATATAATTATCTTGTTTTTGTTTCTTAGTCTGTACAGTGCAATGGTTTCTAGCCACTTAAGGGACATTTTATGGAATGCAGTTTAACAGGGCAGAGTATTTTGCGGTGAGCAAGTAAATTCTCTCTCTGAGCATAAATTCTTCATTCCTAGGTCTACATTTTGCAAGCAAAGGTGAAAAGAGGACATAGTCTTAACCAGAAATTATTCTTGATGGTGTAGAAGTGCTCACAAGAGGGGGACACTGAATTCCATGATTTACTAACTTCAATTTAAATACAGTCTTTATGCCAGTAACCCTTCATAACACTGGAA